>NC_041391.1:627977087-627981533 GCF_002162155.2 Triticum dicoccoides
ATCTTGAAGAGAAAACACCGGTTGACGAAAGCAAAGGCTTCACACGAGTAGGATGGATACTCGATTATGGACTCCGGCTTCGAGAAGAAAAAGGGGTGGGCGGGTGGGAAAAGAAAACAACTGAGGATTGAACTCAATGATGAAGAGGCTCGAGTTGACTTGACGAGAAATGCACCGGATGAAAAGAGCTGAGAGCCAACGATCGAAAAACCAACTGCGTGATCCTAAAGAAAATTTGAAGGGGAAGAGGAGTAATTCAAAACACCTACGTCAAGATTCCTTACCAGAGCGACGAAGGGGATGAGGAGTAAAAAGAATTCCTACTCTCCGATATAACTAGACTCCGAAAACAGTTTTCTTCTAGACTCAACAACGGCCAAGCTACACAATCAATCAAGGGGGCTCCTAGGGTCGGTCGAGGCTCTGATACCAACTTGTCACGCCCAATATGCGACCCTATCCAAAAGGAACTCGAAGGTCCCACCAAGGATAGACCCACATATTGAAACGCTTTTGCAAGGTGGATATCATTACATCAACATTACATAATAGATGGGCATACATACAAGAGGCATACAATGCCACACGATTACAACATCACAAAACATAAGAGCATCATCCGGCTACGGATGAAACACAAACAGAAACTCAAACGACATCCACCCTCCTAGCCCAGGCTGCCGACCTGGAACCTATCCCTGATCGAAGCAGAAGCAGAAGAACTCCAATACCAGCAAACATCGCTCTCGCGTCATGATCATCGCACAACCTGTACCTGCAACTGTTGTTGTAGTAATCTGTGAGCCATGAGGACTCAGCAATCCCATTACCATGGGTATCAAGGCTAGCAAAGCTTAATGGGAAAGGAAGGGGTAAAGTGGTGAGGCTGCAGCAGCGACTAAGCATATATGGTGGCTAACATACGCAAATAAGAGCGAGAAGAGAGCAAGCAGAACGGTCGTGAACTAGTAATGATCAAGAAGTGATCCTGAACTCCTACTTGCGTCAAACATAACCCAGAAACCGTGTTCACTTCCCGGACTCTGCCGAAAAGAGACCATCACGGCTACACATACGGTTGATGCGTTTTAATTCGGATCTGGTGTCAAGTTATCTACAACCGGACATTACCAAATTCCCATCTGCCTATAACCGTAGGCACGGCTTTTGAAAGATTATACCCTGCAGGGGTGTCCCAACTTAGCCCATTACAAGCTCTCGCGATCAACGAAGGAATAGACCTTCTCCCAGGAAGACCCGATCAGACTCAGAATCCCGGTTTACAAGACATTTCGACAATGGTAAAACAAGACCAGCAAGACCTCCCGCTGTGCCGACAAATCCCGATAGGAGCTGCACATATCTCGTTCTCAGGGCACACAGAATGAGCCAGACGTCGGGTTAGCATAGACCCTGGTTGCCCAGGGGGCACCGGACATCGCTCGGTTCGGACCAACACTTAGACAAGCACTGGCCCGGGGGGGGGGGCTAAAATAAAGATGACCCTCGGGTTGGTCGACCCAAGGGAAAGGGATAGGTGGTGGTGAGGCAAATGGTAAAACCAAGGTTGGGCCTTGCTGGAGGAGTTTTATTCAAAGCAAACTGTCAAGGGGGTCCCATAAATCACCCGACCGCGTAAGGAACGCAAAATCCGGGAACATAACACCGGTATGACGGAAACTAGGGCGGCAAGAGTGGAACAAAACACTAGGCAAAAGGCCGAGTCTTCCACCCTTTACCAAGTATATAGATGCATTAATAATATAAGAGATATTGTGATATCCCAACCAAATCCTGTCCACCATGGAGAAATCTTCAACTTCACCTGCAACTAGCAACGCTATAAGAGGGCTGAGAAAAATCGGTAACATATCCAAACAACGGTTTGCGTAGGAAAGGTGTCAAAGGTTAGAGGTTCATGGCAATATGGGAGGCTTAATGAGCAAAAGATAGGTAACGCAGCATAGCGATAGAACGAAGCAACTAGCATAGCAATGATAGTAGTGAGATCCAGGATAGCGGTCATCTTGCCTGAAATCCCACTAGGAATAAGAACGAGTCCATGAAGAAGATGAACGGATGAAGCCAAACCAAGCGTAGACGAACGAATCCTCACGATCGCAACGAAAACAGGAACTAACAAGAAGAAGCACACAACATGGTAAACACACCACACATGAACAAGGCATGATGGACAACAAGCATGATGCATGACAAAGCTACATGAAGCTACTCATGGCAAGAGATGATGCAAACAAGAGCAACATACCAAGGCAAGTTTAAATGAGGCCGGAAACAACATATAACAATTCCGGTAAGTCCTCATATGCATATTTCGAAGTTGGTCCAGATCTGAATAAACCTTATGTTCAAGTTGTTAAACAGCAAGTTAAGATGCACAAGGATGATCTACACGAGATTCTAGTCAAGTTACATATAAAGTTCATTAGATTCGGAGCTACGGCCTAGAAGATATGAGCAACACAAGTTAAACATGGCATTGATGCAAAATCCATACAAACATCAAGCAAACACCTCAAAACATGGATGCAACATGATAATATGGAATTTCATGCAAAAACAAGCAAGTTTCATATAGAGCACACTCAAAACGGAGCAACGGTTCAAACACATACACTTCATACAAGTTATAGCAACAATCTGTCCAAAACAGCAACTAAGCATATTGCAAGCATCAAAACAATAAGCTACAGCACCCCAACATGATAACAAAAGGCATGGACATGATGTACAGGTAAAGCATTACAAAACATGAACACTGACCTATCTCTAGATATCACTAGAACATGCTCAAGCACACATGGTAAGATAGCAAGTTATAACAATTCAGACTTTGCAGAAAATAACATCACGATGCAATGTTCAGAGCTATCAAACAACATGTTACAGGAAGTTATCATGGCAACCAAAGGAATGGCATGATACTACTAAATGCATATATCAAAAGTCCCTTACTGACCATAAGCCAAAAAGGATCAGAAAATATGATGGCACCCACGTAAACATGGCAAGTTATAATACAGATTCAAACATGGCAGAAACAGAATTATGAAGGCATGTAGATGAGCTTGTACCACTCACTACAGAGCAATACATGGCATGGCAATGCAACCAACAGTAAGAAGACATGTTTGTTAAGCTAAGCATGGCAATAGCAAGGTCATAGGGTACATGGATCACTAGCAAAACACATGGAAACAACTGAACTTAATGTTAACAGGATGGCAGCAACATTATCAAGCAACTTTGGAACAAGATATGAACAAGCTACACCAAACTATAAATGCAACCAGGGGCATGTATGGTTAGAGGATGACATGTAGATCAAAACATGTTTATAGAACATATCCAGATTATGCATAGAATGACTAGTAGCAACATGTTTATATAGCATCACGAAATAACAGATTCAGCCTAGTAAAATAGCAACATCATGAACCCTACTTAACAAGCTTGAATCACTCACCACAAGTCATTTCATGACAATGTAAGCATAGCATCATCAAGAAGACATGTTTGTGAAACAAACCAAGTCAAGAACAAGTCCATATCATGCAAGGATCAACTATAGCAAGCTTGGCCAAATTGAATAACACGTAAACAATCTGCCAGGAAACATTTTGAAGCAAAAGTAGAGCACTCAAATGACATGCTAGACTACTCCATAATTGCAACAAAGGGCAGGGATGGATAGATCATAACCATATGTTAAAAACACCCATACTTAAGTATCTCAAAATATGCATGGATCTCTCTGTAGCATCAAGTTTACATGGCATGAAAATAACAGCAGAACAGGGACTAAAATCAGCAACATCACGATGCCTAGTTTGCATGCTTGTACTAGTCACCACATTGATCACAAAATTACATGGTAATCACCTCTGTAAATAGGACATCGCATAGTTCAAAACATATGTAGACATCAACCTCATAGGATGCACACATCAATCACGGCAAAAATGACAAAAGAGCTCGTTCTGTTAACAGACAGCAGAAAACATCATGAAGCACTCTTACAACGATGATTCAGGCATCAAGATGACCTCAAATGAAACTGATGCAATGGAATGAAATGATGTACTCGTCGAGGCGAACAATTTGACATATTACACGCACGAAACGGAGCTACGGATGCAGAGATATGATGGCATTAACATGGCATGAAAATTACACAGATTCGGGGACTTGGGCATTTTTACCTCGGGGAAAAGTCAACCCGGGACGAGACGGAGCGGGATGGAGGGATCCGGGTCGGGGACGGTGTTTGGTTGGCAGGGTTGGTGGATCTGATCCAACCTCGGCCGGATCTGGCGATGACGGACTCTGGCGACGCGGACTCCGGTGAGGGGCGACGGGGCGGCTCCGGCGAGAGAGGAGGCGAGGCACTGCGAGCGGCGCGGAGGTCGGGCGCGTGCGCCATGG
>NC_041391.1:627982130-627989214 GCF_002162155.2 Triticum dicoccoides
GGGCCCGACTCGGGCCCCGCGTGCTGGCGGCGCGGACGGCGGCGGGAGGCCACGTGGCAGCTCCGGATTGGCTGGGGCGCGGAGGCGGACATGTCCGGTTGCGTCCGGACGTGTCCGGTGGCGGCGGGGAGGGGCTAGGCTAGGGTTTCGGGGGGTTTGGACTGCGAAATTCGGGGGGATGGACATATTTATAGGTAGAGGGAGCTAGGAGAGTCCAAATGAGGCACGGTTTTCGCCCACACGATCGTGATCGAACGACCGAGAGCATGGAGGGGAGTTAGATGGGTTTTGGGCCACTTTGGAGGGGTGTTGGGCTGCAAAGAGAGAGGGGCTTTACGGTTACCCGGTTAACCGTTGGAGTATCAAACGACCTCCAAATGGCACGAAACTTGACAGGCGGTCTACCGGTGCTATACCAAGGCCTCTTGGCAAGACTTGGTCCATTCCGAGAAAGTTTAGTACTCGCACACGAAGAGAGGCAAGAAGGGGACGCCGGGGAGCATAGGAGCGTCGGATTGCGAAACGGACAACGGGGAAAATGCTCGGATGCATGAGACGAACACGTATGCAATGCAATGCAATGCACATGATGACATGACAAAATGCAACACGCAAGCAAATGACATGGCAACGACGGCGAATAACTGGCAGACACCTGGCGCATCGGATCCGGGGCGTTACAACACTCCTCCACTAACAAGAGATCTCATCCCGAGATCTTAGGACCGAGACGGAAGGGAAAATGGATGAGGTGAAACAAGAACTCAAGAGAAGAAGCAAAGAATCGAGAGCATTCGAGAAGAAGAGTGGAACGACGAGAATGACGAGAATCGAAAGCTCACGGAATCAGATACACTATGAAACCACTCCGGTTAAAACGAGATAAGAAACGAGTAAGACTGAAAAGATTTAGGCAGCACTCCGGCTGAACAAGGATAGAATAGAACACGAACTAGAGAGGATGGAAAGATACTTGATGAAAAGAACAACACAAAACCTCCGGAAAAAATTGAAAGAGAATTGAATGAAAAGAACTTAGAATGAAGGATTGAACTGAGTTGTTGAGAAAATCAACAACGGAAGAATAGACTTGTTGTGGTCTTATAGGTAACATCTCAAGAATAAGGTGATAACCGGCCACAAACAGAAATGATTGAATAGCTGAGAAGAACGAAGAAATGCAAAACTCCAATTCAAAAGAATACAGAGAATTAATTGCACTTCGAGACGCAAGAAGAAAAGATACTTGAACTCCATCCAACAGAATCTTGATGAACACTTCAAGAATGAATTAAATCATGAAGAACCACCATGAAGGACTCCGGTGACAAAAAAAAGGATGATGAGATAGAATGAAGGAAGAAAGAATAAGATTAAGGCCTTGCGATGCTTTAGTTGGAGGTTCCGACGAAATGGCTGAGGAAATTTGAACTCCGGAAAAGAAAAGATGAAAAGACTTGGAACTAGAATTTATTCATTAAGAACTAACTCCGAAGGAAGGGATTAATCACTTGGATGGAATAAGAATAAGATTTACTGTATGCTTATCCTTCATCAAATTTAATTGATGACAAGCAATGGATTTTGCATACTACTTATTCTCGTTGGAAAAGGATTGAGAAATGACATATCGCAAACTTGAGAAGGTCTTCATGAACCACCGGTAGGATTGGAAAGAACGAATGGATTGATACGATAACAAAGGAAAAGAATCTGAAAGAACCACCGTAAGAATTCGAAAATGACTGATGAAAGAGAATGAATCTCCGGGAAGAATTAGAAGAATCAAATATGCTAGACAGGATATATTTTCAGAAGAACAAAGGGATCATGAGCTGATTAAAGAACACTTGAACGAAGCACCGGGATAAATAGAGAATGATGACTGGAACGATGGCCTCCGATGAAAAGGAACGGGAGAACAACTTCTGACATACTCCGGATGGATGAAAAGAATATCTGACAAATGGAATAATTCGAGATGATGATATGAAAACTCTTCTTCGATCTTCAAATGCCAACGAGAAACACCACCAACATTACTGAGATACTCCGGGAGAATGAAAAAGGAGGAAGGGTTGAACCAAAAGATGAAAAGAATTTGAAAGCGAACTTGGGGATGGCATCTGACTGATGGAATCCATTCTTACGTCAAACTTTGAAAAGAATTTGGAATAGCTCCGGGAATAATTAGAAGAGTCAGGTAAGATCCTGGGAAAAGACCTGTGGGTTAGGGCCCATTGAAGAGATAACACCGTTGGAAAGGATTGTTGAAGAGATATATGATGCACCGGAACAATTGAAATATTTGAATGAGGTGACAACCTCGAATTAATTCAAACACAGACGAATCTCCTGAGATGTCTTGAACACTCCGGAAGGATAAACTGGCGAGAGGCGAACGAGCAGCGAAAACACTTGAGCCGAGGGAAAGAATGTGATCAACCCGAAAAACTTGAATTGGGTCCACCGGAAAAAGAAAGGGATGAAGAATGACGAACGAGACGAGAATTCACCGGTTGAAACAATTGACGAAAGACTGAAGAGGCTCCACACGAATGAAATTGATGCTCGAAATAGACTCAGGCTCCGGGAAGAAGAGGGTGGGAGGGCGGGAAAACAAAGGCAACTTGGAAGGGGAAACCGACGAATATCTTGAAGAGAAAACACCGGTCGACGAAAGCAAAGGCTTCACACGAGTAGGATGGATACTCGATTATGGACTCCGGCTTCGAGAAGAAAAAGGGGTGGGCGGGTGGGAAAAGAAAACAACTGAGGATTGAACTCAATGATGAAGAGGCTCGTGTCGACTTGACGAGAAATGCACCGGATGAAAAGAGCTGAGAGCCAACGATCGAAAAACCAACTGCGTGATCCTAAAGAAAATTTGAAGGGGAAGAGGAGTAATTCAAAACACCTACGTCAAGATTCCTTACTAGAGCGACGAAGGGGATGAGGAGTAAAAAGAATTCCTACTCTCCGATATAACTAGACTCCGAAAACAGTTTTCTTCTAGACTCAACAACGGCCAAACTACACGATCAATCAAGGGGGCTCCTAGGGTCGGTCGAGGCTCTGATAACAACTTGTCACGCCCAATATGCGACCCTATCCAAAGGGAACTCGAAGGTCCCACCAAGGATAGACACGCATATTGAAACGCTTTTGCAAGGTGGATATCATTACATCAACATTACATAATTACAACATCACAAAACATAAGAGCATCATCCGGCTACGGATGAAACACAAACAGAAACTCAAATGACATCCACCCTGCTAGCCCAGGCTGCCGACCTGGAACCTATCCCTGGTCGAAGCAGAAGCAGAAGAAGAACTCCAATACCAGCAAACATCGCTCTCGCGTCATGATCATCGCACAACCTGTACCTGCAACTGTTGTTGTAGTAATCTGTGAGCCACGAGGACTCAGCAATCCCATTACCATGGGTATCAAGGCTAGCAAAGCTTAATGGGAAAGGAAGGGGTAAAGTGGTGAGGCTGCAACAGCGACTAAGCATATATGGTGGCTAACATACGCAAATAAGAGCGAGAAGAGAGCAAGCAGAATGGTCGTCAACTAGTAATGATCAAGAAGTGATCCTGAACTCCTACTTGCGTCAAACATAACCCAGAAACCGTGTTCACTTCCCGGACTCCGCCGAAAAGAGACCATCATGGCTACACACACGGTTGATGCGTTTTAATTCGGATCTGGTGTGAAGTTATCTACAACCGGACATTAACAAATTCCCATCTGCCTATAACCGCAGGCACGGCTTTCGAAAGATTATACCCTGCAGGGGTGTCCCAACTTAGCCCATGACAAGCTCTCGCGATCAATGAGGGAATAGACCTTCTCCCAGGAAGACCCGATCAGACTCGGAATCCCGGTTTACAAGACATTTCGACAATGGTAAAACAAGACCAGCAAGACCTCCCACTGTGCCGACAAATCCTGATAGGAGCTGCACATATCTCGTTCTCAGGGCACACCGGATGAGCCAAACGTCGGGTTAGCATAGACCTTGGTTGCCCAGGGGGCGCCGGACATCGCTCGGTTCGGACCAACACTTAGACAAGCACTGGCCCCGGGGGGGGGGGGGCTAAAATAAAGATGACCCTCGGGTTGGCCGACCCAAGGGAAAGGGATAGGTGGTGGTGAGGCAAATGGTAAAACCAAGGTTGGGCCTTGCTGGAGGAGTTTTATTCAAAGCGAACTGTCAAGGGGTCCCATAAATCACCCGACCGCGTAAGGAACGCAAAATCCGGGAACTTAACACCGGTATGACGGAAACTAGGGCGGCAAGAGTGGAACAAAACACTAGGCAAAAGGCTGAGTCTTCCAGCCTTTACCAAGTATATAGATGCATTAATAATATAAGAGATATTGTGATATCCCAACCAAATCCTGTCCACCATGGAGAAATCTTCAACTTCACCTGCAACTAGCAACGCTATAAGAGGGCTGAGAAAAAGCGGTAACATATCCAAACAACGGATTGCGTAGGAAAGGTGTCAAAGGTTAGAGGTTCATGGCAATATGGGAGGCTTAATGAGCAAAAGATAGGTAACGCAGCATAGTGATAGAACGAAGCAACTAGCATAGCAATGATAGTAGTGAGATCTAGGTAGCGGTCATCTTTCCTGAAATCCCGCTCGGAAGAAGAACGAGTCCATGAAGAAGACGAACGGATGAAGCCGAACCAAGCGTAGACGAACGAATCCTCACGATCGCAACGAAAACAGGAACTAACAAGAAGAAGCACACAACATGGTAAACACACCACACATGAACAAGGCATGATGCACAACAAGCATGATGCATGACAAAGCTACATGAAGCTACTCATGGCAAGAGATGATGCAAACAAGAGCAACATACCAAGGCAAGTTTAAATGAGGCCGGAAACAACATATAACAATTCCGGTAAGTCCTCATATGCATATTTTGAAGTTGGTCCAGATCTGAATAAACCTTATGTTCAAGTTGTTAAACAGCAAGTTAAGATGCACAAGGATGATCTACACGAGATTCTAGTCAAGTTACATATAAAGTTCATTAGATTCGGAGCTACGGCCTAGAAGATATGAGCAACACAAGTTAAACATGGCATTGATGCAAAATGCATACAAACATCAAGCAAACACCTCAAAACATGGATGCAACATGATAATATGGAACTTCATGCAAAAACAAGCAAGTTTCATATAGAGCACACTCAAAACGGAGCAACGGTTCAAACACATACACTTCATACAAGTTATAGCAACAATCTGTCCAAAACAGCAACTAAGCATATTGCAAGCAGCAAAGCAGTAAGCTACAGCACCCCAACATGATAACAAAAGGCATGGACATGATGTACAGGTAAAGCATTACAAAACATGAACATTGATCTATCTTCAGAAATCACTAGAACATGCTCAAACACACATGGTAAGATTGCAAGTTATAACAATTCAGAGTTTGCAGAAAATAACATCACGATGCAATGTTCAGAGCTATCAAACAACATGTTGCAGGAAGTTATCATGGCAACCAAAGGCATGGCATGATACTACTAAATGCACATATCAAAAGTCCCTTACTGACCATAAGCAAAAAAGGATCAGAAAATATGATGGCACCCATGTAAACATGGCAAGTTATAATACAGATTCAAACATGGCAGAAACAGAATTATGAAGGCATGTAGATGAGCTTGTACCACTCACTACAGAGCAATACATGGCATGGCAAGGCAACCAACAGTAAGGAGACATGTTTGTGAAGCTAAGCATGGCAATAGCAAGGTCATAGGGTACATGGATCACTAGCAAAACACATGGAAACAACTGAACTTAATGTTAACAGGCTGGCAGCAACATTATCAAGCAACTTTAGAACAAGATATGAACAAGCTACATCAAACTATAAATTCAACCAGGGGCATGTATGGTTATAGGATGACATGTATATCAAAACATGTTTATAGAACATCTCCATATTATGCATTGAATGACTAGTAGCAACATGTTTATATAGCATCACAAAATAACAGATTCAGCCTAGCAAAACAGCAACATCATGAACCCTACTTAACAAGCTTGAATCACTCACCACAAGTCATTGCATGAAAATATAAGGATAGCATCATCAAGAAGACATGTTTGTGAAACAAACCAAGTCAAGAACAAGTCCATAGCATGCAAGGATCAACTATAGCAAGCTTGGCCAAATTGAATAACACGTAAACAATCTGCCAGGAAACATTTTGAAGCAAAAGTAGAGCACTCAAATGACATGCTAGACTACTCCATAATTGCAACAAAGGGCAGGGAAGGATAGAGCATAACCATATGGTCAAACACCCTTATTTAAGTATCTCAAACTATGCATGGATCTCTCTGTAGCATCAAGTTTACATGGCATGAAAATAACAGCAGAACAGGGACTAAAATCAGCAACATCACGATGCCTAGTTTGCATGCTTGTGCTAGTCACCACATTGATCACAAAATTACATGGTAAGCACTTCTGTAAAGAGGACATGACATAGTTCAAAACACATGTAGACATCAACCTCATAGGATGCACACATCAATCATGGCAAAAATGACAAAAGAACTCGTTCTGTTAACAGACAGCAGAAAACATCATGAAGCACTCTTATAATGATGATTCAGGCATCAAGATGACCTCAAATGAAACTTATGCAATGGAATGAAATGACGTACTCGTCGAGGCGAACAATTTGACATATTACACGCACGAAACGGAGCTACGGATGCATAGATACGATGGCATGAACATGGCATGAAAATTACACAGATTCGGAGACTTGGGCATTTTTACCTCCGGGAGAAGACAACCCGGGACGAGACGGAGCGGGACGGAGGGATCCGGGTCGCGGGACGGTGTTTGGTTGGCGGGGTTGGTGGATCTGATCCAACCCCGGCCGGATCCGGCGATGACGGACTTCGGCGACGCGGACTCCGGTGAGGGGTGACGGGGCGGCTCCGGCGACAGAGGAGGCGAGGCACGGCGAGCGGCGCGGAGGCCGGGCGCGTGCGCCATGGCGGCGCCGACGGCCGGCGGCAC
>NC_041391.1:627989577-628007346 GCF_002162155.2 Triticum dicoccoides
GCCCGACTCGGGCCCCGCGGGCTGGCGGCGTGGACGGCGGCGGGAGGCCACGTGGTAGCTCCAGATTGGCTGGGGCGCGGCCGCGGACATGTCCGGTTGCGTCTGGACGTGTCCGGTGGCGGCGGGGAGGGGCTAGGCTAGGGTTTCGGGGGTTTGGACTGCGAAATTCGGGGGATGGACATATTTATAGGTAAAGGGAGCTAGGAGAGTCCAAATGAGGCATGGTTTTCGCCCACACGATCGTGATCGAACGACCGAGAGCATGGAGGGGAGTTAGATGGGTTTTGAGCCACTTTGGAGGGGTGTTGGGATGCAAAGAGAGGGGCTTTACGGTTACCCGATTAACCGTTGGAGTATCAAACGACCTCCAAATGGCACGAAACTTGACAGGCGGTCTACCGGTGCTCTACCAAGGCCGCTTGGCAAGACTCGGTCCATTCCGAGAAAGTTTAATACTCGCAGACGAAGAGAGGCAAGAAGGGGACGCCGGGGAGCATAGGAGCGCCGGATTGCGAAATGGACAACGGGGAAAATGCTCGGATGCATTAGACGAACACGTATGCAATGCAATGCAATGCACATGATGACATGAAAAAATGCAACACGCAAGCAAATGACATGGCAACGACGGCGAATAACTGGCAGACACCTGGCGCATCGGATCCGGGGCGTTACAGATGCGCCTTGCCCTCCGGCGGTCCATCCTTCACCAGTTTCTCAGCATCCAGCTTGCCCCAATGCACCATCGCACGGGAAAAAGCCCGGCGGGCACCCTCAATGCAAACGGATCGCTTGATCACTTCCAGCCGCGGACAGGCTGTCACGCCCAATATGCGACCCTATTCAAAAGGAACTCGAAGGTCCCACCAAGGATAGACCCGCATATTGAAACGCTTTTGCAAGGTGGATATCATTACATCAACATTACATAATAGATGGGGATACATACATAAGGCATACAATGCCACACGAATACATCATCACAATACATGAGAGCATCATCCGACTACGGATGAAACACAAACAGAAACTCAAACGACATCCACCCTGCTAGCCCAGGCTGCCGACCTGGAACCTATCCCCTGATCGAAGAAGAAGCAGAAGAAGAACTCCAAAACAAGTAACATCGCTCTCGTGTCAAGATCATCGCATAAACCTGTACCTGCAACTGTTGTTGTAGTAATCTGTGAGCCACGTAGACTCAGCAATCCCATTACCATGGGTATCAAGACTAGCAAAGCTTAAAGGGAAAGGAAGAGGTAAAGTGGTGAGGTTGCAGCAGCGACTAAGCATGATATGGTGGCTAACATACGCAAATAAGAGCGAGAAGAGAGCAAATGGAACGGTCGTGAAGCTAGCAATGATCAAGAAGTGATCCTGAACTCCTACTTACGTCAATCATAACCCAAAACCGTGTTCACTTCCCGGACTCCGTCGAAAAGAGACCATCACGGCTACACACACGGTTGATGCGTTTTAATTCGGATCTGGTGTCAAGTTATCTATAACCAGACATTAACAAATTCCCATATGCCTATAACCACAGGCACGGCTTTCGAAAGATTATACCCTGCAGGGTGTCCCAACTTAGCCCATGATAAGCTCTCGCGATCAACAAAGGATATACCTTCTCCCAGGAAGACCCGATCAGACTCGGAATCCCGGTTTACAAGACATTTCGACAATGGTAAAACAAGACCAGCAAAGCCGCCCGAATGTGCCGACAAATCCTGATAGTCGCTACACATATCTCGTTCTCAGGGCACACCGGATTGTCCAAACTTCCGGTAGGCCATCCCAGAGTTGCCCCTGGTGGCCACCGGCGGCTAGCAGGTTGGACCAACACTCACGACGAGCACTGGCCCGGGGGGGGGATAAAATAAAGATGGCCCTTGAGAGCGCGACTCCCAAGGGAAAAAGGGCTAGGTGAGGCAAATGTAAAACCAAGGTTGGGCCTTTCTGGAGGAGTTTTATTCAAAGCGGACTGTCAAGGGGGTCCCATAAATCACCCAACCGCGTAAGGAACGCAAAATCCGGGAAGATAACACCGGTATGACGGAAACTAGGGCGGCAAGAGTGGAACAAAACACCAGGCATAAGGCCGAGTCTTCCACCCTTTACCAAGTATATAGATGCATTAATAATATAAGAGATATTGTGATATCCCAACCAAAATCTTGGCCATCATGGAGCAATCTTCAACTTCACCTGCAACTAGCAACGCTATAAGAGGGCTGAGCAAAGCGGTAACATAGCCAAGCAACGGTTTGCTAGGAAGGGTGTCAAAGGTTAGAGGTTCATGGCAATTTGGGGAGGCTTGAAGAACAGGTGATAGGTAGCGCAGCATAGCGATAGAACGAAACAACTAGCATAGCAATGATAGTAGTGAGATCCAGGGTAGTGGTCATCTTGCCTGAAATCCCGCTAGGAAGAAGAACGAGTCCATGAAGAAGATGAAGCCACGAAGACGAACCAAGCGTAGATGAACGAATCCTCACGATCGCAACGAAACGGGAACTATCGAGAAGAAGCACACAACATGGTAAACACACCACACATAGACAAGACATGATGCACAACAAGTATGATGCATGACAAAGCTACATGAAGCTACTCATGGCAAGAGATGATGCAAACAAGAGCAACACATCAAGGCAAGTTTAAATGAGGCCGGGAACAACATATTACAATTCCTGTAAGTCCTCATATGCAAATGTCGAAATAGGTCCAGATCTGAATAAACCTTATTTTCAAGTTGTTAAACAGCAAGTTAAGATGCACCAAGATGAACTACACGAAATTCTAGTCAAGTTACATATAAAGTTCATTTAGTTCGGAGCTACGGCCTAGAAGATATGAGCAAAACAAGTTAAACATGGCATAGATGGAAAATGCATACAAACATCAAGCAAACACCTCAAAACAAGGATGCAACATGATAATATGAAGCTACACACAAAAACAAGCAAGTTTCATATAGAGCACACTCAAAACGGAGCAACGGTTCAACACACACACACTATACAAGATATACCAACAATCTGTCCAAAACAGCAATTAGGCATATTGCAAGCATCAAAACAACATGCTACAGCACCCCAACATCAAAACAAAAGGCATGGACATGATGTACAGGTAAAGCATGACAAAACATGAACACTGAGCTATCTCCAGAAATCACAAGAACATGCTCAAACACACATGGCAATATTGCAAATGATAACAGTTTCAGACTTTGCAGAAATAACATCAGGTTGCAATGTTTAGAGCTATCAAACAACATGTTACAGGAACTTATCATGGCAAACAAAGGCATGGAATGAATCTACTAATTGCATAGAACAACAGTCCCTTACTTACCATGAGCCAAAAAGGATCCGACGATATGATGGCACCCATGTAAACATAGCAAGTTATATGACAGATTCCAACATGGCAGGAGCAACGATAAGTAGGCAGGTAGATGAGCTTGTACCACTTACCACAGAGCATTACATGGCATGGCATGGCAAGGCAACTATCGGTGTCAAAACCGGTGGATCTCTGGTAGGGGGTCCCGAACTGTGCGTCTAGGCGGATGGTAACAGGAGACAAGGGACACGATGTTTTACCCAGGTTCGGGCCCTCTTGATGGAGGTAAAACCCTACGTCCTGCTTGATTAATATTGATGATGTGTGTTACAAGAGTGGATCTACCACGAGATCAAGGAGGCTAAACCCTAGAAGCTAGCCTATGGTATGATTGTTGTTCGTCCTATGGACTAAAGCCATCCGGTTTATATAGACATCGGAGAGGGCTAGGGTTACACAGAGTCGGTTACAATGGTAGGAGATCTACATATCCGTATCGCCAAGCTTGCCTTCCACGCCAAGGAAAGTCCCATCCGGACACGGGACGAAGTCTTCAATCTTGTATCTTCACAGTCTTGGAGTCCGGCCGATGATGATAGTTCGGCTATCCGGACACCCCCTAGTCCGGAACTCCCTCAGTAGCCCCTGAACCAGGCTTCAATGACGACGAGTCCGGCGCACATGTTGTCTTCGGCATTGCAAGGCGGGTTCTTCCTCTGAATAATTTATAGAAGATTGTGAACACCAGGATAGTGTCCGGCTCTGCAAAATAAATTCCACATACCACCATAGAGAGAATAACATTTACACAAGTTCAATCTGCTGACGCATTTCGTGGCGTGTCGTCACACCACTACCAAGCCTTTACTCGAATTGTTTTTATTGTACCACCTCAGCGCGTTTAGCGAAGCGGTTTCCTTGGCACGTCTTGTCGAAGCAGAGATCGTGTTCCCCTTATTCCGGGATTCCCATCAATACGGACGTGGGTAACCCAACCGCGCCATTGATTGCGGCGCTTGGGGGATAAGCGAGTTTTATCAGGCCGGTGGGGACGCATGTTTTTGTCCGCCCATATAAGGGGATAAAGATCCAACCCTTTTACCTGCGCCTTCTTCCTCCTTGGCTTATCCAACCCCGTGAACTCGAGCTCCAGCGCCCAAGTCCGCATTTCTCACCTCAACCTCCTCCAACTATGTCTGGAGCGGGAGGCAAGTGGATGGCCTCCTCCGTCACGGAGGGGCAGATCCAGAAGCTGCGCAACGCCAGATATTTGTCCAGCAACATCGCGCACCGGCTCCCCGAGAAGGGAGAGCTCATCCCCACCCCTAGGCCCCATGAGAGGGTAGTATTTCTTCCCCATTTCCTCCGCGGATTGGGCTTCCCACTTCATCCCTTTGTCCGGGGGCTCATGTTCTACTACGGCCTGGATTTCCATGATCTGGCCCCGAATTTTATCCTCAACATCTCGGCATTTATCGTCGTGTGCGAGGCCTTCCTCTACATCCAGCCCCACTTCGATTTGTGGCTCAAGACCTTCAGCGTCAAGCCAAAGGTTGTGAAGAGCAGCCAAGCGGAGTGCGGAGGCGCCATGGTGGGCAGGATGTCCCACGTTACTTGGCTAGAGGGCACTTTCGTGGAAACCATTAAGGGGTGGCAATCGGGGTGGTTCTACATCACCGAGCCGCGTGACCCTGAATGGGCAGCGGCCCCCGAATTCAGATCCGGCATCCCTACACGGCTCACCTCCTAGAAATAGAGTGGCCAGATCTGGGGTGATTCGGAGGAGCTGACCGGACTCCAAGCCTGTATCCAAAAGCTGGTGGACAAGAAGCTCAAGCTTGTCAACGTAGTCCAGGTCATGCTCATCCGCCGGATTCTCCCGTGCCAACGACAGGGTTTCAACATGTGGGAGTTCGATTCGGCGCAGCACCAGACTCTGAGCGGGCTCTTCGACACTACGTACGAAGATGTCTAGAAGGTGCTGTTCAAGGGCGCCGAGGCTCCCGCATCTGCTATCGAAGATCGCGGATTCAGCTCGCAGCGTCCGGCTGACAAGGTAAGTGATTTTGTCCTTTACGGAACGCTCGTTTTCCATAGTTTGACTCTATGCGGGATCTGAACTCCCTTTACCTTTGACATGACTGGCTGGCGAAGGCCGAACAGACTATCTGTCTGGCCCCATTGCCAGAGGACCCAGCGGACGCCCGCCTAACAGGGTTGCTGGCTCCGGCACCCCACGTGGTGCCGGAGAAGAAGGCCACGGGGACTCGGAAGAGTTCCCGTTTTCAGGTGCTATCGGATGACGACTCCGAGGCCGACTCCTCTCACCAAGGTGAGGAGGAGAAAAAAAAGGCCTCTCCCCCAGTGGGGGGAGAGAAGAAAAGGAAGGCCTCCCCAATGAGGGAGGCCGAAGGGTCCAAGAAGGGAAAAACTCTTCCCCCGGACTACTCGGCCAAGGCCAGTGACGACGACGAGGACTGGCCTCCAAGAGCCAAGCCCCTCGCGAGATCGTGAGTATCCGGAGTCCCGAATAACTTCATGGTTTTTCTTTTTTGCCACACAATGTCTTTTTAATGCCGCATACAACCCTGCAGTCCACCCAAGGACGATCTTCCCGCTTCGTCGAGCGGGTCCTTAGGTGCGTCGGATATGGATTCTCTTCCGACCGCCTCCACCCCCCGTGACACGGACGATGCCGAGGTGGGATCCTGGGAAGGGACCCGCCAGGAGGAGGAGGCCCTGGAGGTGTCGCAGGACAACCTCCCGGACTTTGCACCAGACTCGGCTCCGGATCCCATAGTGGCCCCAGAGTCCGGCGGGCGGCCCCGTCATAAGAAGGGCAAGACCGTGACGCCGGCAGCCTCTGTCCAACCGGAGGCGCCGGATAGCTTGCTGGAGGCGCTTAATGGCGCCTCCATCAAAGAGGAACACCGCACTGTTATGAGTGCGGTGATTCAGAAGGTGCAGCTCGCCAAGAGCGGGCTGACCGAAGCCTGCAGCAGCCTTCTAACAGGCTTTGAGGTAAGAATTTTGATATATGTAAAATAGTACCGCATAGACAGTAGCCCCTGATGCTCGGTCCGGTGTTCGGAAAGAAAAGCCGGACTGAGGATCTTAAGAAGATATACGCAGGAGTCATAAAAAATATGTCAATATGGGATTGCAGGCTGCACTGCTGACCTCTGCCGCACTGACTGCGGAGGTCAATACTTTGAAGGAAAGCCTCGAGCGGTCTGAGAACAAGCTCGGCCGTGCCAAGAAGTAGCTCGAGGACAAGGAAGGTGAGTAACACCTTATTAAAATTGTACCTTACAGAAAAGGATTTTGGTTGCAAAAAGAATGACAAGGATAACGTGGGTATTGCAGGGGCCACTAACGAGGTGGCGACCCTGAAAGAGGCAGTGGCCGTGGCCGAACGCAATGCGGCTGCAGAGCGCACCGAGCGAGAGAAGCAGGAGGCACGGGTGGCGGAGGTACAACAAGAGCTCCAGGATCTCGTGAAAAAACATGAGAGCCTGGAGCGTGACTCGAAGACTCGAGAGTCTGAGCTTGCAACGGCTCTTGAGAGTGCCAAAGCCGCTAAGGCCGGAGCCTACAAAGCCCTCCATGAAATCGAGGTGTTGAAGAAAATAGCAGCGGGTAAGGCATTTTTCATGCAAAGTAAGCATGTGAGTGTTAATTACCTGTTGCTTACCCGAATTTGGAGCTCTCCAGGAGCGTTCGCAGATCTTCCTCGCAGCGTGTCCGACGTTGCCACGTTCTACCGGGCCGAGGAGGGGAGCTCGACGGAGAAGGTCTTCTGGTCTCAGTATGCTGAGGCCGGACATCCGGTGCCCCTTAGCGACCAGCTGAAGCAGCTGGTCGAGCTCCACAAGGCGGCCGAACAGGTCATGAAGGGCCTCATAGTTCGGCTGTGGCCTAAGGAGGCCATGCCTGGGAGCTACTTCGGCCTGGTGCGGCGGCTGGTGGATGTGTGCCCGTGGGTTGAAGTCATCAAGCACTCCGCCTGTATTGAAGGTGCCCGTCGGGCTCTTGCCCGCGCAAAGGTGCACTGGGGAAAGATGGATGCCCAGAAGCTCGTGACGGACCCGCCACCGCAGGGGAAGGAGCATCGCACGCCGGAGATGTATTATAAGAGTGTGCTGAAGGGCACCCGCACTATTGCGGGTGAGTGCTCCAAAGATGTAATATTTGAGTAGACTCGCATTTTGTTATCCTGTGCGCTGAAAACTTAGTTCATTTGCACTAAGCAATTTTAATTTAAAATATTACCTTCTGTGCGGCTGTTTATCAAATCTGAGAGATGGCAAGTCATCGGCTTCAGCCCCCATGCCATGAGTGCTGGGGTGTTCGGGATAAATTTGAGCACTCTTCTTCCCATATTTGGGTCCATCTAGGGAGGCGCTCAACACAACGAACAAGGCAACCGGACTTACAATGCTTGAACACTCTCACTTAGCCATAGAATTCTATAATTTTAAATTTCGGCGAAGCCCCTAGTCTTCGGATGGCCGAATTTGGGGCGCTATCCACGCCTGGGCCGGACAAAGTCGGCTCCTCGCTCTAAGCGGCATAAGTCTTTAAGGACTCGCAAAAAACCTCTCGAACAGCGACCAGCTCTTGCCTCATCATGACAGTTAGTTTTAGCTTTCTCCACTGAGGCGCTTGCCCAGCTCAACTGGGGCGCAATCGCAGTGGTTCTCCCAGTGCTACCTTAGCCGATACAACGGAACGTAAGGTACCAAAACATGGGAGCGGGCAAACCCAACTATTGACCCAAGACATGATTCGGAGCTGATGCATATAATGCTATAAGTTCGGGGTGCCGCACTTGTGAAAGTGTTCGGACTTATCACACCATGATGCGGGAAACATAAGCCTCTGGTGTATTTAGCCGTACCAAAACGTACGGATGCGACATGTCACAAATGAACATATGTATAAAAGAGAAATGCAATTGGAAGCAAAAAGGTGCTGCATTATTTATTCAAGAAAAACTGTTGTAAGTGCAGAACGATACAAATGGTGCAATAAGCAAGGGATGGGACTGTTAAACATGTCCCCCTCCAGGGGTAGGCAGCAGAATGGTGCATAAAACAGATTTAATGCTCGTAATGAAGACCACCTAGATATTCGTTGTAGCCTTTCTTCTTCCCTGGCTGTTGCATCGTGAGTTTGGCAGGTCTACTGCCGGACAGGGCCTCTAACGAATGGAGTCTTCTGGGTAAAAAAGGAAAAAGAAAAAAAGAACGACACACTTGAGAGCCCCTGGTGTGGTTGAGCCGCAGTCTGGGCCTATCGTGGTCGCGCCCCTCTCCCCATGCCCATGGTATCTTTAGAGTGTAATGGTGTACGCGAAGGACCTGTCTTGATGTTTTACAGGGGCTAGGGTTGGGGCCGCACTGCTACGCGTGCTCGGAACGTGCCAGGTGGTCTTGTTGTAGGTTACTCCGGGCGCGCTTAGCTGTGTCCGGCCGCTTAACGGCCGGACTCGAGAATTGCCTTAAGAGGCTGCATTGTACTTCTACCGCGAGAGCCGCTGTATGTTCCTCCGTGCGGAGAGAACGTTCAGTGTTTCTGTTGACCGTGATGACTCCTCGAGGGCCTGGCATCTTGAGCTTGAGGTATGCGTAGTGCGGCACCGCGTTGAACTTTGCAAACGCGGTACGTCCGAGCAGGGCATGATAGCCGCTGCAGAGCGGAACTATGTCGAAGATTAACTCCTCGCTTCGGAAGTTATCCGGGGATCCGAAGACCACTTCCAGTGTAACTGAGCCTGTACAATTGGCTTCTACACCTGGTATGACGCCTTTAAAGGTCGTCTTGGTGGGTTTAATCCTTGAGGGGTCTATGCTCATTTTGCACACTGTATCCTGATAGAGCAGGTTCAGACTGCTGCCGCTGTCCATCAGGACTCTGGTGAGGTGAAATCCATCGACGATTCGGTCTAAGACCAATGCGGCGAATCCGTCGTGGCGGATGCTGGTGGGGTGGTCCCTTCGGTCAAAAGTGATCGGGCAGGAGGACCATGGATTGAACTTCGGGGCAACTGGCTCCATCGCGTATACATCCCTGAGTGCACGCTTCCGCTCCCTTTTGGGTATGTGTGTTGCGTATATCATGTTCACCGTCCGCACCTGTGGGGGGAAACCCTTCTGTCCTCTATTGTTCGGCGGTCGGGTCTCTTCCTCGTCATTGCTATGCAGCCCCTTGTCATTGTTTTCGGCAATTAACTTGTCTGCCTGCTTGAATACCCAACAGTCCCTGTTGGTGTGGTTGGCTGGCTTTTCGGGGGTGCCGTGTATCTGGCACAAGCGGTCGAGTATTCGGTCCAAATTGGACGGACCCGGAGTAGTTCTTTTGAATGGATTTTTCCGCTGACCGGGTTTAGAGCCTCTGAATCCGGCATTGACTGCCGTATCCTCACTATTGTCGCCGTTAATGCGGCGTTTGTTTTTGTTACGACGCGACCTGCCATTACGGTCCTTGATATCCGGACTGCCAGAATTTTTGCTGAGGCTGTTGCTGCGTGCTAGCCAGCTGTCCTCACCCGCGCAGAAGCAGGTCATGAGTGATGTGAGGGCTGCCATGGATTTCGGCTTTTCCTGTCCCAGGTGCCGGGCAAGCCACTCGTCGCGGATATTATGCTTGAAGGCCGCGAGGGCCTCTGCATCCGGACAGTCGACGATTTGGTTTTTCTTGGTTAAGAATCATGTCCAAAATTGTCTGGCCGATTCGTCTGGCTGCTGAATTATGTGGCTCAGGTCATCAGCGTCTGGTGGTCGCACATACGTGCCTTGGAAGTTATCGAGGAATGCGGCTTCCAGGTCTTCCCAACTCCCAATTGACTCTGCTGGCAAGCTGTTAAGCCAATGCTGGGCTGGTCCTTTAAGCTTGAGGGGGAGATATTTGATGGCGTGAAGATCGTCACCGCGGGCCATGTGGATGTGAAGGAGATAGTCTTCGATCCAAACCGCGGGGTCTGTTGTGCCATCGTAAGATTCAATATTCACGGGTTTAAACCCTTCGGGGATTTGATGATCCATTACTTCATCTGTGAAGCATAGTGGGTGTGCGGCGCCTCTGTACTCGGCGATATCACGATGGAGCTCAAAAGAGCTTTGTCTGTTTTGTTCGGCCTGGCCGGACTTACTGTGTCCGGCGCAACGGTTGTTGTCACGTATCATGGGGCGCCCACGCGATCCATAGATCGATCTTGATTGTTTTGCCTTATCCTCCAATATATCTCGCAAGTCCTGAGCGTTCCCATGTGGCTTTGTGCTCTTCGAGCGATGCCGGGGTACGGTTCTATTGAAGGGCCTAGGGGCCTCTCTGTCGCGACCACGGGGTGGTCGGTCAGCCGTATTGTCTGCTGGTGATGCAGGTTCATACGCCTCCTCCTCTAATCGGGGGAGCAGCTTGCGTTTAGGGTAACTTTTGGAGGGGCATTCGAGCTCATGCTCTTCGGCCGCGAGGACTTCAGTCCATCTGTCGGCTAGCAGATCTTGATCAGCTCTAAGCTATTGCTGCTTTTTCTTGAGGCTGTTCGCCGTGGCCATAAGTCTGCGTTTGAAACGCTCTTGTTCGACGGGATCCTCAGGCACGACGAATTCATCGTCGTCGAGGCTTGCCTCGTCTCTAGAGGGAGGCATATAATCCTCTACCTCTTCTTCTGCCGCTCTCTCATGAGGGCTGGCGTCTCCGTCCTCCTGCGCTGGATCTTGCTAGAGTGGGTTGTCTTTGGCACTGTCCGGTATATTATTATCTCCGGTGCCGGAATCTTCATTCTTGCTGTGGCGGGATTTAAGCGGCGCCGCTAACGCCGGCGCTTAGGCTGTTTCTTGGAGGGGTCATCCTCCGTTGTTCCTTCGCCATTCCCATCCTTTGGGATATCCACCATGTATATGTCATATGATGAGGTGGCTTTCCAGTGCCCGGTGGGCGCTGGTTCTTGGTCGTCTCCGGCATCGTCGTCCATACCGTCGATCTCTTCGGAGTCATAGTCTAGCATGTCGGTTAGATCGTCGACAGCGGCTACCAAGTGGGTGGTGGGTGGGCTTTGAATTTCTTCGTCGTCTGCATCCCAATCGTCCTGACCGCAGTCCGGACAGGGCTCTCCTGATAACGAGAGATACTTTAGCGAACTCAAGATGTCGCCGAAAGGTGAGTGTTGAAAGATGTCCGCTGCGGTGAACTCCATGATCGGCGCCCAATCAGATCCGATCGGAGGGGGCGCGGGAGGTTCGGAGTCCGGCAAGGAGTCCGGCACCTCAGAGTCACGAGCTTCATGAGGGACAAGGTCAGTGTTTGGCTCTATCGCCGGAGGTTGCAGCCCCCGAGGCGGTGTCTAGCCATCCGTCCTCGATCTGCCAGAGCGACGAAGGGGCTGAGGAGTAAAAAGAATCCTACTCTCCCATACATATAATCCTAAGACTCAAAATAGTTTTTTTCTAGACTCAACAACGGCCAACAATCAAGGGGGCTCCTATGGTCGGTCGAGGCTCTGATACCAACTTATCACGCCCAATATGCGACCCTATCCAAAAGGAACTCGAAGGTCCCACCAAGGATAGACCCGCATATTGAAACACTTTTGCAAGGTAGATATCATTACATCAACATTACATAATAAATGGGGATACAAACAAAAGGCATAGAATGCCACACGAATACAACATCATCATACATAAGATCATCATCCGACTACGGATGAAACACAAACAGAAACTCAAATGACATCCACCCTGCTAGCCCAGGCTGCCGACTTGGAACCTACCCCCTGATCGAAGAAGAAGCAGAAGAAGAACTCCAAGACAAGCAAACATCGCTCTCGCGTCATGATCATCGCATAACCTGTACCTGCAACTGTTGTTGTAGTAATCTGTGAGCCACGAGGACTCAGCAATCCCATTACCATGGGTATCAAGACTAGCAAAGCTTAATAGGAAAGGAAGGGATAAAGTGGTGAGGCTGCAGCAGCGACTAAGCATATATGATGGCTAACATACACAAATAAGAGCGAGAAGAGAGCAAGCGGAACGGTCGTGAAGCTAGCAATGATCAAGAAGTGATCCTGAACTCCTACTTACGTCAAACATAACCCAAAGACCGTGTTCACTTCCCGGACTCCGCCGAGAAGAGACCATCACGGCTACACACGCGGTTGATGCGTTTTAATTTGGATCTGGTGTCAAGTTATCTACAACCGGACATTAACAAATTCCCATCTGCCTATAACCACAGGCACGGCTTTCGAAAGATTATACCCTGCAGGGGTGTCCCAACTTAGCCCATGACAAGCTCTCGCGATCAACGAAGGATATACCTTCTCCCAAGAAGACCCGATTAGACTCGGAATCCCGGTTTACAAAACATTTCGACAATGGTAAAACAAGACCAGCAAGACCGCCCGATGCGCCGACAATCCCGATAGGAGCTGCACATATCTCGTTCTTAGGGCAACACCGGATGAGCAATCTGTACAACTAAAACCAGACCTCAAGTTTCCCTGAGGGGGCGCTGCAAAGGGCTCTAGTTCGGACCAACACTTAGACAAGCACTGGCCCGGGGGGGCTATAATAAAGATGACCCTTGGGTTAATTACTCCCAAGGGAAATATAGGTGGTGGTGAGGCAAATGGTAAAACCAATGTTGGGCCTTGCTGGAGGAGTTTTATTCAAAGCGAACTGTCAAGGGGCTCCCATAAATCACCCGACCGCGTAAGGAACGAAAAATCCGGGAACATAACACCGGTATGACGGAAACTAGGGCGGCAAGAGTGGAACAAAACACCAGGCATAAGGCCGAGCCTTCCACCTTTTACCAAGTATATAGATGCATTAATAATATAAGAGATATTGTGATATCCCAACCAAAATCATGTCCACCATGGAGCAATCTTCAACTTCACCTGCAACTAACAACGCTATAAGAGGGGCTGAGCAAAAGCGGTAACATAGCCAAACAACAGTTTGCTAGGAAGGGTGTCAAAGGTTAGAGGTTCATGGCAATTTGGGATGGCTTGATAAACAGGTGATAGGTAGCACAGCATAGCGATAGAACGAAGAAACTAGCATA
The DNA here is from genome assembly GCF_002162155.2 of Triticum dicoccoides. Taxonomy (NCBI): domain Eukaryota; kingdom Viridiplantae; phylum Streptophyta; class Magnoliopsida; order Poales; family Poaceae; genus Triticum; species Triticum dicoccoides. The sequence continues at coordinate 628,003,006 of NC_041391.1, forward strand.
GCAATGATAGTAGTGAGATCCAGGGTATCGGTCATCTTGCCTGAAATCCCGCAAGGAAGAAGAACGTGTCCATGAAGAAGACGAATGGGAGCAGTCGAACGAATCCTCACAATCGCAACATTACCGGAACTAAGAAGCAACACCGGAAAGAAACAAACAACATGGTAAATGCACAAGCATAATCATGGCATGATGCACAATCAAGTATGATGCATGTCCGGTTTAAAGAGGCATGGCATGGCAAAGTGCAACAAACAATACTACAAGTTAAATGGAGCTCAATATGCAACGAGTTGCATATTGACGAAACACCACATTCAGCTATTTAGTTAGCTCCCGTTTAGGTACCCAACAATATTAAATGTTGATTAACACGGCAAGAGGTGAAGCATATGAAAAACTACCTATCTAGACAAATTTAAATGAGGCCGGAATAACAAACAACAAGTCCGGAAAATCCCCATATGCATATTTTTGATTCGGTACTGTTCTGCCCTAAACACAATTTTAAAGTTGTTAAACAGTAAAATAAAGTGGACCATGTTAAACTAGGCATTTTTCCACCCCATTTACATATAAAGAACATTTAAAACAGAGTTACGGTTAATTAGTTATGAAATAAATCATTTTAACATGGCATTTGAGCAAATTCAATCAAACAGCATTTTAAACATTTCAAACATGGATGAAAGTGACCAAATATGAAACTAGATGAAATTCTAAGCATTTTACATATATAAATTATTTTAATCCGATGCACCATTTGTGAGTTATTAATGCATGAACATGGAGGGTTTTTCTGCAAAACTGTAAATCACTGGATAATTAGCAAAACATCCAGAACATGAAAAAAATGATGCGGGCCGAATCTGGATCGAACTGGGTTGGCTGGGATGCTCACCTAGCTGGGCTCGGCCCAGGTCGGTGCGGTAGGCTAGGCAGGCCGGTTGGAGGGGAGGCAGAGGTCGGCGCTGGGCCTTGGCGAGGCAAGGAGGCCCACGCGCGATGCGGTCAACGGGAGGTGTCGAGGCAGAGGCATCGCCCTCCTCTGCCTGAACTGATGCTGCTCGATGCAGCGAAGGAGACCGGCGACTGCAGGGGCCTTGGCGCGGCGGGGCTTGAAGGGAAGCGGTGGCGGGCTGCAGGGAAGGTCGGGAACGGCGGATATGGCCGGGACTCGACGGATCTGACGGAGACAGCGACGAAGGGAGCAGGGCTGCGGCGGGAACTGCAAGGCCATGACGGGAAAAATTCAAAGAAGATACAGAGGGAGGAAAAGAAATAGAAGGAGAGGAGAAGGGGGTGCGCGCGGCGGAGGAGCTCACCGGCGGCTTGGCTGCTCTGGGCAGGGCTCAAGTAGCTCCACGCGGAGAGAAGATCCAAGGGCGGCGGAGCTCAACGTGGAGGCCTGCGGTGGCTTCCATGGCGCGGGAGCACCTGTACAGAGAAGGGAGAGGATGGATGAGAGACAGAGGAAGCCACGGGAGGGAGGAGGAACAAGGGAGAGAGCGACGTCGCTCATCTGTTGGTTCAGCGGCGGCCGGCGGGGCGCTGAGCTGCTTTCTCGGGGACGAGCATGGGAGGCGGGGAGCTGGGGCACTGCGGGAACGAGAGGAGAGGTGCTCGGGGACACGGGGGCTGCTGATGTTGTCGCCGATGGCGTGGACGGGCAAGGCGACGGGGAGGCGCTCGGTGCTCATGATCCATTCGGGATCGAGCAGAGGAGGGAAGAGGAGGATCGAGCAGAGGAGGGAAGAGGAGGGACGGCCTCAGGCACTGGTTGGAGGGAGATGGATCTGGGAGGATCCCGGGGTGGGATTTGAGTGCGGCGGCGGCGGGGACAGATGTCCTAGATTTTAGGGTTGGGATGATTTGGTAGGTGATGGTCTTATATATATATATAGGGAAAGGGGGGTTTAGGGTAGATTTGGACCCTCCGATTAAATCGAACGGTCTAGAATAGAGGGTTAGGGGAGTCCAATGGAGAAACGCAGATATTTTATAGATGTTTGGAGATGATCCGGACGCAATGGTAACGATAGTGCGGGTCGGGTCAAGGGGAGTTTCGGACGCGCACGCGAGGGGTTAGCGGGATGCGCAAAGAGGTTAGGAAGCCAGGCAAGAGGGAAACAAAATCTGGTTGGTCTTGGAGCGGTCAACGAAAACAAGGGGGGCGCGGCAACTACGGACGGGTGCAAGTTTTTATGAAAACATGCAGATGCAATGCGCATGATGCTATGTGATGAGATGCATGACGATGAGCAAAATGCAAAACAAAAGGCAAAAACCCAACCATGAAGGAAATATCATATCGCATCTCCAGAAAAGGCAAGAGTTGGAGTTACGAATATGGAAAGTTGCTTCCGGGGCGTTACACCTGGACTGCGTCGTTGATGATGATCGAAGAAGCCATCGAGCCTATCGGTGACGACACAGAGGAACTCTCAATGAAAGCACCAATGTCAGTGTCAAAACCGGCGGATCTCGGGTAGGGGGTCCCGAACTGCGCGTCTAGGCGGATGGTAACAGGAGACAAGGGACACGATGTTTTACCCAGGTTCGGGCCCTCTTGATGGAGGTAAAACCCTATGTCCTGCTTGATTAATATTGATGATGTGTGTTACAAGAGTGGATCTACCACGAGATCAAGGAGGCTAAACCCTAGAAGCTAGCCTATGGTATGATTGTTGTTCGTCCTATGGACTAAAGCCATCCGGTTTATATAGACACCGGAGAGGGCTAGGGTTACACAGAGTCGGTTACAATGGTAGGAGATCTACATATCCGTATCGCCAAGCTTGCCTTCCACGCCAAGGAAAGTCCCATCCGGACACGGGACGAAGTCTTCAATCTTGTATCTTCATAGTCTTGGAGTCCGGCCCATGATGATAGTTCGGCTATCCGGACACCCCCTAGTCCGGAACTCCCTCAGCAACCAACAGTAAGAAGACATGTTTATGAAGCTAAGCATGGCAAGATCAAGTTCATAGGGTGCATGGATCACTAACAACAATCATGGCAACAACTGAACTTAATGTTAACAGGCTGATAGCAACATTATTTAGCAACTTTGGAGCAATGAAACAACAAGCTACAACAGGCTATAAATGCAACCAGGGCATGGATGGATAGAGCATGACATGTATAACAAAACACCCTTAGTGAACATCTCCAGAATATGCATAGAATGACTTGTAGCAGCAGGTTTACATAGCATCACGAAATAACAGATTCAGCCTAGCAAAACAGCAACAGCGAGTACACTACTTAACAAGCTTGATTCACTCACCACAAATCATTGCATGACAAGATAAGCATAGCATCAGCAATAATACATGTTTATGAAACAAAGCATGGCAAGAACAAGTTCATAGCATGCAAGGACCAACTACAACAACCTTGGCAAAATTGAATAACATGTAAACAATCTGCCAGGAAACATTTTATAGCAAAAGTAGAGCAAGCAAATGACATGCTAGACTAAACCATAATTGCAAACAGGGGCATTAATGGATAGATCATAACCATATGTTCAAAACATCCTTACTGAAGTATCTCAAAATATGCATGGATCTCTCTGTAGCATCAAGTTTACATGGCATAAAAATAACAACAGAACTGGGACTGAAATCAGCAACATCACGAAGCCTAGTTTGCATGCTTGTTCTAGTCACCACATTGATCACAAAAATACATGGCATACACCCCTGTAAAGATGGCATGACGTAGATCAAAACACATGTAGACATCAACCTCATAGTATGTACACATCAAACATGGAAAAATAACAAATGAGCATGTTCTGTTAACAGACAACAGACAACATCATATAGCACTCTTGCAACAAAGATTCAGGCATCAAGATGAGCTCAAATGAACATGATGCAATGGAATGAAATGAAGTACTCATTGAGACGAACAATTTGATATGCTACACGCCCAAAATGGAGCGACTGACACGGAGTTATGATGCAATGAGCATGGCATGATAATGTCAAAAATACTTCGAGGACTTAGTGAAATCGGGGTCAACCTCAGGTTTTGCAGATCTGGATCCAGAGCGCGGATCCCGAGGATGGTCGGCTGGGCTCGCCGGAGAGGAGGACGGGGAGGCTGGAGAGGCAGATCCGAAGAGGGGCGACGGTCGGGGCCGAGGGCGACGAGCGGCAGCGGGGCCGGGCGCGGGCGGAGGCGCGGCGAGCGCCGGCCGGCGAGGGAGCTGGCGGCGGCTCCGGAGGACTGGCGGCGCTCGGGGCCGGATCCACGGGCGGCGAGGGGCGGCGGAGCTCCTCCACGGAGGCGCGGTGACGGGAGCTCCAGGACGGCGGTGGCGGTCGGCTC
>NC_041391.1:628007583-628059716 GCF_002162155.2 Triticum dicoccoides
GCTTCTCCGGTGGTGGCGGGCGGAGGCGCGGGAGCCGGGCGGCGCGCGGGAGGCGGCGGCGTGGCGCGCGGGCCAGGCGGGCCCGACAGCGGAGGCGGCGGGGAGAGCCACATGGCACCACGCGGTTGGCCGGGGGAAGCGGGGCGGACGTGTCCGGACGGGGTGGACACGTCTGGCGGCAGGAGGAGGAAGAGGCTAGGGTCTCGGGGGTTTGGACTGCGAAATTTTCGGGGGAAGCACATATTTATAGATTCTGGGAGCTAGGAGAGTCCAAATGAGGAGCGGTTCTCGCCCACACGATCGTGATCGAACGATAGAGAGCATGGAGGGGGTTTGGATAGGTTTTGGGCCACTTTGGAAGGGGTGTTGGGCTGCAAAGAGAGAGGGGCTTTTGTGGTTACCTAGTTAACTGTTGGAGTATCAAACAACCTCCAAATGGCACGAAACTTGACAGGCGGTCTACCGGTGCTATACCAAGGCTGCTTGGCAATTCTAGGGCCATTCCGAGAAAGTTTAATACCCGCTCACAACGAGAGACAAAAGGGGGACGCCGGAGGGCATAGGAGTGCCGGATCGCAAAACAGACAACGGGGAAAATGCTCGGATGCATGAGACGAACACATATGCAAAATGAGATGCACATGATGACATGATAAAATGCAACACGCAAGCAAATGACATGGCAAAGAAGGCGAATAACTGGCAGACACCTGGCGCATCGAATCTAGGGCGTTACACAGGCATTCACCATCCGCTTTATCAGGCCAAAGTAGCTGGCGGGCAAGGGTTCACCAGGCCACATGTGGACTATGAAACCTTTCATAGCCACTTCGGCCGCCCTGTGGAGTTCAACTAGTTGCTTCAATTGGTCACTCAGAGGCATCAGATGTTCAGCTCCAGCATACTGGGACCAGAACAACTTCTCTGTTGAGCTCCCCTCTTCGGCACGGTAGAACTCCGCGTCATCTGATATGCTACGTGGCAGATCTACGAATGCCCCTAGAGAGCTCCGAATTCGGGTAAGTAAAAGAAACGTCTCCTCCACATGCTTGCTTTGCATAAAGAATGTCTTACCCGCCGCTATCTTCTTGGCCGCCTGGATTTCCTGCTAGGCCTTTTCGGCTTCGGCCTTGGCGTCTTTCATGCTCAAAAGGGCCTTCGCAAGCTCAGACTCCTTCGTCTTGAAGTCACGCCCCAAGGACTCAAACCTCTTGCCAAGCTCCTGGAGCTCTTGCTGTACCTCGCCTACCCTAGCATTTTGCTTCTCATGCTCAATGCGCTCCGCGACCGCCTTGTTTTCGACCTCGAATAGCGCTTTCTTCAGGGACGCCACTTCGGTCATGGCCCCTATTGCAAAATCATGCCTTTTTTTAGCGTCATCAATTTTTATTCTTTGTGATATATGAACGGGGTATCACTCACCTTTGTTCTCTTCGAGCTGCCTCTTTGTCAGGCTGAGCTCTCCCTGGGTCTGCTCGAGCTCCCGCTTGAGTCCGGAGACTTCCGCCGTGTGGGCAGCAGCGACAACTAGCACTGCCTGCTTATTCCCATGCACACCTACTATTAAACTCCTGCGGATTATAATCGACCCTCCGTTTGGCTTTTTGTTCCGAACACCAAATAGAGTATCAGGGGCTACTACCTATCGGGTGATAATTTCACACATTTTTGATTACTTACCTCAAAGCCTGTTAGGAGGCTGGTGCAGGCTTCGGTTAGTCCGCTCTTGGCAGACAGAACCTTCTGAATCACCGCACTCATAACAGTACGGTGCTCTTCATCCATGGAAGCGCCGCGAAGCGCTTCCAGCAGACTATCCGATGCCTCTGGCGTAACGGAAGTTATCGGCACGGACGGCCCACCCGCCTTAGCAAGGGGCTGCCTGCCCGAATCCGGAGCCTTTGGAGGTTCCGGTACAGTGACCTGCTGGGAGCCCGACTTGCTGTGGCTCCCGTCGATACAATCTGCGGGGATCTTCCGCCCCGTGTGCCCGGCATCTGGGATTTCGCCTTGGGGCGTCTCCAGAGTCGCCTCCCCTTGCTCAGGGAGCCTTTGGGATAACACCAAGGTGTCATACGTAGGCCGAGGGGAAGTGGCCGTTGGAAGCGAATTCATCGCCGAATCTCTCAAAGACCCATCTGAAGAGGATACCTAGGGATGGGCCCTGGCCGAACTGCATATGCGTGTTCGGTGTTATAACAGACTATGAAGCAAAGTCGCACTAAAATACAACAGAAGTGCGGATACTTACAATCTTACTAGGGGTTTCCCCCTGGGCAGCCACTCCTCCTCGCTGTAGGCGACCGTAGTGGAGTAATCCGGAAGGGACGTCTTTCCCTTCTTGGTCGTCCTTGCCTCCCCCTCCGGGGCGGTTTTTCTTTTCTTCTCCTCCCAGTGCGGGGAGGTGGAATTTCTTCGCGACCCCCCCCCCCGCCTCCGCGGGAGGAATCCGCCTCATCGTCCTTGGACGACAAGCCTATGACAGCCTTGCGCTGGGGACCTTTCCTGGTCCCCTAGGCCGCCCTCTTAGATCCTTTGGCCTCCCTGGATGGGGCAGCCCTTTCCTTTTCCTTCTCCTTCTCCCCTTCATGGGAGGAGTGTGCCTCGTCGTCTTCGGATGAGGCGTCCGGTGCGACCTTACGCCGGAGACCCTTCCTGGTCCCCGGGGCCTTCTTTTCAGCTTTCTTCTCCGGCACCTTATAGGGTGCCGGGACTAGCATCTCCGTCAGGAGAGCGGTCGCCGGACCTTCTAGCAATGGATCCAGGCAGTCGATCCACTCCGCCGTCTCTACGTACTCCTGATTAAGTACACACGATGACTTGAGATCCTCCCATGAGGATGCTGGGAAAACTACATCTGGTAATGGTTAGAAAACTCACTGGACGGGGGGGCGTGGAGTCCGCGGTCCTCGGACGTGGGAGGAGGTGTTTCGGAGCCCTTGAACAGCACCTTCCATGTGTCCTTGAGTGTCGTGCCGTAGAGCTCTTGGAGTGTCTGGTGTTCGGCCGGGACGAACTCCCACAGATTAAAAGCCCGTCATTGGCACGGAAGAATTCGGCGGACGAGCATGACCTGGACTACGTTGACAAGCTTGATGTTCTTGTCAATCATATTGTTGATACAGTTCTGAAGTCCGGTCAGCTTCGCAGGCTCGCCCCAGGCCAGGCCCATCTTTTCCCAGGAGGTGAGCCGCATGGGAATTCCGGATCAGAATTCGAGGGCCTCCGCCTAGTTGGCGTCGCGCGGCTTGGTGATGTAGAACCACCCCGATTGCCATCGTTCCACGGTCTCTGCAAAGGAGCAGTCAAGCCAGGTAACGTTGGGCATCTTGCCCACCATGGTGCCTCCGCACTCCGCTTGCTGGCCGCTTACGATCTTCGGCTTCACGCAGAAGATTCGTAGCCACAAACTGAAGTGAGGCTTTATACGGAGGAAGGCCTCGCACAAGACGATGAACACTGAGATGTTGAGAACGAAGTTTGGGGCTAGATCATGGAAGTCCAGCCCATAGTAAAACATAAACCCGCGGACGAAGGGATGAAGTGGAAATCCCAGTCCACGGATGAAGTGGGCAAGGAACACGACCCTCTCGTGGGGTCCCGGAGTCGGAATGATCTGCCGTGCGTTCGGCAGTCGGTGTGCAATATCTGCGGCCAAGTATCCGGCCGACCGGAACTGCGTGATGTGCTTCTCCTTCACAGTGGAGGCCACCCACTTTCCCCCTACTCCGGACATGTTTTTCGGAGAAGGTGTGAACTAGGGCGCTGGAGCTTGAGGGTGCGAGAATGGACAAGCAGAGGAGGAAGAAGGTGTGGGTGAAAATGGGAAAAATCCTTATCCCTTTATTGAGGCGACGAGAGCGGTGCGCCTCCCCACTTGCCTGTTGAAGATCGCTTATTTCCCAAGCGCCGCGATTGATGGTGCGGTTGGGCTACCTATACCCGTATTGATGAGAATCCAGTAATAAGGGGACACGATCTCTGCTTCGGAAAGACGTGCAAAGGAAACCGCCTCGCAATATGCGATGTGGCTGGTTGTGGGAAAATGATTCGAATAATGACTCGACCGTGGTGTCATGTCACGCCGTACAAAAATTGCCAGCAGATCAGATTTATGAAGTGCTATGCTCTCTACGGTGGTATGTGAAGATCATCTTGCAAATCCGGACACGATTCAAGTGTTCGATAATTACTTTGGAGTATTCGGAGATGGAACCCGCCTTGCAATGCCGAAGACAAAACTACGCGCCAGACTCATCGTCATTGAAGCCTAGTTCAGGGGCTACTGAGAGAGTCCTGGATTAGGGGGTATCCGGACAGCCGGACTATATACTTTGGCCGGACTGTTGGACCATGAAGATACAAGACTCAAGCCTTCGTCCCGTGTCTGGATGGGACTCTCCTTTGTGTGGAAGACAATCTTGGTGATCCGGATATTATATTTCCTTCTTTGTAACCGACTCCATGTAAACCCTAGCCCCCTCCGGTATCTATATAAACTGGAGGGTTTAGTCCTTAGAGGGAGAATCATAATCATCATAGGCTAGCTTCTAGGATTTATCCTCTACGATCTCGTGGTAGATCAACTCTTGTAACACTCATATCATCAATATCAATCAAGCAGGAAGTAGGGTTTTACCTCCATCGAGAGTGCCCGAATCTGGGTAAAACATCGTGTCCCTTGCCTCCTGTTACCATCAGCCTTAGACGCACAGATCGAGACCCCCTACCTGAGATCCGCCGGTTTTGACACCGACACCGATATCTTCACTAAGCCCTTGGATGAGATGAGATTTAGCAAGTTGTGGTGTGAGCTAAATATCCTAGAATCTTCGAATGTTCTCTGAAATGGACACACATCCTCACACTTATGCTGACTTGATGACTTAGATGCGCAACACACAAAGTAACGTTTTTTCTTCAATCAATGAAGACTAACCCTCTAAGTGTGAACAAATTAATGAAGAAATTGATTCTCAGAACCCTACGACAATTGTACGCGGTGTCTCAAATCAGCTTTCTTATACGGTGGGTTACGCCACCAACCAATGTTGAAAATCTTCAATTTGAGTTTTTTCGTTTTTGAAATTCCTCAGTTTTTTTTCAAATTCTTCAACTTTGCATTTTCTTCACTCTTTCCGTCATTATTCTTCATTGGCTATATATTTATATGAGTTTATGTCCTCTATAGCATTCACTTATTGTTAATTCTTCAAGTTGATTTCTTCTACTAAGTGAATGTGATCGGACCCTTCCCCCTCTATGCTAAACTCAACCAAGTCTGTTCACAAATTCTTCATGTGTGTTCTATTTGAAACTCGTTCAAAATATTCACTGTATCCTTGACAACTGAAGAAATTGCGAATGGAACTTTTAACTTATCTTATCTAAATTTTTGGCTTTGCGGCTCAAACCGTTCCGCAGCCCACGACAATACTTATCTATTCACCCACGATCCTACACGATCGCCACCTCTCAGTACGTGGGTGACACATGTCAAGCGAATGAGAAGGGCTAGGGGCACGTTCGTCCGATTTCCTCGGGCGTACAGTTTTTCACTCCCACTATAAATACCCCCGCCTCTTCCTCACTTCATTTTTACTCCGCTCGTTCTCACTCCTGCTCGAGCTTCTCAAACCATAGCACCGCCGCTACTTCATCATTGCCGGTGAGGAAGAGCTTCACTGCCTCGACCTCGTCGCCGTCGTACTCGCGCCGGTTGCGGATTTCTTCACTCCACTGCCGCCGTAGCCATCTTCCTCTGCCGAGTTAGGGCGTGGAAGATCTGAACTGACGAACTTCACATCTACTCTTCCCAGTTCGTCCTGTTCTTCATCAAGGGTAATTAAAAGTTACTTTTACTGCCCTCTTTGATTCATATGTTTTCTTGAAAATCTTCAAAGGTGTTTATTCTTCAAATCTTAACACACATGAACACCTCACATGTCTTTTGCTCTTAATTCGTTTCTCTAAGCAATGATTTTCTTCAACATTCCTCAATTGTGTGGATTTTCAATCTGTACAACTCTCGAACCTAAGATTAAGAACGCTTAGTGAAATTCTTCAAGACTCCTCTGGTCAAATTCCTCAAACCTATTCTTTTTTGAAAACCTTCTGAGAACGCATATGACCTCTCCAAATTCCTCGCAACTATACTCTGTTCACAGGTACAAATGTCTACTGCTGAGTCACTAGGTTCTCATCAACTTAACTCATTTGCAGCATTCCTCGAAGAAAATTTGCACACCTCTTCAGAAACTTCAGTTGTTCATATTCCTCAGCTGAAGAAAATGGCTGAAGGAAAGAAGCCACAGAAGGGTGGAAAGAGGCCTGAGGTCAACACTGCTTTCGAAATCCCTGAGGACATATACAAGGATTACTGCACTCTTGATGAGGCCAAATTTGGCAAGGAGGACAAAAATCAGCGCAAGGTGCGCATACAAAGGATAGAGAGGAGATGGCCATGGGAATGGAGGGAGTACAGATATGTTACTCCGAAGTATATGAAGAAATTCGCACTCAACCCTCCATGCTCAAGACCTCCATTGGCACCAGGCCAATTGGCAGATCCCACCAGCCTCAAGCGTGGTGAGGATTATCCTGATGAATGGGAAAAGTGCCAGGCCAAAATGGCCAAACAAGCAAAGAAAGCAGTGAGGAAATTGAATGAAGAAGCTGCTGCTGCTGCTACCGCCGCTGAGGCCTCTGCTAGTAAGCCGAAGAAGGCGATGCCTGAGAAGCCTTCACATAAGCCAAGTGCTTCACCCTCAATGCCCTCACGGCCAAGTTCCTGAGCAATGCCCTCACGACCATATTCTTCAAAGACCTCACGGCCAATTCCTCAATTTGCTCCTCCTTCAAAGTCCTCAACTCCTCCAACAAAGTCTTCAGCTGCTCCGACCAAATCCTCTGCACCTGTGCATCTCGCCACGTGCCAAAGGACTACAGGCATCTCAATTACCTCAGGAGCATCTACAAGTTCCTTGGCTGGCCCCTCTCTGCTGAAGAAAAAGGCCACTGCTGGACGAGGCCTTCGACCAAGTCCTCTCAAGAAGCAGGTCGCCTTCCAAGTGCCCTCTGATGACGATGAGGCTGATGATGAAGAACTTGCCAAAATCATCAGAGACAGGCAGGCCAGGGCCCCTAGAGCCAAAGGCATCAATGTGCCAATGCTACTGGATTCAAAGTTGATCCTTGACTTCATTGACCTGTGGCACAAGGACCCAAACACGCCTTTGCCTGAGATGAACCTCACTCCTGGTCAAAGTCATGTTTTGACTGCCTTCATTGAAGAAGAGAAGTGGAAATTTGAAGAAGGAAGAAGACTGAAGAAAGCGCAGTACAAGAAGCATCGCTACCTCAAGGACAATGTCCTCACTCTTACCCCTGATCAACTCATTGCCTTGCAAGCTGAGATCAAGCAACTGAGTGATGAATTCAATTGCTACTATGCTGATTGGAAGGGCGCTAAGGTCCGGTTCATCAATCTGACGAAGAAATTCACTTCAAGTGTTGCTGCTCCTGTGCACATTGAACTTACTCTGGCTGAAGCATCTGCTCAGCCTACTGAAGAACATGCCAGCACCGCTGATGACAATCAGGCTGCTGAAGAAAATGAAAGTACCAGGGCTGATGACTGCATTCCAGCCGCTGAAGAAATTGTCAGGGCATCCTCTAGTGGTGCGCCTGAAGAAAGTGAAGAAGTCAGGGCAACTGCATCAGTTGCGCCTGAAGAAACTGCACCAAATTCCTCTGCTCCTTCTGCGCCTACACCAACTCCGATCCTTCCATACGCATCAGATGCGAAGAAGACCAAGGCTGTAGAGCGTGCAGTTGTGAAGAAAAGGAAGGCATCAACTTCATCAGATTCTTTAGCTCCAAAGAATATGATGCCTTTGACAAGCTCAATTCACAACCCAATTGATGCCATTCCTGTCTCATTCATGCCATCAAAGGACCTTGTTCCTTTTGGTGAAGATTATGTGATTCCCAGTGAATCCGATGAAGAGAATCCTTCTGCTGCTTTGTCAGAGCAGTTGGATGAAGAAATTGAAGTGGATCCAATACCTTCAACTCCAGTTGTCTCCTCGCCTATGCCTCAGTTCACTGCTGAAGAGGCCAGCATTGAAGAAATGGAAGATGAGGATGTGGACATTGGTTGTACCACACCTGTGCTGAATGATGACTTTTGGGAAAGTCAGCACCCCAACTCTCCAATGTTCACTCCGCTTCAAGCAATTCCTTAGTCCCCTGCTGCTACTGAAGTACAAGTGGGATCTGAAGAACCTCATGCAACCCCATATGTCCATGAAGAAATTCCAGCCACTAGTGCTGAAGAAAATGTAAATGAAGAATTGAAGACCCAGGCTGCAGCTGAAGAAGAGCCTGAAATTCCTGAGTCTGTGGATCCTGAGATTGTGATTCCTGAGGTGGTGATGCAATTGACTGACACTCCTCAGCCCAAGCCAAAGGATCCCTTCTCAAACAAGCAGAAATTCAAGGCTGATGACTTCTTTGGCGAGCATGTGTTCTTCACTGATTTGAACCCTTATGACAATGCTCGTCTTAGAAGGAAGCGCTTCTGGACTGCCAGCCAGGCCAATTTCTATTCTTCTCTACTTTTCAACAAGGACAAAGTCTTCGACCACGAGCATATTCCTCACGTGGACATGGAATCAACGCCTTGGTTCACTCAAGTCCTCTGTATGCTTCATGATGCAGGCTTTCTCAACTTTTGCTCAGACATTGTTGATTGGAATGAAGAGCTTATTCTTCAGTTCTATGCAATGCTGCACATCACAGGTGATGTTGATGATATCAACACTTGGGTGTTGGACTGGATGACCGAAAACACTCACTACAAGGCACCGGCCTCTAAATTACTTCATGCCCTGCCAATCAGTCCTCCACCTGAAGGTGCTCGTTGTCTGTACCTAGAGCCTGAACTCAGTGCTCATTATATGCAAGTGCTCATGAAGCCTCTAAAGTCTGGTCAAGCCCCAAGGACCAAATTCCTCATGAAGGAATTGACATATGTGCCAAGAACCATCTATCGCATTCTGACGAAGACTATGAGTCCTATCAAAGGCCACGACTCATCCGATGAGGAAATTATTGGCATGATGAAGAATATGCTATTCAACATCATGCATGGCATCCCTATCAATTATCATGATTTCTTCATGAGGACTCTGGCGAATGTCACACTTTCACCGTTTGAGCTGAAGCCTTATGCTCCTTGGATTATGAGATTCCTCAGAAGAAGGTCTTCACTCAACTAAAAAGCTGACTTTCAGAATCACCTCAGCTACTTGCCACCGATTGAAGTCCTCAAGCGGACATATTCCTCACTGACGAGAAGGGCAAGGCACCAGCTGTTATAGATGAAGGTATTCGTCCTTTGGATGGTCAGTTCCGCAAAGCTGCATCTTATTCCACCAATGATGACTCTGCCACACATGATTCTGCTGCCAATGCATCCAAACCAAATCCTCAAGCCACTGCTCCTCGTGTGATGACTGACCAAGAGCTGCTTCTTAGTCTTCACCAAAAGGTGGATCGAAACCACAAATGGGTTAAGCGTCAGTTCGGCTCTATTCTTCACAACATGACTTCGACACATAATGCAGTGAAGAAAAACCATAACTACCTCCATGAAGTTTTTGATCGCACCTGGGCTATTCTATCACATCTCTATGGTGAAGAAGAGATGAAGCAAATGGGCTTCAAGGAAGATTTTGACTGGTCTGCTCCTCCATCGAAGAAATTCAAGAAGGTCAAGGTTCCTTCCTTGGTCACCAGTTCATATTCTTCATCACGCGACACAGACGAGTATGAAGACTTGGACGACACTGCGGCAGGCCCTACAACGACTCAAGACCCCGACAATGCTGGTGCACCTCCATCATCGTGATATTCTTCAGGGGCGTTAGTCCTCATTTTCAACCCTTTTGGTCATTCGATGACAAAGGGGGAGAAATTTGAGTTAGTCTTCAAGCGGGTCTATCCTATATGGGCGTTTTTTTCTAAGTTACAACTCTTGTTCTTTTGATGACTTTGCTGGATCGAGTTGTAATCTTAAACTCTATGGTGGTCTGATACTTTTGTTGAGTTCTTCGGCATGCTTATTCCTCATTAATGTCTATGCATGCATGCTGAATTACATCAGTCACCATATTTCATCATGCATTTCAAATTCTTCATATTATATGTCAAATGCGTGTATGAATTACAAGATATAGGGGGAGATCTCCATGATTATACTCTTCAAGTGTGGATTGCTTCAAAAGCAAGTTCCTCACTATGCACATCTTCAGGGGGAGTTCTTCTATATCTTGCAATCAAATTCCTCAATATCATTATTTACACTTCATATGTTTATCCCCATTGAAAACTTAACCTATATTGTCAACAATCACCAAAAAGGGGGAGATTGTAAGTGCATCTAGTACCCCTTAGTGATTTTGGTATATTGAAGACTTATAGGTTAAGGGACTGATGCGTTTGTGAGTGTACACAGGTCTATAAGTCTATGAGGAGTTTGATATTTACAGAGAAAGTCGACCCCTAAAAATGAAGTTCTTCAACTGAAGACTTTGGATTTCTGAAGACTCTCTGAAGACTTTGAAAGTGAAGAAATTTGTGTGACCTTGAAGACTTGGCAATCATTCGAGGAACATGAAGCGTGAAGACTTTTGTTTTCATTGTTTCATTTTATCTTTCTTGAGTCATAGGAAACACCGTACTATTAAAGGGGGTCGAGGAAATACTAAGGAAAAATTTCCATGTGATGCTCAACTCAAAATCCGACACCTACCAATCCCTTCGAGTGAAGCCATTAGAAATCTCATGTAGTTCAGTCATATTCTTCAGTGATAGAGACGAAGTTCTTCTGGTCTCTGAGGAATTTGTTCTGACTGAGGAGTTAGGAATTCGACAGTGCGGATTGCCTACACAGTGAGGAACATGATAGCCCTGAGGAATTTGAGAGTCAAATTTACGACTGTTGATGTGCTATGCGTCAACTCTCCCTAAATATCTACCCACCTAACGGTCATATAATTGAAGGGCATTTATGTCTTATCATGTTGGGCTGCTCCCTAGGCTATAAATAGCTGCCCCCTACAACCACTAGCTAGTTGGATGCTCCGAGAGAAACTGAAACTTGTCATTTGAGAGCATCCCATCCTCCGAGGACTTTGAGCAAAAATCATCACTTGAGGAAAACACAAACCCAAACACCTTCCAACCCAAAGTGATTGGGCATCACTGAAGAGATTGATCCTGCATGGATCCGACTCTTGTTACCTTTGAAGACTATGCTTCTTCCAGACGGTTAGGCGTCAAGGTCTAGAGCATCCAAGAGGAATTGTGGATCGCCGAGTAACCTAGTCTGTGAAGGTTTGTAAGTCACCTGAAGACTTACCAAGAGTGATTGGGCGAGGTCTGTGTGACCTTAGCTCAAGGAGAATATGGCGAGGACTGTGTGTTCGGGACTATGTGTCCTCGAGTTTAAATACTCAGCCACTCCAACCAGACGTAAAACTGAGACAGCAGTTGGAACTGGTCTACCAAATCATTGTCTTCACCAAGCTTACTGGTTCTATTTCCTCAACTCTTTCATTTCCTCATTTCTGTTGTTGTGTGCTTGTTCATATCTGTTTGAAGACTTTGACTGAAGACTTTCTCAATTTCCTCAGTTCAATTTCTTCAGTCTGTCCGTCTTCATCCTGTGTTATCATGTGCTTACGCTTTCCGTACTCCATGCTTGTCTTCGTTTCATTATGATGACTATGCTTGTGTTCTGCTGTGTTTACTTTTGAGTACTTATTCCGCTGCAAGTAGTTCTTCATTTAGGAATTTCCTCATCGACAAATTCCTTAGTGAAGAATTCATAAAAATCGCCTATTCACCCTCCCTCTAGTTGATATAACGCACTTTCAGACGGCGACGAATCCCCCTCTCGGGAGCCCCGAACGGACTCCAGATCAGCCCTCCCGAGAGAGCTTAGGGCTTGGCGGCGGCTCTGTATCATAAAATATGATGTAACTTTCTCTTTGATTTTTTTCTCCGCGAAACGGAATATATAGAGTTGGAGTTGAGGTCGGTGGAGCATCAGGGCGACCACGAGACAGGGGGCGCGCCCAGGGGGAGGGGGTGCGCCCCCACCCTCGTGGACAGGGTGTGGGCCCATTGGCCTTGATTCTTTCGCCAGTATTTTTCGTATTTTTCAAAAGTTATCTCCGTGGATTTTCAGGTCATTCCGAGAACTTTTGTTTTCTGCACAATAAATAACACCATGGCAGTTCTGCTGAAAACAGCGTCAGTCCGGGTTAGTTTCATTCAAATCATGCAAGTTAGAGTCCAAAACAAGGGCAAACGTGTTTGGAAAAGTAGATACGTTGGAGACGTATCAGCGCCCACCCCCTAGGGCGCGCCCTCCTACCTCGTGGCCGCCTCGGCTGGTTCTTGACGTCCACTCCAAGTCCCCTAGATTGTGTTTGTTCCAAAAAGATCGCTCCCGAAGGTTTCATTCCATTTGGACTCCATTTGATATTCCTTTTCTTCAAAACACTGAAATAGGCAAAAAAAAACAGCAATTCAGGCTAGGCCTCCGGTTAGTAGGTTAATCCCAAAAATGATATAAAAGTGTAAAGTAAAGTGCAATAACATCCAAAACAGGTAATATAATAGCATGGAACAATCAAAAATTATATATACGTTGGAGACGTATCAAGCATCCCCAAGCTTAATTCCTGCTCGTCCTCGAGTAGGTAAATGATAAAAAAAGAATTTTTGATGAATAATGCTACCTAGCATAATTCTCAATGCAATTTTGTTTATTGTGCCATGAATGTTCATATCCAAGTGATTAAAATAAAAGTTCATATTGACATAAGAAATAGTAATACTTCAAGCATACTAAAAAAGCAATCATGTCTTCTCAAAATAATATGGCTAAAGAAAGCTATCCCTACAAAATCATATAGTCTTGTTATGCTCTATCTTCATCACACAAAGTATTTAATCATGCACAACGCCGATGACAGGCCAAGCAATTGTTTCATACTTTTATGTTCTCAAACTTTTTCAACTTTCACGCAATACATGGGCGTGAGCCACGGACATAGCACTATATGTGGAATAGAATGGTGGTTGTGGAGAAGACAAAAAAGGAGAAGATAGTCTCACATCAACTAGGCGTATCAACGGGCTATGGAAATGCCCATTAATACATATCAATGTGAGTGAGTAGGGATTGCCATGGATGCACTAGAGCTATAAATGTATGAAAGCTCAACAAAAGAAACTAAGTGGGTGTGCATCCAACTTGCTTGCTCATGAAGACCTAGGGCATTTTTAGGAAGCCCATCATTGGAATATACAAGCCAAATTCTATAATGAAAAAATCCCAGTAGTATATGAAAGTGACAACATAGGAGACTGTCTATCATGAAGATCTTGGAGCTACTTTGAAGCACAAGTGTGGAAAAAGCATAGTAACATTGTCCCTTCTCTCTTTTCTCTCATTTTTTTATTTGGTGGGCTTCTTTGGCCTCTCTTTTTTATTTGCTTCTTTGGCCTCTTTTATTTTTCATAATGTCCGAAGTCTCATCCCGACTTGTGGGGGAATCATAGTCTTCATCATCCTTTCCTCACTTGGGACAATGCTCTAATAATAAAGATCATCACACTTATATTGATTTACAACTCAAGAATTACAACTCAATACTTAGAACAAAATATGACTCTACGTGAATTCCTTCAGCGGTGTACCGGGATATGCAAAGAACCAAGAGTGACATGTATGAAAAATTATGGAGGTGGCCTTGCAACAAATACGAAGTCAACTACATGATCATGCAAAGAGCAAAATGACAATGATGGAGCGTGTCATAATAAACGGAACGGTGGAAAGTTTCATGGCAATATATCTCGGAATGGCTATGGAAAAGCCATAATAGGTAGGTATGGTGGCTATTTTGAGGAAGGTATATGGTGGGTGTATGGTACCAGCGAAAGTTGTGCGGCACAAGAGAGGCTAGCAATGGTGGAAGGATGAGAGTGCGTATAATCCATGGACTCAACATTAGTCATAAAGAACTCATATACTTATTGCAAAAATTTACAAGTTATTGAAACGAAGTACTACGTGCATGCTCCTAGGGGGATAGATTGGTAGGAAAAGACCATCGCTCGTCCCCGGCCGTCACTCATAAGGAAGACAATAAATACATAAATCATGCTCCAACTTCATCACATAACAGTTCACCATACGTGCATGCTACGGGAATCACAAACTTTAACACAAGTATTCTTCAAATTCACAATTACCCAACTAGCATGACTCTAATATTACCACCTTTATATCTCAAAACAATTATCAAGCATCAAATTGATCATAGCATCCAATTCACTTCCTATGATAGTTTTTATTGTAGCCAACTTGGATGCCCATCATTCTAGGACCAATTTTATAACCATAGCAAATACCATGCTGTTCTAAAAGACTCTCAAAATAATATAAGTGAAGCATGACAGATCAGCAATTTCTACAAAATAAAACCACCACTGTGCTCTAAAAGATATAAGTGAAGCACTAGAGCAAAATTATCTAGCTCAAAAGATATAAGTGAAGCACATAGAGTATTCTAATAAATTTCGAATCATGTGTGTCTCTCCCAAAAGGTGTGTACATCAAGGATGATTGTGGTAAACTAAAAAGCAAAGACTCATATCATACAACACGCTCCAAGCAAAACACATATCATGTGGCGAATAAAAATATAGCTCCAAGTAAAGTTACCGATAGACGAAGACGAAAGAGGGGATGCCTTCCGGGGCATCCCCAAGCTTAGGATTTTGGTTGTCCTTGGATTATCTTGGGGTGCCATGGGCATCCCCAAGCTTAGTCTCTCGCCACTCCTTATTCCATAGTCCATCAAATCTTTACCCAAAACTTGAAAACTTCACAACACAAAACTCAATAGGAAACCTCATAAGCTCTGTTGGTGCAAGAAAGAAAAACCACCACATAAGGTACTGTAATGAACTCATTATTTATTTATATTGGTATTAAGCCTACTGTATTCCAACTTCTCTATGGTTCATACCCCACGATACTAGCCATAGATGCATCAAAATAAGAAAACAACACACGAAAAATAGAATCTGTCAAATTCAGAACAGTTTGTAGCAATCAGTAACTTTCGAATACTTCTGCAACTCTAAAAATCCTACCAAAATAGTAATTCCTGGGAAATTTGTCTATTGATCTACTGCAAAAATAATCAACTAAAAATCACGTTTCTGTGATTTATTAAAGTTATTCTCGCAAAAGTTTCTGTTTTTTAGCAGAATCAAATTAAGTATCACCGTAGGTTATCCTATAGGTTCTACTTGGCACAAACACTAATTAAAACATAAAACCACAACTAAACAGAGTCTAGATGAATTATTTATTACTAAACATAAGCAAAAATCAAGGAACAAAAAAAAATTGGGTTGCCTCCCAACAAGCGCTATCGTTTAATGCCCCTAGCTAGGCATAAAAGCGAGAATAGATCTAAGTATTACCATCTTTGGTATTCAATTCATAAGTGGCTCACATGATGGATTTATAAGGTAATTTGACTTTCTTTCTAAGGAAGTGTTCAATGCCTTTCCTTAATGGAAATTGGAATATAATATTCCCTTCCTTCATATCAATAAGTGCACCAATCGTTCTAAGGAAAGGTCTACCAAGAATCATATGACATGAAAGATTGCAATCTATATCAAGTACGATAAAATCTACGGGCACATAATTCCTATTTGCAACAATAAGAACATCATTAATCCTTCCCATAGGTTTCTTAATAGCGGAATCCGCAAGGTGCAAGTTTAAAGAGCAATCATCAAATTCATGGAAACCAAGCACATCACATAAAGTTTTTAGAATCATGGAAACACTAGCACCCAAATCACACAAAGCATAGCATTCATGATCTTTAATTTGAATTTTAATAGTAGGTTCCCACTCATCATAAAGTTTTCTAGGTATAGAAACTTCCAACTCAAGTTTTTCCTCATAAGATCGCATCAGGACATCAACAATATGTTTGGTAAAAGCTTTATTTTGACTATAAGCATGAGGAGAATTCAACACGGATTGCAACAAGGAAATACAATCTATCAAAGAACAAATATCATAATTAAATTCCTTGAAATCCATAATAGTGGGTTCGTTGCTATGTAAAGTTTTGACCTCTCCAATCCCACTTTTACCAAATTTAGCAACAAGATCTAAAAAATCTGAATCATTGGGACGCCTTTTAACTAAAGTTGACTCATCTCCAGTCCCATCATTATCAATATTCATATTTCAAAACAAAGATTTAGTAGGGGAAACATCAATAACTTTTAAATCTTCATCATTATTTTCATGGAAACTAGAAGAACACACTTTTACAAAGCAATCATTCTTAGCACGCATCCTAGCGGTTCTTTCTTTGCACTCATCAATGGAAATTCTCATGGCTTTGAGAGACTCATTGATATCATGCTTAGGTGGAATAGATCTAAGTTTCAAAGAATCAACATCAAGAGAAAGTCTATCAACGTTCTAGCCAATTCATCAACTTTAAGAAATTTTTCTTCAAGCAAAGCATTGAAATTCTTTTGAGAGATCATAAATTCTTTAATACTATTCTCAAAATCAGAGGGCATCTTATTAAAATTTCCATAAGAGTTATTGTAGGAATTACCATAATTATTAGAGGAATTACTAGGAAACGGCCTAGGATTGAAGTTTCCTCTATAAGCATTGTTACCAAAATTATTCCTATCAACAAAATTCACATCCATAGATTCATTATTATTCTCAATCAAAGTAGACAAAGGCATATCATTAGGATCAATAGGAGCACTCTTAGTAGCGAACAATTTCATAAGTTCATCCATCTTTCCACACAAAACATTAATTTCTTGTATCGCATGAACTTTCTTACTAGTAGATCTTTTGGTGTGCCACTGAGAATAATTAACCATAATATTATCTAGGAGTTTAGTAGATTTTCCTAAAGTGATTTCCATAAGTGCCTCCCGGGGCCGAATCTAAAAGATTTCTAGAAGCAAAATTCAATCCGGCATAAAATTTTTGTATGATCATCCATCAATACAAACCATGAGTAGTGCAATTGCGAATCATTAATTTCATTATTTCCCAAGATTGGGCAACATGCTCATGATATAGTTGCTTAAAATTTATAATATCATTTCTAAGAGAGATGATCTTAGCGGGAGGAAAATACTTAGAGATAAAAGCATCTTTGCACTTATTCCATGAATCAATACTATTTTTAGGAAAAGATGAAAACCAAGTTTTAGCACGATCTCTAAGTGAAAACGGAAATAACTTCAATTTAACAATATCATTATCCGTATCTTTCTTCTTTTGCATATCACTCAAATCAACAAAGTTGTTTAGATGAGTAGCGACATCTTCACTAGGAAGGCCGGAGAATTGATCTTTCATAACAAGATTCAACAAAGCAGCATTGATTTCACAAGATTCAGCATCATTAAGAGGAGCAATTGGAGTGCTAAGGAAATCATTATTGTTGGTATTGGAAAAGTCACACAATTTGGTATTATCTTGCGCCATCGTGACAAGCAATCCAACACAAAAGCACACAAGAGTCAAGTGAAAAAGAGGTGAACAGAAAAGAGAGGGCTAATAAAATGACAAGGGTGAAGTGGGGGAGAGGAAAACGAGAGGCAAATGGCAAATAATGTAATGCGAGGGAGAGAGTTTGTGATGGGTACTTGGTATGTCTTGACTTGAGCGAAGACCTTCCCGGCAACGGCGCCAGAAATCTTTCTTGTTACCTCTTGAGCACTGCATTGGTTTTCCCTTGAAGAGGAAAGGGTGTCGGTGGGAATCGACACCTATGGGATCACTAGAATCCCTACTACGGTTGCGGGGCGCGAGATCATGAGAAGAGCGGGACTAGTAGACAGCACAAAGGGGATTTACCCAGGTTCGGGCCGCAAAGATGTGTAAAACCCTATGATCCTGCTTTGGTGGATGTATTTAGTGTTCTTGAGCTCTTGAACTAGCTCTGGGTGCTGCCAGGTTCGAAAGAGCCGAATCCCTCTTCAGTGTGCCATGGGCATCCTTTTATAGGTGAAAGGGGCTGCCACAGTGGCACACAGAAGGTGGAAAGTGCTACAGCGCTGTGAGCTTATCACTGGTATTACAGGACAAAGCATATTTAATGCGAGGCTTAGGTGTCCCTTCACTTTATCGGGGACGGGAGCGAGGCCCGTCCCGTCCGTCGCCGCTCCTCCTTGCTTTGACACGCGCCCTGGCCAGCGATGCATGCGGTGCCATGTATGCAGGCAGGCAGCTGAGGTGGCGCGGTGGTGGAGCCTCCATGAAGGGCTGCATGTTGCCACGCAGGTGACTGCACAGCTGGTTGGGTCGGCAGCTGCATGCAAACGGTAGCGGAGACTTGGCTGGCGTGGGCCTGGCAGTGGCCCTGCTGGCGCGCTTGGCGAGGGCCTTGCCGGGTGGCCCGGCAAGGGTCTTGCTGCGGCACGCCGTCGTCCCGGGCAAGGACCTTGTCGGGGGGTCTTGTGGGCTTCCTTGGTAAGAACCCTGCCGAGGATTGTTGCCTTTCTATCCTAATTTGATCTTGACTATTCTTTGTCTTCACAAAGATCTGCATGCCACCATGGAGGTGCCTCCCGAGCCCTGTCCCAATGCGTTTGTCTAGCGTTGGTGGGCTCAAAGGTGGCTCGCTCAGCTGGTGTGGGCAAGCTGCCCCGGTACGGGTCTTGTCGGGGCCGCTGAGGCTGCCCTGGCAAGGGTCCTTGCCGGGGAAACCTGCTTCGTCCATCCGATCTTTATGGCCTTGGTCCTTGTCGTTGCTTTGTTTTTTTTTGAGCCGAAGCCGGGGAAACCTGCTTCCTCCATCCGATCTTTATGGCCTTGGTCCTTGTCGTTGCTTTGTTTGTTTTGTGCCTTCGGCTTCTCTCCGGCTTCCCTTTCCTGCCCTGTTATGCGTGGCCGTCGCGGGTAGCTCTGACTGCCCGTGCACAAGTAAAGGGGTCAAAAGCAGAGCCCCAACTTTTGTACACCGACAGGAGCCCCCGGGCCTGGACCATACATAAGCGCAGCACGTTGTTGGGCCAGGCCCAGAATGGTGCGCAGGTAGTTGGGGCCGATTTTTACTGCGGTCACTGTTCCGTCTGCCGCGCTTCCCTCACGACCTGCGTTGGATGCGCGTCGTGGGTGAGCGGGCGTGACATGGGAGGCATGCGTGGGATAGCGTCCGCACGCATGCGTGGTATCGCGGTTAATGGGAAAGGAGGCGGCCCGCGCCTTCCCCATAAAAAGGAATAACCGCGGGCGCACTACTCACTTTACCATTCCCCTGCGCCTTCCCCAATCTTGAAACCCCGCCCCCTTTCTTCCTTCTCGAGCCCCCTGCTTTCGTCCATCGTCGACGCACTTCTGCCATCCCCAGCCCTCTGCTTCTCGCAGCCGCAATGGTGCCCAAATCCACCAAAGGAAAAGGGGCAGCCAAAGATGTCGGGGCGGCGGAGCCGTCGGAGAGCGAGCTGGTGGTGCAATGGGCGCAGTTCGCCCTCTTCCCCTTGATGGTCGGCGTGGCCATGCTTCGGTAGTACTATAAGCTTCTGTGGGGGGTGAAGACGGGGGGAGAAACGACGGGGCATCCAGCTACATGCATCGTCCCTGCCAGCTCCGATCCTGCCCCAAATCAGTATCCCTTCTTCGTCGACTACTTCTCTTGTGGGCTTTGTCCCCCGTTCTCTGATTTTTTCGAGGACATTATGCACACCTTTGGCTTCCGCCTCCTAGATTTTACTCCGAATGCCATGGCGTGCATGGCTCTTTTTGCACACCTCTGCGAGGGCTTTGCCGGGGTGCATCCCAACACGGTGCCCTTCCGCCATTACTTCTCCCCTCAGACCCAAAAGGGAGGCGCCATTACCGGCAGCCTCGCATGGATCCCGAGGGCAAAGGGAGCATACCCGGAGGGCGCCATGAAGGAGAGGTGGGAAGAGTGGCGGGGCCGATGGTGCTGGATCAAGGAGGAGAACCCGCAAGCATTTTGTGAGGTCCGTCGGGTGGCACCGGTTCGCGGAAAGGACTAGGGAGACGTCGACGCCGATGATGAGAAGCTCACGATCGCCACCACCAGGATTCTCCGGCTTACCCGGGCCGGGCTCACCCTTGAGATGATCGGGGCGAACTTCATCTGCCACCAAATCGCTCCTCTGCATGACAAGGGGAGGCCGGCCTGGCTTTTTGTGAACGTTGCTGACATTATGAGGCTCTGCCCCGGCCTCGACCAGAATCTGACGGTGCTAAGACACGCCCATCTCTGCCAGCGGATTTTCCAGCTCGAGGTCAATGAAGAAGGTGAGGTCGAGCGGTCCAGCAAGGCTCCAAGGGCTACCGCGAAGGCCGGCAAGGTGGACAAGGATCCTGTCTTCAAGTTGCCGGCGGGAGTGGTCCCGCTTAGGAACAATTCTCACCGGTCGAAGATCATCGCCATGATTCCGCTTTTCAACGTGCATGGCCTTGACCCGAGCTAGGTCACGCTCGACGAGCTCAAGGTGAAGGAGTTCTTCGACACCTTGCACGAGGCGCACATCGCCGCCGAGCCGCGGCTCGTCCAGGACACTTCTCAAGAGGAGTTGGACTACATCGCCGCTAGGGTGCGGGAGTCAAGGCTCGCCGCGGAGTCGGCAAAGCTTGCCAAGGAGGCCGGCAATGCTGGCGACATGATGGACAGGGCCGCGGTGGAAGCGGAGGAGGAGGATCTTACCCGGTGGGTGGCGGCCGCTGGGGAGGCCAGCAGTGCTAGCGCCGGGGCCCCCCTCATCGAGGATGCCATCGACGGGTCTTCAGAGGAGGACGAAGGGGAGGAGATCGTGGCCTCTGACCCTCCTGCCACTGGGAGGGGGCGAGTCCTCCGGCGGGCCGCCTCCGGCGAGCCGGTTCATCCTGGCCAGGCCGCACAGCTGCGACTGGCTCAGGGCGCATCAGCACGCCAGACAAGGGCTGCGGTGTCGAGGAAGGTGGTGGAGGCCGTGGCGGCAAGGAGGAAGGCATCTCCTTCTTCATCGTCCAGGCGTGCCCAGACGCCACCGCCCTCCCCGCCGCCGGCAGATGTTGGCACGGGGATTCTCTTTGACTTTGGGCCTCTCAGCTAGGAGAGAAAAAGGAAAGCAACAGAGGAGGAGGAGGAAGAAAGTGAAGAGTAAGCTTCTGCTTTCCTTCCTCATTCCTTACACTTCCCCTGACGGCATTGCTCACTTGTCTTCATCATGCAGGGATGTGGAGACGTTGGCCCAGAGGATAAAGAGGGCCAGGATTTCGGCGAGTGGCCAGCCCCCAGCAGGCACCTCCGGCACGCCACTGGTGGTGTCGAGTAGCCCGGACAGCAGCCTCGGCCCAGCCCCCAGCATGAGTCCATCACTCACCCTCTATCAACGTGCTTCATGCACAATGCTTCAGTGTTAACCATGTCATGGATGCAGGAGAGGAGCAGCACCAAGGGGAGCCACAAAGGGCTTCTCTGATCGTGCCGCCTCCGTCAACCACACCGCCCTAAGGGGCGTCCCCAGCAAGGGCACCAAGCACCGAGGCCATGCACACAGAGGATGGGGAGGAGAACGCAGGCGCCGGAGGCTTTGCCTCGACGCCGGACCTCGGCGGAGAAAGGGCTTTTACTTCTCGACCTAGTGCGGGTAAGCCATTTGTTCTCCGTCTCCACATGCATCTTTTCTTCTTTTTTATTGGCTCTGATATTGGCTTTTGTCTTGTTTCCTTCTTGGCATCCAGATTTCTCCTCGACGGACCCAGAGGATGTTGACATCATGCTCAAGAACGTCGCCGAGGATGCCACGGCGCAGGCCGAGAATGTTGCTGCTGAGGAGAGCACTAAGGGTGCTGCTGAAGACGCTGCCAAGGGGCCCGCTTAAGAGCCCGACAAGGGGCCTGTTGAGGAGCCCGGCAAGGGGCCTGCCGAGGAGGTGGTGGTGGACGACCAGCCCTCCTCCTCCGCTGCCTCCGGCTCCGGCAGATACTTGAGGGTGAGTGAGGATCTCTTCGTCCCTCTCCCAGGCGCGTCGAGCTCTAGGGCTCCCATTGAGGGGGAGATGCTCGACGGTGAGGTGCTTGCCGCCGCCGGGCTCGAAGTTGTCGATGAGTCGAGTGTTGACGGTGATGGCTCCTAGGAAGAGCGGCTGCTCCGGGCCATGGGTGCCAGCTTTCGGAAGCTCCAGGCTCTCCACCGTGGTCGCCTGGAGAAGTCCAAGTCCAAGGCGACGGTGGTGGAGAAAGTGGAGGCGGACTTCGAAAGGCGCGTTACCGAGGCGCAAGATTGGTGGCGCCAGGCTCAGGACGAGCTGAAGGCCGCCCAGAGCGAGCTAGCCAAACGCGACGTGGAGCTCACCTTGAGGCTGGCCGATATCGAGAAGGCCCAAGAGACGGTGAAGAACTTGGCCGCCGAAGCCGAAGCCGCCCGGATCCAGCACAAGGCCGCACTGAAATCCCAGGAAGAGGACCTTGCCGGGCGCGAGGAGAAGCTTGCCACCACGCTCCATGGCAAGGATGAAGAGGTGGGCAAGCTCGTCGTGCAGCGGACCCAAGAGCTGGAGCAGAGGCATCAGGAAGTACTCAATGCCCAGGCTCAGGTCTACGCCGGCAGGGTGAAGGAGCTGGAGGGGCAAGCTTTAAAGCTGGCCCGGGAGAGGGACACGCTCAATGGTGCCCTGGTGGAGGCGCAGGGCGCGGTCATCAGCTAGGCCGGAGAGCTCTCCGACGCCAACAGCTCCATCAGAGACCTCCAACTGAAGCTGGGGGATCTCGAGAAGATGCTGTTGGAGGCCAGGGCCCGAGAATAGATCCTGACCAAGGACCTGGCGACGGAGAAGCAGTTGCGGATGAACGAGACCGCAAGCCTCAACGACCAAGTGGCGGGCAAGAGGCGCTGGCTCGAACGCCTTGCCGTTGTTGCGAACTCGGCCGCCAATCAGCTGGCCATTATGGGGATGCCGGAGATGAGGTACGCCCCGGAGGCGAACCAGAGCCCCAACACCAACCTGACCATATACTTTGAGAAGGTCGTCAGTGCCCTGGGGCGGCTTCATTCCAACCGGGTGGCCTCCTTGGCCGAAGAATCCCGGATACTCTACGGGGGGACCATGACCAGGGTGCTCACCAAGATTGCGCACTGGCACCCAGTCCTCGACTTCGAAGTTGTGCTGAAGAGCTTGCCAGAGGATGCCAACGTCGCGGTGCTCAATGAGCGTATCCAGCCCATCCTCAGCCGCATCGACAAAATCAAGAGGTTGGAGGGCCAGCGCCGGGACTAGGCACCCCATTCTTCATCGCCGCTGCGGGTTCATGACCAAGACAATGCTATCTTTAGTTAGAACCGCGACGGCAATTTATGTAATATAACTCTGCAGTGCTCCCGAAATTATGCATGTTATTTTCCTGTTCGATTTTCCTTTGTATGTCCACCCCACGTCGACCGGGTAGGCTTGCCGGCACGTAAACCTAGGGCGGCGTTTTGAGGACGGATCCTCATTAGCCTGCCGGGTGTGCTTGTTGCCAGGCGAAGCACCTTACCGCCCTTGGCGTGGCCGCTCAATCTGTTGAGCTTGACTCAAGTCAGAACCGAGAGCGTTGCTGATGGCGAAAGGCTACCCTGCCGCTCTCGACGCGGCCGCTCGAACTGTTGAGCGGACTCGAAACAGAACAAGGGCCCCTCTGCGTAAAGGCTCTCCATACATAGGCCGAACCGTCGAGGATAATAACGTTATATCTAAGGAGAAAAACTTAAAATTCAGTATGACTTAGCTCTCTAGTCGCCGCCTCGGCATCCTTCGCGCCAACGGGCAACGCCGCCTTCTTGGCCGCCTTCTCCGCAGGAGCTGTGGCGATGATGAACTGCTAGGCCTACCACTAGACCCGATTCTCACAATCTGGGCGAGCGCCCCCTACCTGGCGCGCCAAAGATGCCGGTGGGAATCGACACCTATGGGATCACTAGAATCCCTACTACAGTTGCGGGGCGCGGGAACGTGAGAAGAGCAGGACTAGTAGACAGCACAAAGGGGATTTACCCAGGTTCGGGCCGCAAAGATGCGTAAAACCCTACGATCCTGCTTTGGTGGATATATTTAGTGTTCTTGAGCTCTTGAACTAGCTCTGGGTGCTACCAGGTTCGAAAGAGCTGAATCCCTCTCCAGTGCGCCATGGGCCTCCTTTTATAGGCAAAAGGGGCTGCCACAGTGGCACATAGGAGGTGGAAAGTGCTACAGCACTTTGAGCTTATCGCTGGTATTACATGACAAAGCGCATTTAATGCGAGGCTTAGGTGTCCTTTCATTTTATCGGGGACGGGAGCGAGGCCCGTCCCATACGTCGCTCCTCCTCCTTGCTTTGACACGCGCCCTGGCTAGCGATGCATGCGGTGCCATGTAGGTAGGCACGCAGCTGAGGTGGCACGGTGGTGGAGCCTCCACGAAGGACTGCATGTTGCCACGCAGGTGCCTGCCCAGCTGGTTGGGTCGGCAGCTGCATGCGAACGGCAGTGGAGACTTGGCTGGCGTGGGCCTGGCAGTGGCCCTGCTAGTGCGCTTGGCGAGGGCCTTGCCGGGTAGACCTACAAGGTGCTACGTCTTGAGCTTGCGTTGGTTTTCCTCGAAGAGGAGAGGGTGACGCAACAATAGTAGCGTAAGTATTTTCCTCAGTTTTTGAGAACCAAGGTATCAATCCAGTAGGAGGCTCCTCAAAAGTCCCACGCACCTACACAAACAAACTGAGAACTCGCAACCAACGTGATAAAGGGGTTTTCAATCCCTTCACGTCCACTTGCAAAAGTGAGATCTGATAGAGATAGTGTCGTGGAATTAACATGTCAGATGTCCTTAGTGTGAGGACTTAGTCGCGAGGCCAATGCATCTATGTGGTAGCTTGAGAGCGGTTGAGCGGAATCGAGAGATGCAACACAATACAAGAGTTTAGACAGCTTCGGGCCCCGGGAAACATCACCCAGTAACAACCCTACATGCTGTTTGAAGCTAGATCTCATTATCATCACGAGGGAGTCGCCGTAAACCGGCTCTCCTCTAGTTGTGTCTAGCCCTAGAGATTGTTTCTTGCTTCTCCCTCTTTGGGGAGCCCTGCCCCTCCTTATATAAGTTGAAGGGGCGGGTTACATGTAGAGTCCATCTCGGACTAGTTGCCAGTTAAACATTGTCTTAACACCTGCCGGTGCTACCATCTGTCTTAACTCTGCCGGTTTAACACTCGCCGGTTTACCGTCTGTCTTAGCCATCTGTCTTAACTATCTGCCGGTTTAACACTAACCGGTTTAACAAGTCCCATCCGGATTATGGCTCCGACCGGGTCATACCGTGGGGTATATTCCCGACATTAGCCCCTAGTTTAACTTGGATTTATCCATGTTAAACTGATCCTGATTATCCTTAAGTCCTTGTCACTTCCTTCTTCTAGAAAATCCAGTTTAACATGCCAGCTTCATAATTAACTTGCTGACATTGGTTTCTCGTAGAAAATATATTGTGAAGAATAACTCCTTTGATTCAGCTCCCAATGCTTAAAAACAATATTGGTCCTTGAAATACTCATCTGATCTTCAGCCGGTTTAAGGACGTAGAACTTTCTGGTTTATCATTGCCAAGATCACCGGTTTATAAATATTGATAGCACTAGGTCATACTTGTAGTTAACATCCAGCTTGAAAATATACCTCTTATATGCCTATCACTTGTAGCCCCCAAGTCTTAAGAAGGTAGCATAGCAACAGCTTAATACTTGCTTCAACATAAATATCACAATCTTGAAGAAATCTGGGTTGTTCATCTCAATCACTTGTCAGAATTGAGTATTCCACATATGTAGCCCCCAAGTGCCGGGTTGTCATGCTTGCAGCAACCTGAGACTTGTAATTGCCTGATGCTCATAAAAACTTCAACCAGTGTAACCCCCAAGGGCCGGGTCATTATGCAATACTGAGTAGGGACTTTGTAAATATAATTTTGTAAACTTTGAACAAATACGTGTAGCCCCCAAGGGCCGGCTCAGTAAGATAATATTGAGCTGGGACTTTGATATACACTTCAACGAAAACAACATCATATGATGTAACCCCCATCATAGGGCTTGAGTTCACGTCCACAAGGTTAAGAGCCTTGTGCTTTACCAACTGAGTAGTTGACCTTTCAATATAATGAATAAAAAACTTTGTACCTTGAATTGTTGACAGGAGCAGTTGGTAGCCCCCAAGGGCCGGCTCATTACGATGTGATGAGTCGGGTCTTCAATAAGATGAGCAAAAAATGACTTTGCATTAGCCCCCAAGTGTCATGGTGCATGCTTGCAGCGACATGATACTTGCATATTTGATGTAATCTCAACTTGAATAATATAGCCCCCAAGGGCCGGGTTGTAAGTCTGCAGCAACTCGGAACTATTCCTTCAATTGTAGAATAAAAATCATATCCATTTATAATATGATATCCAGTGCGCTGAAGCGACTTTGAAAACCTCAATCATAATATTGGTTATTGATAACCACAATATAAATCCAACCATGTTGGTTATTTGAATAATATACCCAACGATTTATAAGCGCATAAGTCCAATGGCGCAATCCAAATATATACTGGCGACTTATAGTCCAAAGCCAAGCTGGGTCAATAAACACCGGATTATAAGTGATTGTGTACTGACAACTTGTAGTTGAAAGTCGAGCCGGGTTAATTTGATGACTGATAGTCATGCCAAGTCAATAGACACCGGTTCAACATAAAATTTATCAAAATAGAAAAATCTTGACAAAGGCAAATAAAATCGTGTAGTCGAGGCTTTTGAAGGGCTGCCAGCCCAAATTCGAGGCTTTTCATGGGCTGCCAGGCCGCTGAGTTAAACCATTTTGCAAAGCCTTTTAAGATGGGCCTCCAACTAACCAATCGTCGTTTTAACTTTGACAAGTTCAGGGTCTATATAAGATTGACTTGTCAAACGTTCGGCGGGTCATGCCAGGATTACCTGGATAGGAGTGGCTTACTTGATGAAGGCAGGTTAACACGGGGTTTTAGGTGAATACACCAGGCTTCCAAGCCATGCTTGATAGCATATTATAAGGGTCCTTTCAAACTCTTTGTTGCATTGCACAAAGAGCCCCCAAGTAACTTTGTGAGATGTGCTCTATGTGTGCCTATGTTTGAGCTGTGCATAGCAACAAGACTCTCTTTGGCCCCTTGGGTGTGAAGCTCCCAAGCTTTGTTATGGCGTGATAGCCGGATTAATGGATAGAACTCTGCTTTGTCAGCTAAAGCCCCCATGTAACCAATAATATGATAAGCCAATAAGATGGGATACCCATGTTTGAGCCGTGCATCATGGCAACAGGTCCTCTTCGACAACCTTTAACTTTTTGCAAGAGATAAATTCTTCTTGAATCGGGATTTTGAACCGGATATTGAGAGTGTCAGAGCTTTTGCAAGAGATAGTTTCCTCTTAAACCGGATTTGAACCATATAGTAAGAGCTTCAACACTGTGTGGGAGACGGGATTTCCCTTAAACCAGAAGCATCATTGTGAGCCGAAATATTTCTGACGGCCTTTAAATTTTTATCAATATAACAGTAGCCTCCGGTACTAGGTTATCTTTCTCTTCAACATCCTGGGGCACTTGAAATGTTGAAACTGGCAAGACTTGTTGAGTCATATCATCATAGCCCCCGAGTCTTAAGATGACTCAAGGAGTTGTCTTGAGATTCTTCGTATTTGACCATAGCAGAAGGTATGTATCATCGGTGTTGATACCGCAATGTGAATCCACCGAAGGTTGAGATGACTGCAGCGGGTTATAAATGATCCCGTATGAGCCGTGTCAGCAACTCGGCCAATGGTTCCTTTCAACTGGTGATTTGAACTTTAACCAAACTTTAGTGGCGGCGACTTGTGCGCCCGCCCATTGAGTCATCCAGTGCAGATGGCGGTTGATAGTATATGATAAATTGCCTCCATTTTGTTGAAAGAAAAACCGGGCTACCCAAGCAGTGACTTGCTCATACTCGGAAAAACAGCTTGTGCAGACAAGTGCGGCCCGGTATGTTGATGTAGACCAGGCCGTGAGAGACGGACGACAAGGACGACCGCAACATCAGAGACGGCTCAGATAGATAAGTCGGCTGCGGCATGGTACGCCGGTGCGGACGTTAGAGTCGGCCGCAGCATTGTAAACTGGCACGGACGAACGAGTTGGCCGCGGCGTTGTAAGCCAACACAGACGGGCGAGTTAGTCCCGTGTGTTGATGAAGCGGGGGACGGCAACTTACCCATATAACCGTCCAACAGCATGGCACGGATCAGCCCTAGTGCGATAATCTTGGCGCATGCCCCTTCGCGACACCTTTGTAACAAATAATGACCCTGCCCAAAAATAGCAAAGACCAGAGTAATTGTTTTTTGATAAAAACAATATGCACAAAAAAAATAGACAAGATAGCACTTGGTATTTTTATCGGATGAACCCGGTTGCTTATGTTGAATGGATTTTCTGGTAGCTTGGCGCGCTACCGACGGTTGTATAGCCGTATTACCAGGCCTCCATGTAACCTGTCCTTCTTCGTCTTTTTCTGATCTCACATGATGTTTGTACGTGGAACACGTTGATTGAAATGCCATCCATGTTTCAACACATGCACACACAGGTCGGCCGTGAGTCATGACGCCCCTCATGCCTTTTCTGTCAAGTATTTAGAGGGATAACTTGATCCATGTGGAAAACACTATTTTTAAACCGAAAGAAAAAATGACAGAACGCCATCCACTTCCCTTTGCTGACACATGTCATCTGGACTTCATGTACTGCTTCCTCTCTCTGCACCTTATCTCCAACAAACACACATTTTCTATTCTTCTTGCTTGCTCGCTTGTATTCAGAACCAGAATCCTCCTCCCATTTACTTACACAGCAACAGCGAAACAAACACCGACGACTGACCACTGGCGGGAACCACAGTGGTAGAATGCAGGCACCACCAACCAATGGCCATGGAGGCGCGGGCCTTAGCAGCGGAGACGGCGCTGTCAAGGGAGGCTTTGAAGCAGCAGCAGCTTGCGATCGAATCTTCGGGCGCGGCGACCCGGCAACCAGGCGCAGGCGAGGCCGACCGCTGGGGGAGCAGGGATGGTCGCGGAGATCCGGCGGCCCGGGCGGGCGGAGCCAACCGCGGAGACGGCGGGCGGGTCAGGACGGTGACTCGGACGGCGGTTTGAACGGCACGAGGCGGCGGCAAGCAGAACCAGTGGAAGCAACAAGGCCATGGTGGAGCTTGATAGCGGCGACTCGGGGGGAGGCTCCAGCGGAGGCCGGTGGATAGGGCCGGCTTCAGGCGCGGTAGCGGCGGTTTACCCGTGGGGGATTCAACTCGGCTCTACTCGGTGCGGGCGTGCGTGGTCAATCGCCGGGCTACGGTGAGGCGGATCAACATGTATCCTCTGGATCGGCGGAACGAGCATACGGGAAATAAAACCGGCCACGCCGGTTTATAGCAGAAGTGAAGGTGGCTCTCGGAGACCTGTGGTTGGGCGAGCGCAACAACAAGGACGGGCGGCTCCCCAGCGAAGCGCGGCGACTTGGAACAGAAGAAGCCTGACGCGCGGGCGGCGATTCGAAGGCGATTTCAGAGGGGACCGTGGCGATTCGAAGGCGATTTCAGAGGGGACCACGGCGATTCGAAGGCGATTTTAGAGGTAAAGGCACACCAGGTACCCTAACTTGCACAACATGTGATATTTTAGTCCCAAACTTACAAAAATCAACCCCACTATACCCCAACTTGCACTGCATGTGATGTTTTAGTCCCAGTCCAATGACAGAACGACATGTGGCAGCCAGGTGTCTGGCCCGGTCTTGCACGCAGTTTTGCAAAATCTCCCCTGTCATTTTCTCTAATCAACCCGCAGTATAGCGCACCTGAATTAAATCTGTAACCAGACAGCTCCAACACCCATGTGATGCTTTTCTCGATGGCACTACCACATCATTAACCCACCTACAAAACTAATCAGTGTACTCCTTGATCAATAATCAGTGTCAAAGCCACGACATGATTCACTGCACCACACACACGTCCTTAAGTAGAAAATGGAGTGATTAAGCCGAGGGTTTAGCTATTGCTGACAAGTGTAACCTCGATAACTGTCAGAGCACAAGACAAGCACTGACACATGGAAGATTAACAGCACTAAGAAGCGTAATTAACAGTTGATTGTACAACGATGCACTGGCAGCTAATACTACTGCATGCATTGTCCTGTAGGCTAGCTAGGAGTAGTAGTAATTATCAAGGGGTTAACGTTGCGCCCGGCGCCACGAGATGGCTGGAGGAGAGTTTGTATCCAGCCGCCGGTGTTGACTCAGGGACGCTACACGTCGGCCGGCCGGTCAGAAGAGGTCGAAGCGCTTCGTGTCAGCCTTGCGCGACACCGGCATCTTGCACGACTGCGACCGGTGCAGCGGAGCGCTGGGGACGACGGGCGGACGCAATGACCGGAGGAGCGCGAAGTTGAGGTTCTTGAAGAAGGGGCGGGCGTTCACGTCGGCGGCGCCGTGGCGGGACCCGAGGCGAGCGGCGGGGTCCTTGGTGAGCAGGCGCGTGATGAGGTCCCGCGCCGCGGTGGTGTCGGCGTGGCAGCCGGTGACGGAGGAGGAGGGGAAGGTGAGCGGCACAGACGATGTTGCAGAGCTAGCGTGTCCTAGTGGCGCCGGCGAACGGCGTGCAGCCGTGGAGGAGCTCGTAGAGGAACACGCCGTAGGCCTACCAGTCCACGGCGGCGCCGTGCGCGCCGCCGCCTGCCACCTCCGGAGCCACGTACTCGTGCGTGCCGACGAATGAGCACGACCGCGCAGACACCGGCTCCGCCACAAACCGCACGGGAGACGCCGCGCACCGGCGACGATGCCTCCGCCGCTTGAAACGTATCGGGAAGCAGGACGCGCTGCGCGGCTCCTCCTGTTCCTCCTCCTCGGCGACGGCTGGCTTGAGGTTGTTAGAATATAGAGTTGTAATCTCAACCTCCTTCCTTCTCTTGTATTCTACCCAAACTCTTTCTGTCATAACCTTGTACGTCAAGCCAGGCTTCGGCCACGCATCAATATAAACTACCACGCGGCTCTCTCGATGGAGTAGGAACGCTTCATATCTTTCATGGTAATCAGAGCCACCTCTTCTCATACATCTAGCCACAATCCAAAACCCTAGAAACCACACATCATCGTCTCCATGGCTTCCTCCGCCGGCGTCTCCCTCAACCTTGGATCGCCGCCGTCTGAGAAGCTCGCAAGAGGTAATTTCATTCTCTGGAAGACGCAGGTCCTCCCAGCCCTGCGAGGCGCGCAGGTGACGGGGCTCCTGGACAACACCGATGCCGCTCCACCCAAGATGGTGGAGATCACGAAGGCAGACAAGACCACGGCCCTAGAGCCGAATCCCCTATACGGACCCTGGATCGCCAAAGATCAGCAGGTTCTATCATACCTTCTCAATTCCATGTCTCCAGAAATTCTTGCACAAGTTGTTGGGAAAGATTCCACCTTTGAGCTCTGGACGACGGTGACAAATCTCTTCGCCTCACAATCTCAGTCTAGGATTACTAATCTGAGAATCGCCATCACCAATACCAAGAAGGGCTCGATGTCAAGCTCGGCGTATATGGCGAAGATGAAAAGTCTTGGGGATGAACTAGCTGCTGCAGGTCGTCCCGTATCTGATCCGGAGATGGTGGACTATATTCTGGCCGGACTGGACCGCGACTACGACCCCGT
The DNA here is from genome assembly GCF_002162155.2 of Triticum dicoccoides. Taxonomy (NCBI): domain Eukaryota; kingdom Viridiplantae; phylum Streptophyta; class Magnoliopsida; order Poales; family Poaceae; genus Triticum; species Triticum dicoccoides. The sequence continues at coordinate 628,039,476 of NC_041391.1, forward strand.
GGTGGCGGCGATCGGCGCTGTCAAAAACATCATCACAGCCGACGATCTTTTTGCCCAGATTGCTGCCTTTGATCAAAGGATGGAGATGCTAGGCGACTCATCTTCAGGCGGGTTCTATTCATCCGCTAATGCGGTCTACAGAGGCCGTGGCTAGTCCCGTGGCAGATCTCGCGGGCGTGGAGGAAGAGGCCGTGGCCGTGGTGATCGTGGTGACCGCGGTGACCGACAGTCGTCTTCCTCCAATGGAGGCGGCGGATTCAGAGGCCGTCCTCGACAGCAACAGCAACAGCAGGCTCGTGAGCAACAGCATGACTATTCAGAATGTCAGATATGCTACAGACACCATCCAGGAGGTGCACGAGTTTGCTGGTGGCGTTATGAAGAAAACGACCAGGAAGAAAAGCAGGTGCATGCAGTCTCCTATGGCGTGGACACCAACTGGTACGCCGACAGTGCAGCAACAAACCACATCACAGGTGAACTTGACAAGTTGACGATGCGGGAGAAGTACAATGGAGGCGACCAAATTCGCACGGCAAGCGGTTCTGGTATGGATATCACACACATTGGTAGTTCAATTGTTAAAACCCCCATGAAAAATTTACACTTGACCAATGTCTTGCATGTTCATCAAATCTCTAAAAATCTTGTTTCCGTTCATCGATTCACTCTTGATAACAATGTTCTTATTGAATTATATCCTTATTTTTTCTTGGTTAAGGACTTGAAAACAAGGAGAGTCATTCTTAGAGGACGGTGCGTGGGAGGACTCTACCCACTCATATCATTATCATCATCATCATCTTCATGGTCCAATAAACAAGCAAATATTGTCACCAAGCTATCTACATCAAGGTGGCATAGTCGTTTAGGTCATCCATCTTCAGTCATACTTAGATATGTTCTTAGCAAAAATAAACTCTCTTATGAGCCTAGTAGTGAGTCAGTTTGTGATCCGTGTCAACAAGCAAAAAGTCATCAATTACCTTACCCAATTTCTACTAGTGTGTCTACTGCCCCTTTACAACTTATCTTTTCAGATGTATGGGGGCCAGCTCCTATTTCAGTTGGTAGATTTTCCTATTATGTAAGTTTTATTGATGACTATAGTAAATTTACTTGGATTTATCTGTTGAAAAAATGATCTGATGTATTCCAAGTTTTCCTCAATTTCCAAAATCTTGTTGAACGCAAACTGAACTCTAAAATCATTGCTATGCAAAGTGACTGGGGTGGTGAGTATGAAAAACTAAATTCTTTCTTTCAAAAGCTTGGCATATCACACCATGTATCTTGTCCTCATGCTCACCAACAAAATGGATCCGCTGAAAGAAAGCACCGTCACATAGTTGATATGGGGCTTGCCTTGTTAGCAAATGCTTCCATGCCGCTTAAATTTTGGGATGAAGCATTCTTAACTGCTACATATCTCATCAACTTGCTTCCAAGTAAAGTTATCAAATTTGAAACACCCATTACACGACTTCTTGGTGTCACACCCAACTATACATCTCTTCATATTTTTGGTTGTGCCTGTTGGCCCAATCTTAGGCCTTACAACACACGCAAACTCGCTTTCCGCTCAAAACGGTGTGTCTTTTTAGGCTATAGCCCCATGCATAAAGGGGTCAAGTGCCTTGATGTTCCTACTGGTCGGGTGTATATATCCAGAGATGTTGTATTTGATGAGTCCGTGTTTCCCTTTGCATCCCTTCATCCTAATGCTGGTGCACTTCTCCGCAAAGAAATTCTTCTTCTTCCTTCACATCTTCGGTCTTTTGATCATGGGGGCAACAACAATTGTACTAACCAATGTGATGATATTCCTGCTGGTACTGGTCTTTCTCTTATGCCTGTGCAGGTCCCTGGAGAAAACGGTGCTCAAAATGACCAAGATCTCGAAAATATGGCTGGTTTTGATCCTATATTTCATGCTGAGGAAGGAGACGAAGCTGGCACAGATGACGAAGAAGATCTGGCGGCGCCTGCCACCCCTGCACGCGCGCAGATCTCGGATCACGCGACCGCATCCGCCTCGGATCAAGCCCCTGATGGCTCCAATCCTAGATCCAGGGCGGGCCACTCCCGTGCTGCCGCGTCAGCTTCAGGCGGGACCAGCAGCGGGGCCGAATCCCCCTCGCCCCGCGCGCCAGCGTCAGGCGGGACCAGCGGCGGGACCAGATCCTCCCCGCACCACGCGCGCCTCCAGTCGCGGTCGGGTGGCGGATCCTCTGCGCCAGTGCCTGCAGAAGGGGCAGCCACACCAGAAGCCACAGGATCCCCTGCGCATATGACGACAAATCAGTCCACTGCATCAGCAGATTCTCCTGGATCTTCTGTGGCAAGTATACCAGCGGTGCAGCGAGAGGTTTCTTCACGTGTTATGACCCGGCTACAGAAAGGTATACGGAATCCTAAAATTAGGAAAGATGGAACTATACCATATGGAATGTTGTGTATTTCAGGAGAACCAACATCGTTGAAGAATGCACTTGATGATCCTAAATGGAAAAAGGCAATGGATGAGGAGTATTCTGCGCTCATGAGGAATAAGACTTGGCATCTTGTACCAAATCAGAGAGGTAAAAATATTATTGATTGCAAATGGGTGTATAGAATTAAGAAGAAGGCAGATGGCTCCATTGACAGATATAAGGCACGTCTAGTTGCAAAGGGCTTTAAGCAACATTATGGCATTGACTATGAGGACACCTTTAGTCCCGTTGTGAAAGCTGCAACTATCAGACTTGTGTTAGCCATTGTTGTATCCAGAGGATGGAGTTTAAGGCAGCTAGATGTACAGAATGTGTTTCTGCACGGTGTTCTGGAAGAGGAAGTGTTTATGAGACAACCACCTGGGTATGAGAGTAAGAAATTGCCACAGTATGTCTGCAAGCTTGATAAAGCACTCTATGGTCTAAAGCAAGCACCCAGAGCATGGTATTCCAGATTGAGCTCACAGTTAAAATATCTTGGCTTTGTTGCTTCCAAGGTTGACACATCCTTGTTTATTTATAACAAGGCAGGAGTATTCATTTTTGTGCTTATATATGTTGATGATATCATAGTTGCAAGTTCTTCACAAAATGCTACTAATGCTCTTTTGCATGATTTGAGCTCAGAGTTTGCCTTGAAGGACCTAGGTGATTTGCATTTCTTCTTGGGTATTGAAGTCAAGAAAACTCAAGATGGTATTGTGTTAAATCAGGAAAAAAATATTCTTGAGCTTCTGTCTCGCATGGGGATGAAAAATTGCAAGCCAATGCCTACACCTTTATCCTCCTCAGAAAGTCTCTCAGCATATGAGGGTGAGCCACTTCAAGAGGAGGAGAGTACAAGGTATAGGAGTACTGTGGGAGCACTACAATATTTAACTCTCACACGTCCAGATATCTCATTTGCTGTCAACAAGGTTTGTCAATATCTTCATGCACCTACTTCTGCACATTGGTCAGTTGTCAAGAGGATTGTGAGATATGTGAAACATACTATGGGAATAGGACTTCATTTCAAACGGTCTAATTCTTCTCTTGTGAGTGCATTCTCTGATGCTGACTGGGCAGGATGTAGTGATGACAGAAGATCAACTGGAGGTTTTGCAGTGTTCTTTGGATCTAATCTTATCTCCTGGAGTGCTAGAAAGCAAGCTACTGTGTCACGCTCAAGTACAGAAGCTAAATACAAGTCTTTGGCTAATGCAACTGCTGAGATCATTTGGGTTGAATCACTTCTTGAGGAATTGGGAATCAAGAAGAATCGTATCTCATGTTTATGGTGTGATAATTTGGGAGCAACATATCTGTCTGCAAATCCAGTGTTCCATGCCAGGACAAAGCACATAGAAATTGATTTTCACTTTGTACGAGAAAGGGTTGCGGCAAGGAAACTTGAGATTCGATTTATTCCTTCTAAGGATCAAGTGGCTGACATTACAAAAGCACTACCAGCAAGACCATTTTAAGAATTCAAGAGTAATCTTAACTTAGGTTAGTTGAGATTAAGGGAGGGTGTTAGAATATAGAGTTGTAATCTCAACCTCCTTCCTTCTCTTGTATTCTACCCAAACTCTTTCTGTCATAACCTTGTACGTCAAGCCAGGCTTCGCCCACGCATCAATATAAACTACCACGCGGCTCCCTCGATGGAGTAGGAACGCTTCATATCTTTCAGAGGTCACGGTAGCCGGTAGACGATGCCCATCATGTGCAGGTACTAGAGCGCCAGGAGCACCTCGGCCGCGTAGAACCGGGCGGAGGAGAGCGGGAAGTGGCGGGAGGGCATGCGGTGGCGGAGGGAGTGGAGGTCGCCGCCGGGGCAGAACTGCACGACAACGCAGGAGAAGCGCGAGGCGGCGTCGAAGTCGGCGAAGAGCGTGGGGAGGAACGGGTGGTCGAGCAGCCGCAGGATGGGCTTCTCGGCGGCCGCCCGCTCCAGCTTGTGCTTCTTGGCCACGGCGCGCCGGTCCACCACCTTCAAGCAGGGGATGCAGTGGCCCGCCCTTCTCCAGGCCCTAGCCCTCCGTCCCGGCGGCACCCCCTTGTTCCGCCTCACCGGCGTCGGCCCCCCGCAGCCGGACGAGACCGACGCCTTGCAGCAGATGGGCTGGAAGCTCGCCCAGTTCGCGTACACCATCCGCGTCGACTTCCAGTACCGCGGCCTCGGCGCCGCCACGCTGGTGGACCTGGAGCCGTTCATGCTGCAGCCGGAGGACTCGAACGAGGAGCCCGAGGTAATCGCCGTCAACTCAGTCTTCGAGATGCACCGGCTGCTCGCCCAGCCCGGCGCCATGGAGAAGGTCCTGGGCACCGTGCGCGCCGTGCGGCCGAGGATCGTCACCGTGGTGGAGCACGAGGGGAACCACAACTCCGGCACATTCCTGGACCGATTCACCGACCACTACTACTACTCCACCATGTTCGATTCCTGGACTCGCTGCACTACTACTCCACCATGTTCGATTCCCTCGAGGGCGGCAGCTCCGGCGGCCCATCCGAAGTCTCATCGGCGGGAAGTTGTTGCTCCTGCCGCCGCCGGCACGGACCAGGTCATGTCTGAGGTGTACCTCGGCCGGCATATCTGTAACGTGGTGGCCTGCGAGGGGGCGGAGCACACAGAGCGCCACGAGACACTAGGCCCGAGAGGGGTCGCAGGGGAGGAGGCCGAGAGCGCGCGGATGGCCGCCCACTCCACGTCGCCGGACCGGTGCGGCCGGAACGCCGCGGACCGGCGCAGCGAGCACGCGGTGGCCGCCGCCGCCATGGCGGCCGACGGGGTGCAGTCGAAGGAGAGCCATGACAGACTGGACAGGTGTGCTATACTGCGGGTTGATTAGAGAAAATGGCAGGCGGGTTTTTGCAAAACTGCGTGCGACGACCGGGCCAGCCACCTGGCTGCCACATGTCGTTCTGTCATTGGCCTGGGACTAAAACGTCACATGCAGTGCAAGTTGGGGTATGGTGGGATTGATTTTTACAAGTTTGGGACTAAAATATCACATGTTGTGCAAGTTAGGGTACCTGGGGTGCTTTTACCTCATTTTAGAGGGGACCGGCGACCCGCAACATGGGCAAGGCGGTTCTTCGGCAGATAAGGCGCTCGGATCAGCGGGTCGAAGGCGGTGATGGCGACCCACCGGCCAGGCACGGCAGCGGGCGTCTCAACGCGCCACGGGGGCTCATCAAGTTGCAGGTGAGGCCGCAACTGTAATGGCAATTTGTGGCAGTAGGAGCTGTTCAGAAGTGGCAGTGAACCATGGCGATCGTTGAAGTGGTCCGCCGGGTTGAAATCAATGTAGAAAACGGCGGGTTGAGGCTGTGGCAAAAGCGCAGTCTGAAGTGTTGAAAGTTGCAGCTATGCAGCTCTGAGATAGCGACTTGATATCGGCCACGGCAGAGACCGGCGGAAATAGAGGCTCTACGGTCTTTGAGTTTGGCGTCGGCGTCCCTAGTGGATGGCAGCAGTGCTCCAACCCGTGGTGGTGGTGGCCTCGGCGGCTCGGGGTCGCCAGTTTGGAGGTCCGCACCGGCAGGGCGGTTCACCTCGCCACGGCGGAGACAGAGGCAAACATGCAAGGCCGGCGTGGTGACTCGCCGCGGAGGTGAGTATGATGGGGACTTGTGATGTCCGGCTGTTTGAAGCAGAGTCTCAGGTAGCTTGACGCGGAAACAGCTCGGCGGCTCTCGGTTGACTCAGAGTAGAGGATTAGAACCACGTGTGGTGGTCGTCATGGCAGAGGAAGGCGGGTCAGCGACCCAAACTGCGGCGGTTCAATAGCTCGAGGTCAACAAGGCCACAGCCCAACTCTCATGAAAACACCATGATGTGGAAGAGGGCCGGTGACTCAGGCGACGACGGTTTGATGCGCGGGCGGTCGACGCGCAGTAGGCAGAGGAGGTGTCCGAGGCGGAGCTAGTTCGGCGGTGTAACCCGGGGTTCGATCCGGTTTTGAGACCGTAGGACCGAGCTTAGCTGTGGCGAGCAGTAGGTGGCTTGGAGGCACGTCTCGGGCGCGGAGGTGAACTGGCCACATCGAGGGCACTCCGTCAGGTCGACAAGGTGCATCCGCTGCCGTGGCGAGTTGGAGGGGCGCGACCGTGGCCGGTTCAGCGCGAGCGCACAGAGCAGTAGGAGTTTTGCACCACAAGCTATAAGAGGTCAGGACGGTTTAAGGCGGAGGCGTGTTGGTTTGACTCGGACGAAGCAACGACCCTCGATGGCAGAAGCAGATGCAGGGCGAGGGCCAAGGCGGTTTGACTCAGACGGTACACCTGCGGCGACTTAACAGTTCAGCAGGCTCAGCGGCCGGTTTGACTCGGACGGAGCAACGACCCTCGATGGTAGAGTCCGGGGGCGAGGAAGAGTAGGCATGGCCGGCGAATCCAAGTCCGAATGTAGTCAGGGTCTGACTCCGGGTCATTGACTGTTTGTGTTGCCCTTTGGTTTGATCGTAACTGGACGGATTACACATCCGACGACGGCGGCTCAATAGTAACCCTAATTTATTTTGAACCTTAAAGCGCTCATATCTTAAACCTGGACTGATAAATTTGAAGCTGATGCAAATCCTTCCAGACCGGATCTTCTTCCTTCGAAACATTGCAAACTTCTCAATCCCTTGAGAGATCCCTCCAAAAACTCAACACCACCGTGCGCGGGCCCCACGATGGGCGCCAACTGTCGTGAAATTAACACGTCAGATGTCCTTAGTGTCAGGACTTAGTCGTGAGGCCAATGCATCTATGTGGTAGCTTGAGAGGGGTTGAGCGGAATCGAGAGACGCAACACAAGACAAGAGTTTAGACAGCTTCGGGCCCCAGGAAACATCATCCGGTAACAACCCTACATGCTGTTTGAAGCTAGATCTCATTATCATCACGAGGGAGTCGCTGTAAACCGACTCTCCTCTAGTTGTGTCTAGCCCTAGAGATTGTTTCTTGCTTCTCCCTCTTTGGTGAGCCCTGCCCATCCTTATATAAGTTGAAGGGGCGGGTTACATGTAGAGTCCATCTCGGAATAAGACTTAAACTATTTTGACTTCCTTTCATGGGCTTCTTAACGTCTGCCGGTTTAACATTGTCTGTCGGTTTAACAACATCTTCCGGTTTAACAATGTCTGTCGGTTTAACATTGTCTGTCGGTTTAACAACATCTGCCGGTTTAACATTATCTGCCGGTTTAACATTGTCTTAACACCTGCCGGTGCTACCATCTGTATTAACTCTGCCGGTTTAACACTCGTCGGTTTACCGTCTGTCTTAGCCATCTGTCTTAACTGTCTGCCGGTTTAACACTAACCGGTTTAAAAAGTCCCAGCCGGATTATGACTCTGCCCAGGTCATACCGCGGGGTATATCCCCGACAGATAGTATGATAAGATAAATATATTTTTGGTATTTTATAATATAGATGCAAAAAGTAAAGATGCAAATAAAAGTATATTGGAAGCAAATATGATAAGAGATAGACCCGGGGGCCATAGGTTTCACTAGAGGCTTCTCTCGAGATAGCATAAGTATTACGGTGGGTGAACAAATTACTGTCGAGCAATTGATAGAAAAGCGAAGAATTATGAGATTATCTAGGCATGATCATGTATATAGGCATCACGTCCATAACAAGTGCGACACCTGCCTGCATCTACTACCATTACTCCACACATCGACCGACTCCTGCCTGCATCTAGAGTATTAAGTTCATAAGAACAGAGTAACGCATTAAGCAAGATGACATGATGTAGAGGGATAAACTCAAGCAATATGATATAAACCCCATCTTGTTATCCTCGATGGAAACAATACAATACGTGCCTTGCAACCCTTTCTGTCACTGGGTAAGGACACCGCAAGATTGAACCAAAAGCTAAGCACTTCTCCCATGGCAAGAAAGATCAATCTAGTAGGCCAAACCAACCTGATAATTCGAAGAGACTTGCAAAGATAACTCAATCATACACAAAAGAATTCAGGCAAGATTCAAATATTATTCAAAGATAAACTTGATCATAAACCCACAATTCATCGGATCTCGACAAACACACCGAAAAAAGAGATTACATCAAATAGATCTCCACAAGAGAGGGGGATAACATTGTATTGAGATCCAAAAAGAGAGAAGAAGCCATCTAGCTAATAACTACGGACCCGTAGGTCTGTGGTAAACTACTCAAAACTCATCGGAGGGGCTATGGTGTTGATGTAGAAGCCCTCCGTGGTCGATTCCCCCTGCGGCGGAGCGCCGGCGAAGGCTCCAAGATGGGATCTCGCGGATACAGAAGGTTACGGTGGTGGAAATTGTGTTTCGGGTGCCTCCTGGATGTTTTCGGGGTACGTAGGTATATATAGGAGGAAGAAGTACGTCGGTGGCCGCCCGAGGGGCCCACGAGACAGGGGGCACGCCCTACAGGGGGGGGGGGCGCTCTCCTATCTCGTGGTTGCCTCGGCTGCTTCTTGACTTGCACTCCAAGCCCTTCGGATCACGTTCGTTCCAAAAATCACGCTCCCAAAGGTTTCATTCTGTTTGGACTCCGTTTGATATTCCTTTTCTTCGAAATATAGAAATAGGCAAAAAAACAGCAATATGGGCTGGGCCTCTGGTTATTAGGTTAGTCCCAAAAATGATATAGCTGTGTAAAATAAAGCCCATAAACATCCAAAAGGGGTAATATAATATCATGGAACAATAAAAAATTATAGATACCTTGGATATGTATCAAGCATCCCCAAGCTTAATTCCTGCTCGTCCTCGAGTAGGTAAATGATAAAAAAGAAATTTTTGATGTGGAATGCTACCTAGCATAATTCTCAATGTAATTTTCTTTAATGTGGCATGAATGTTCAGATCCAAATGATTCAAGATAAAAGCTTATAAAACATAAAAATAATAATATTTCGAAGCGTACTAACAAATAATCATGTCCTATCAAAATAACATAGCCAAAGAAAGCTTATCCCTACAAAATCATATAGTTAGGCCATGCTTCATCTCCATTACACAAAATACTCCCATCATGTACAACCCTGATGACGAGACGAGCAATTGTTTCATACTTTTTAACGCGCTTCAGCTCTTTCAATGCTTACGCAATACATGAGCGCAAGCCATGGACATAGCACTATGGTGGTAAATGGTGGTGGTTGTAAGGACAAAAAGGGAGAAGATAATCTCACATTGACTAGGCATATCAACGGGCTATGGAGATGCCCATCAATAGATATCAATGTGAGTGAGTAGGGATTGCCATGCAACGGATGCACTAGAGCTATAAATATATGAAAGCTCAACAAAAAGAAGCTAAGTGGGTGTGCATCCAACTTGCTTGCTCACGAAGACCTAGGGCATTTTGAGGAAGCCCATCATTGGAATATACAAGCCAAGTTCTATAATGACAAATTTCCATTAGTATATGAAAGTGACAACATATGAGACTCTCTATCATGAAGATCATGGTGCTCCTTTGAAGCACAAGTGTGGAAAAAGAGATAGTAGCATTGTCCCTTCTCTCTTTTTCTCTCATTATTTTTTTCTTTCTTTTTTCTTTTTTTCTTTTTTTTCTTTGGCCTCTCTTTTTTTGGCCTTTCTCTCTTTTTTTCTTTCTTATTTCTTTTTTTTAAAAGTCCGAAATCTCATCCCGACTTGTGGGGGAATCATAGTCTTCATCATCCTTTCCTCACTGAGACAATGCTCTAATAATGAAGATCATCACACTTTTATGGATTTGCAACTCAAGAATTACAACTCAAAGCTAGAACAAGATATGACTCTATGTGAATGCCTCCGGCGGTGTACCGGGATATGCAATGAATCAAGAGTGACATGTATGAAAATTACGAAGGTGGCCTTGCCACAAATACGATGTCAACTACATGATCATGCAAAGAGCAATATGACAATGATGAAACGTGTCATAATAAATGGAACGGTGGAAAGTTGCATGGCAATATATCTCGGAATGGCTATGGAAATGCCATAATAGGTAGGTTTGGTTGCTGTTTTGAGGAAGGTAAATAATGGGTTCAATGCCGGCAAGAGTTGCGCGGTAATAAGAAAAGCTAGCAAAGTGGAAGGATGAGTGTGCGTATATCCATGGACTCACATTAGTCATAAAGAACTCATATACTTATTGCAAAAGTCTACTTAGCCCTCGAAGAAAAGTACTACTACGCATGCCCCAAGAGGGATAGATTGGTAGGAAAAGACCATCGCTCGTCCCCGACTGCCACTCATAAGGAAGACAATCAAAAGAGCACCTCATGCAACAAATTTGTCACACAACTTTTACCATACATGCATGCTACAGGACTTGCCAACTTCAACAAAAGTATTTCTAAATTTCATAATTATCCACTATCATGACCCTAACATTACTACCTTTATATCTCAAAACAATTATCAAGCAACAAATTGGTCATAGCATCCAATTCAATTTCTATGATAGTTTTTATTATACCCAACTTGGATGCTCATCATTCTAGGACCAAATTTGTAACCAAAGCAAATACCATGCTGTTCTAAAAGACCCTCAAAATAATATAAGTGAAGCATTAGAGACTAGCAATTTCTATAAAATCAAGCCACCGCCATGCTCTAAAAGATATAAGTGAAGTACTAGAGCAAACACTATCAAGCTCAAAAGATATAAGCGAAGCACATAGAGTATTCTAGAAAATTCTAATAAAATAGGCTTCTCCAAAAAGGTGTGTACATCAAGGATGATTGTGGTAAACTAAAAAGCAAAGACTAATATAATACACGACGCTCCAAGCAAAACACATATCATGTGGCGAATAAAAATATAGCTCCAAGTAAAGTTACGAATGAACGAAGATGAAAGAGGGGATGCCTCCCCGGGGCATCCCCAAGCTTAGGATTTTGGCTATCCTTGAATATTTTGGGGTGCCTTGGGAATCCCCAAGCTTAGGCTCTTGCCACCCTTTATTCCATAGTCCATAAAAGCTTTACCCAAAACTTGAAAACTTCACAACACAAAACTCAACAGGAAATCTTATAAGCTCCGTTAGTGAAAGAAAACAAAAACACCACATAAGATACTGTAATGAACTCATTCTTTATTTATTTTTGTGTTAAGCCTACTGTTTTCCAACTTCTCTATGGTTTATAAACTATTTTACTAGCCATAGATGCATCAAAATAAGCTAACAACACACGAAAAACAGAATGTGTCAAAAACAGAACAGTCTGTAGCAATCTGTAACTAACGCAAACTTCTGTAACTCTAAAAATCCTACCAAAATAGGACATACTGGAAAATTTGTTTATTGATCAGCAGCAAAAAGACTAAAAGCAAAAGCATGTTTCTGTGATTTTTTGAATGTTTACTCGTGAGCGCAAAGTTTCTGTTTTTCAGCAGAATCAAATCAACTATCATCATAGGTTATCCTATACGTTCTACTTGGCACAAACACTAATTAAAAGATAAAAACACATCTAAACAGAAAGTAGAAGCAAAATTTATTACTAAACAGGAGCAAAAACAAAAAACTCAAAGAAAATTGGGTTGCCTCCCAACTAGCGCTATCGTTTAACGCCCCTAGCAAGGCATAAAAGCAAAGATAGATTTAACGAGTGCCATCTTTGGCACTTGATTCATAAGTAGCCCGCATGATAGATTCATAAGGTAATTTGACTTTCTTTCTTGGAAAGTGCTACATGCCTTTCTTTAATGGAAATTGGAATCTAATATTCCCTTCCTTCATATCAATAATCGCGCCAATCGTTCTAAGGAAAGGTCTACCAAGAATAATAGGGCAAGAAAGATTGCAATCTATATCAAGAACGATAAAATCCACGGGCACCAAATTTCTATTTGCAACAATAAGAACATCTTTGATCCTTCCCATTGGCTTTTTAATGGTGGAATCCGCAAGGTGCAAATTTAATGAGCAATCATCAAGATCATGGAAGCCTAGAATATCACATGAAGTTTTCGGAATCGTGGAAACACTAGCACCCAAATAACACAAAGCGAAACACTCATGATCTTTAATTCTAATCTTTATAGTAGGTTCCCACTCATCATTAATTTTTCTAGGTATAGAAACTTCCGAATTAAGCTTTTCATCATAAGATTGCATCAAGGCATCAACAATGTGTTTGGTAAAAGCTTTGTTTTGACTATAAGCATGAGGAGAATTAACAACGGATTGCAACAAGGAAATACAACCTTTTAAGGAACAATTATCATAATCAAATTCCTTGAAATCCGAGATAGTGGGTTCAATACTATTTAAAGTCGTGACTTCTCCAATCTTACTTTTACCAAAATTAGCATCAAGATCTAAAAACTCCGAATTCTTGGGACGCCCTCTAGGCAAGGTTGATTCATCATCAGTCCCATAATCATCAAAATTCATATTGCAAAACATAGATCTATTAGGAGACGCATCAGTAACTTTAAGATCCTCATCATTATTTTCATGGAAACTAGAAGAACACGCTTTTATAAAGCTATCTTTTTTAGCACGCAATCTAGCGGTTCTTTCCTTACACTCATCAATGGAAATTCTCATTACTTTGAGAGAGTCCTTGATATCATGCTTAGGAGGAGAAGATCTAAGTTTAAGAGAATCAACATCAAGCGAAAGTCTATCAAGGTTCCTAGCCAAATCGTCAACTTTGAGCAATTTTTCTTCAAGCAAAGCATTAAAATTATTTTGAGAAATCATAAAATCTTTCACACTATTCTCAAAATCAGAGGGCATCTTATTGAAATTACCATAAGAGTTATTGTAGGAATTTCCATAATTATTAGAGGAATTACTAGGGAACGGTCTAGCATTAAAGTTTCCTCTATAAGCATTGTTTCCAAAACTATTCCTACCAACAAAATTCACATTCATAGATTCATTATTATTCTCAATCAAGGAAGACAAAGGCATATCATTGGGATCAAGAGGAGTGTTTTTAGTAGCAAACAGTTTCATAAGTTCATCCATCTTTCCACTCAAAACATTGATTTCTTCTATAGCATGCACTTTTTTACTAGAAGATCTTTTGGTGTGCCATTGAGAATAATTAGCCATAATATTATCAAGAAGTTTTGTAGCATCTCCTAACGTTATTTCCATAAACGTGCCTCCCGCGGCCAAATCTAAGAGATTTCTAGAAGCAAAGTTCAAACCGGCATAAAAAAATTTGTATGATCATCCATAAATTCAAACCATGAGTAGGGCAATTGCGAAGCATCAATTTCATTCTTTCCCAAGATTGGGCAACATGCTCATGATCAAGTTGTTTAAAATTCATAATATCGTTCCTAAGAGTGATTAGCTGGAGGAAAATATTTAGAGATAAAAGCATCTTTGCACTTGTTCCAAGAATCAATACTATTTTCAGGCAAAGACGAAAACCAAACTTTAGCACGATCTCTAAGTGAAAACGGAAATAACTTCAATTTGACAATATTGTTATCTGTATCTTTGTTCTTTTGCATATCACACAAATCAACAAAGTTGTTTAGATGAGTAGCGGCATCTTCACTAGGAAGGCAGGTAAATTGATCTTTCATAACAAGATTCAGCAAAGCATCATTGATTTCACAGGACTCAACATCATTAAGAGGAGCAACCGGAGTACTAAGGAAGTCATTATTATTGGTATTCGAGAAATCACACAATTTGGTATTATCTTGCGCCATGGCAACAAGTAATCCAACACACAAGCAAACAGAAAAAGGCAAGCGGAAAAGAGAGGAGGAGATTGGGAAAGAGAGGGCGAATAAAACGGCAAAGGTGAAGTGGGGGAAAGGAAAACGAGAGGCAAATGGAAAATAATGTAAATGCGAGGGAGATGGGTTTGTGATGGGTACTTGGTATGTCTTGACTTGAGCGAAGACCTCCCCGGAAACGGCGCCAAAAATCCTCCTTGCTATGTCTTGAGCTTGCATTGGTTTTCCTCGAAGAGGAGAGGGTGATGCAGCAATAGTAGCTAAAGTATTTCCCTCAGTTTTTGAGAACCAAGGTATCAATCCAGTAGGAGGCTCCTCAAAAGTTCCACGCACCTACACAAACAAACTAAGAACTCGCAACCAACGCGATAAAGGGGTTGTCAATCCCTTCACGGCCACTTGCAAAAGTGAGATCTGATAGAGATAGTATGATAAGATAAATATATTTTTGGTATTTTATAATATAGTTGCAAAATGTAAAGATGCAAATAAAAGTAGATTGGAAGCAAATATGATAAGAGATAGACCCGGGGGCCATAGGTTTCACTAGAGGCTTCTCTTGAGATAGCATAAGTATTACGGTGGGTGAACAAATTACTGTCGAGCAATTGATAGAAAAACGAATAATTATGAGATTATCTAGGCATGATCATGTATATAGGCATCACGTCCATAACAAGTAGACCGACTCCTGCCTGCATCTACTACTATTACTCCACACATCGACCGACTCCTGCCTGCATCTAGAGTATTAAGTTCATAAGAACAGAGTAACGCATTAAGCAAGATGACACGATGTAGAGGGATAAACTCAAGCAATATGATATAAACTCCATCTTGTTATCCTCGATGGCAACAATACAATACATGCCTTGCAACCCTTTCTATCACTGGGTAAGGACACCGCAAGATTGAACCCAATGCTAAGCACAGCTCCCATGGCAAGAAAGATCAATCTAGTAGGCCAAACCAAACTGATAATTCGAAGAGACTTGCAAACATAACTCAATCATACATAAAAAATTCAGAGAAGATTCAAATATTATTCATAGATAAACTTGATCATAAACCCACAATTCATCGGATCTCGACAAACACACCGCAAAAAGAGATTATATCAAATAGATCTCCACAAGAGAGGGGGAGAACATTGTATTGAGATCCAAAAAGAGAGAAGAAGCCATCTAGCTAATAACTATGGACCCGTAGGTCTGTGGTAAACTACTCACAACTCATCAGAGGGGCTATGGTGTTGATGTAGAAGCCTTCCGTAGTCGATCCCCCCTCCGGTGGAGCACCGGTGAAGGCTCCAAGATGGAATCTCACGGATATAGAAGGTTACGATGGTGGAAATTGTGTTTCGGGGGCCTCCTGGATGTTTTCGGGGTACGTAGGTATATATATAGGAGGAAGAAGTACGTCGGTGGCCGCCGGAGGGGCCCACGAGACAGGGGAGCGTGCCCTACAGGGGGGCGCGCCCTCCTATCTCGTGGCTGCCTCGGCTGCTTCTTGACTTGCACTCCAAGCCCTCCGGATCATGTTCGTTCCAAAAATCACGCTCATGAAGGTTTCATTCCGTTTGGACTCCGTTTGATATTCCTTTTCTTCGAAATACTGAAATAGGCAAAAAACAGCAATACGGGCTGGGCCTTCGGTTAGTAAGTTAGTCCCAAAAATGATATAAATGTGTAAAATAAAGCCCATAAACATCCAAAAGGGGTAATATAATAGCATGGAACAATCAGAAATTATAGATAAGTTGGAGACGTATCACAAGGGTCTTGCCGCTGCACGCCGTCGTCCCCAGCAAGGACCTTGCCTGGGGGTCTCGTGGACTTCCTTGGTAAGAACCCTGCCAAGGATTGTTGCCTTCCTATCCTCATTTGATCTTGACTATTCTTTGTCTTCACAAAGATCTGCATGCCACCACGGAGGTGCCTCCCGAGCCCTGTCCCAATGCGTTTGTCTAGCGTTGGTGGGCTCAAAGGTGGCTCGCTCAGCTGATGTGGGTGAGCTGCCCCGGTACGGGTCTTGCCAGGGCCGCTGAGGCTGCCCCGGCAAGGGTCCTTGCCGGGGATACCTGCTTCGTCCATCCGATCTTTGTGGCCTTGGTCCTTGTCGTTGCTTTGTTTGTTTTGTGCCTTCGGCTTCTCTCCGGCTTCCCTTTCCTACCCTGTTATGCGTGGACGTGGCGGGTGGCTCTGACTGCCCGTGCACAAGTAAAGGGGTCAAAAGGAGAGCGCCTACTTTTGTACACCGACAAAAGGGTGATGCAGCAAAGTAGCATAAGTATTTCCCTCAGTTTTTGAGAACCAAGGTATCAATCCAGTAGGAGGCTCCTCAAAAGTCCCTCTTACCTACACAAACAAACAAGAACCTCGCAACCAACGCGATAAAGGGGTTGTCAATCCCTTCACGGAAACTTGAAAAAGTGAGAACTGATAGAGATAATAAGATAAGATAAATATTTTTGGTATTTTTATGATATAGATTGGAAAGTAAAGATTGCAAATAAAGATAGATGGGAAACTTATATGATAAAAGATAGACCCAGGGGCCATAGGTTTCACTAGTGGCTTCTCTCAAAAATAGCATAAGTATTACGGTGGATGAACAAATTACTATCGAGCAATTAATAGAAAAGTGCATAGTTATGAGATTATCTAGGCATGATCATGTATATAAGCATCACGTCCGCAACAAGTAGACCGAAACGATTCTGCATCTACTACTATTACTCCACACACCGACCGACTCATGCCTGCATCTATAGTATATGTTGTGATTATTTTGATCTGATTTTCTTGTTTGCTCTGATTTTCTTTCCCTATCTTCTCCCATTATCCAATGTCAGATTCAGGGGGAGAAAGACACCTAAGGGAAGAAAAGCTTTCGAATTCATTGCATATCTTTATTCTTGGGGACATGTCTATAACCAACTAGAGTACCTAGTACTCACTCTCAACATGTCATCCCAATCTTGATATTCTTGTGATCTCTTGTTCTTGCTCTGTCTAGTAGATGTTCTTGTGTTATCTAACCTTGTTTACTCAGGTTCATCTCTTCCAAAGCTAGTTCAAGACCACAAGGTAAGTATATGCATCACACTCATGTGCATGAAGATATCTTGTTGTGGTATATATTGTTTGTAAGAGAGATTCATGAACATGAAGGTACATTTCCAATATCAACACCATTTGCTCTGATGCATATAGCCAATAAACATGTAACTCATTGCTTGCTCTGTCATGTTTATGCATTCTCATACTCTTATGATCTATCATCACATGATTGCATACATGAGGGGGAGCTAATGCATGTTACATGTCTTTCCAAAGCTTTACTTGCTATTTTCTTCATATCTTTATCTAAAGCTTTGATGTATGTTGTCATCAATTACCAAAAAGGGGGAGACTGAAAGCACAAGTGCTCCCTGGGTGATTTTGGTAATTAATGTCAACATATCTCTTGTTGGACTAATATTTCTACCTAGTATATTTCAGATAAGTTCAACATTGGAGTGGCATGGACAAGAGGATGTGGAACCCCTTCAAGATGCTAAGGACAAACATTGGCAAAAGTCAAGACTCTGCATTTTCATTTTAGTGATCCAAGATCACATTAAGTCCATAGGAAAGCCAATATTATTAAAAGGGGATGAGGTGTTGCTTAATAGCTTGCTTACTCAAAGTGCTTAGGATATGCTCCAAAGCCCTCAGCCACTTTCTCATATCCACATATGTCCTAAACCTAAAATTCAAACTCAGCCCCACCGATTTGATCTATCTGGCGCCATCGAGTTCATTTGACATAGCCACTGCCACAAAACCCTAATCAGTTCGGTCTCACCGATGCGATCTCGGTCTCATCGAGATGGGCTTGCAAACTCCCTGTTGCCTATTGCAACAATTTCGGTCCCACCGAGTTTGTGCAATCGGTCTCACTGAGTTTGCTTGACCAATTCTCTGTTTGCTTATTACCAAAATTGGTCTCACCGAGTTTGTGTAATCGGTTAAACCGAGTTGAGGTTTTACACTAACCCTTGCACATCGGTCCCACCGAAAACTCTAACATTCACATTTTGACCTGAATCGGTTTGACCGAGTTTCACCATTCGGTCTCACCGAGTTTGGATTTTGTGTGTAATGGCTAGATTTTGTGTGGAGGCTATATATACTCCTCCACCCATTCTTCACTCGAAAAGAGAGCCATCAGAACGTGCCTACACTTTCACTACTCATTTTCTGAGAGAGAACCACCTACTCATGTGTTGAGACCAAGACATTCCATTCCAACCATGAGAATCTTGATCTCTAGCCTTCCCCAAGTTGCTTTCTACTCAAATCATCTTTCCACCATAGCCAAATCTCTGAGAGAGAGTTGAGTATTGGGGAGACTATCATTTGAAGCACAAGAGCAAGGAGTTCATCATCAACACACCATCTATTATCTTTTGGAGAGTGGTGTCTCCTAAATTGGTTAGGTGTCACTCGGGAGCCTCCGTCAAGATTGTGGAGTTGAACCAAGGAGTTTGTAAGGGCAAGGAGATCGCCTACTTCGTGAAGATCTACCCAAGTGAGGCAAGTCCTTCATGGGCGATGGCCGTGGTGGGGTAGACAAGGTTGCTTCTTCGTGGACCCTTCGTGGGTGGAGCCCTTCGTGGACTTGCGCAACCGTTACCCTTCGTGGGTTGAAGTCTCCATCAACGTGGATGTGCGATAGCACCATCTATCAGAACCACGCCAAAAATCTCCGTGTCTCCAATTGTTTTTGCACACTCCAATCCCACCCCTTTACTTTCTTGCAAGTTGCATGCTTTACTTTACGCTGCTCATATACTCTTTGCATGCTTACTTGAATTGTATTGTGAATGTTTGAAATTGTGCTAATTTCCAACCTGAACTTGAAAAACTTAAAAACTGCTATCTTTACTTGTTGAGGGTCTAATCACCCCCCCTATAGACACCTCTTCTTGATCCTTTGACCTTCTCACTTTTCTTGCTAACAATCCATTCTCACAAACAAAGAGCTACTGCTATCAGAGAGAAGCAAAGGTTAAGTATAACTCCTCCCTTCATGTGTTCTTCCCTACCAAGATTGTTGTGATGAACCTGGGTTATTTTTTGACCCCTAAGGACCACTACTTTGATCATTTTTATATTAATGTTTATTTTGAAATCCGTGAGTACTTTTCCAATTCTGAACATTTTAAAAGTTCATAAAGATTTCAGAAATTCATGAAGATTTGAAAAATTGTTGATCATTTTTAAAAATATACAATTTTTTTTGAAAAATTATTGATATTTTATAAAATTTATTGAATATTTAACATTTTTAAATTGTGGAATATATTTTAAACATTTTGGTACATTCCATCGGTGAAGTATGTTGACTTTAGAGCACTAAATTGATTTACCGGGAGGATATTATATGTGCAAAGCTAGCTACCCAAAGCAGCTTGATTGATATTTGTACTTGCAGCTCCTCGTACATGAAGTTTTAGGCCCTGTTCGATACCACTTCGCTCCACAACTCCGGAAGTGGAGTTGGCGGAGCTGCAGTTCAAAACGGCCGAGCTCTAGTTTTCCCGCTCCACAGATTCCGGGAGCGGGCTTTACTCTAGACCTCCTTTTTCTTCTTCTTGTTGATCCCTTCTCTCTTAAGAAAACTCTTCGCAACTTGCGAAAACAGAAAACAGATCGGAAGTCTTACTTTGTCTCTCATTTTTTCCAGCACAACGTCACATATGTGGCGTTTTGATTTCAACTCGTACATCTCTATGCCAACATTCATGGCGATTTGATTTCTAGATCATCCTCTCAATTCCCAAGTTTATTTCTCCCCGTTCACGGCTTAGACTGTCAACCGCTGCCTGGCCGCCATGCCAGCTGCTGCATCTGCACACGGAACATCGTGTGCTTTTGCGTGCCACAACCAAAGTGAATAGCCCGCGATCGCAAATGAGCCAAACTGGTAGGATGCAAGGAGCAAGAAATTTTTATTGACATGTAAATTTGTAAGAGTCAGACCTATTTTCAAGCACATTTTGCTTTTGGTCT
>NC_041391.1:628059934-628060799 GCF_002162155.2 Triticum dicoccoides
ATGTCATGCTCCACCACTAGAGCCAAGCAAATAATTTGCACCTCTGGGGGAGCCTAGTTCTTGCACACCAACAGAGGCATATCCGTGTCCACCAGCCTAAGGAATCGAGCGCTATAATTCGACGCAGCAGAATATTGGACATCATTGTGAGCTTCCATGAAATTGTATTAGCCACGTCGGGGTTGAGGTGGGCATGCGATAGCTTCACTCAACGTTCACGAGCTCAGATAGATGGTTAACATGGTTAACAGTGAGGTTCCCACCAATTTCCACTTGGCAAATCCAGAAAATGTTGTGCAAGGCCTTTTGGACAGAGCAATTTCTTCTTTTAGAAATATCAAAAATATTTGGCCAGATATATTTGGGTTTCATACCATCCAGCCAAGCAGATTCTCAGGACGAGGCCCGAAGACTGTCCCCATCCAAATACTTGTGGCAACCGCGGAAATATCTTTATCCTTATCATTGCAAGGGTTCCCCAAAATGACTCATGGCTTGATCTGATCTGACCAAGCAACCCACAACCAATGGATGCGAAGGGCAGCAACATTTTTTTTCCAAATTGAGAATACCCAGGCCATACTACTTTTGATCATCATGAAAGCATACTTTGATTGTTGTGATCTATGTTCTTAATATGTTAATCATAACTGCAGCCTCCAGATAATCATACTCAATATCAATAGGTAGATTACTCTATTGAAGAGCCAAAGAAACACCCTCAGTGTTTGCGAGAATTTCAGCTTCCAAAACATCATTATGGCATCTCCAAGGCGGATTCTAAAACCGACGCATCTGTCCGGACCGCGGAAGGCATTCAACCTGGGCCTGTATTGATTCGAGGGTCGGCCTAGACGCGTTCTCT
>NC_041391.1:628060923-628076264 GCF_002162155.2 Triticum dicoccoides
GTTTGCGGGAGTCCGGACACCCGAAATGTAGGACTCCGACACCCGGCCCACCCAATCCCCTCTCCTGGTCCCATTTCCTTCCACTCCGCCCCTTCCCCCCTTGCTTTGCATCTGCACCCTCCACCTCCGCCGCCACCGTGTACATCTCCGGACGCCACAGAGGCATTGCCGGACGTCCGCAACCAGCACCGATGCGCCCGCTCGCCTTTACGATAGAGCGGTTCACCCTGGAGCCATTTGTACCTAGGTACACTCCGCACCCCGTCGACGACCTCCACGGCGGACACCACACTCGGCAGTTGTTCGGTAAATGCCATTGAGCTTATTTTCAAATGCTAAGTTGTTTTTCAGAGTACGAAGGATGGTAAGCTACTCGACCATGGAGGATAAGTTGTTGTGCCATGTATGGCTGGCCGTATCCGTGGATTTCGTAGGCAGGAGCAGATGGCCCGCCTTATGGGAGAAAGTGCATGAAAAGTTTCACACACCAAAGCACATTGCGCCCTACGACATGTACATCAATCAACCACGCAATGTGTGATCGTAGTCTTATCGCCGGCATGCTGTCCACGTCAGCCTCACCAAGTTTTGCGACGTGGTTTGTCAACTCGAGGCAAGGTGCATTGGACGCGGCAGAGAAAGAGATCGTAAGTTTTGCTTCCTCTTGCTCAACTTGTTGATTGATTCATTCACTTAATGTTGGTCTACACATTATATGTAGCCCGCACGCGTTGCCGTGGTGTACCACAGGACACAGAGACGGCCATTTACGTGCACGCACTGTTAATGAAATTTAAAAAGCAATATGTGTGGGACGACATGATCCGTTCATAAAAACTTGTTGAATATTCGTTAATCTCGTTGAATTTGAACTATTATTGTACTAGACTTATTTACATGCTATGTATTGATGATTTATGCTATTTTCCATCCAAATTTTGATGAATACCGGCTTTGCATAAATTTCGTCCTGTTTGTTAAATGTGGGTTGAAATGTATGCCGCTAAGGTTGGATGGCAACCTTTGCATCCGTGTCCGCAGACTTGTTCCCTGTTCAGGGAGGATGCAGGAGAAATTTTACGTGTAGCCGTTGAAATTGCCATTAAGGCAGTTAAGCTATCGATACCATAGTACACAAGTACTACACTACTCCGTACTACATACATCACGTAACCTCACACGTCACACGTATACTATTCAAAAGAAAGAAAGAAACTTCACTCACACGTACAGTAACACACACAAGCATCACGGCATGCACGGAGATTCCACCAGGGACAACAATACACACACAAGCAAGCCAAATTATCTACGGTACACCACATCAACATGTCCCAAAATGCTCTTGTCCAGGCCCTGGCACGTACGAGCACATGTACTTGTCACGCTGTGGCGACTGACGCGGCGTCCGCCTTCATGGCCTGGAAGCGCGGCTCCTTGGCCTCGAACTTGTGGCGCACGTACAGGTTCATGTAGTCCTCGAACACGAACCTCGGGTACGCGGCGCCGCCCTCCTCGCCCTCGTTCTTCTCCGTGGCGCCGGCAGCGGCCACAAGCGCCGGGGCCGGGAAGATGACGGCGTCGGCGCCGGGGTTGTAGAAGGAGGCGATGGACATGCGGTTGCCGTCGGGGCGGGTGAGCACGCGGTGCATCACGCTCTTGTACCGCCCGTTGGTGATCACCTCCAGCTGGTCGCCGATGTTGACGACGATGGCGTGGCGCATGGGCGGCACGTCGACCCATGCTCCGTCCTTGACGAGCTGGAGCCCGCTCACCTGGTCGTCCTGGAACAGAAGGATGACGCCGCCGGCGTCGGTGTGCGCGCGGAGGCCGTCCACCAGGTCGGGGCGTGGGCACGGCGGGTAGCTGCTCACCTTGGTGCCGAACGTCGGGCCACTGGAACCGGCCAAGGCCTGCTTCAGGTAGCCCTGCTCCAGGCCCAGGTTCTCGCACAGCAGGTCCAGCACCTTCTCCGCCAGCTTCTCGATCTCCGACGCGAACTCCTTCATCACTTGCCTGCAACGACGACACGAAGAAAGGCAAACAAGTGTCACTTGCTAAAAAGTGATTCCAATCGTGTTGGTTACTGCTGCTAAATTAGTAGGATTCTGATTTGCGCAAGCAATCTTATCTCCTGTTGATATCCTAGTGGCATTCCAAATCGTGCTACTATAACTGCTGCATGTTGTTTTTTGAGAGGCTGTACGTGTGAGGAATCACTTTGTGAGAGTACAAAATGTTTGGCCTAACAATAGGCTGCCTCGTCAGCAAAAGGCAAACGAGCAAATCTGTGGAATCTGGTGTTATCTATTGGTCTCTTATGTTATCCCTTATTATTATACTCCCTCCGTTCAGAATTACTTGTAGTAAAAATGGATGTATCTAGATGTATTTTAGTTTTAGATACATCCATTTCCAAGACAAATAATTCCGAATGGAGGGAGTACTTATTAGGGATCAAGTAGCAGTAGTTAATCAAGTAATCACGCGTGCGTGCGTGCGATCGTACCTGTACTGGTGGTCGAGGTCCGGCAGGTCGACGAGGTTGGAGGCGGGAAGGTGGCGGACGAAGAAGGTGCTCTCCCAGTCCACGTCCTTCACGTCGGCGCCCTTCTCGCCGGCCTCCAGCGTCCTCGCCGCGAACTCCTTGAACTTGTCCTCCCGGCATGCGTAGTGCGCCTTGCTCACCCGCTCCACCTCGTCCAGCAGCTCATGCGAGATGCCATGGTTCAGCAGCTGTGCGCACGGTCAGTTAATCATGTCAATAATCGTAATACATATGCCTGTTTTCTACAAAATCAATCCACTATAATTCCGCTAAACGAATTGTATAGCATCAGGTGAGTGGCAGTGGCACCTCGAAGAATCCCCAGTTCTCGCAGGCGTCGTGGATAACCTCCATGGCCGCGCCCCTCTCCTCCGTCTCCAGCTTCTCCATGTTGATCACCGGGAAGCTCAACGAGGCAGCGGCATTAGCAGGAAGTGCCATCGCTCCGTGATGACGCGCTCACTCTCCCTATCTGTAATTCTGTATGTGTGTTTGTGCTGGTTAGCTGAAGCAGAGAGTGTGTTGAGTGTGCGCTCTGAGGCCGGTGTCGAGTGCCGAATTTATAGGCGCGCGAGAGAAGGCTGGAAGACCGGGATGTAGGAGATTACGACACAGCTTAATTAGTTAATTACAGGGGACGAAAGCAACCGAGATATGCCCCAGTTAGCTGATCGGATCAGCGTGCGTGCGCGCCGCAACTTCGTGTAGCTTACCTGATCGACATATACATACTCTAACCAAGTTGTCTCCAAGAATATCGCTTCTTGCTAATCAATATGCCCTGATGGAGACGTAGCAGTATGATAAGTACTAACTGATAGGCTGATATTCTACTCTAGCCACTATTTTATGTACCTAACCTAAGTAGGGTTTTTTTTGGCGGGGGACTAACCTAAGTAGTGTTGATGAACTCTATGGCGTACCGATGGAGTTGTCTCTTACTTTACAGGTTGATAATGACAAGATTAGGCTGGTCATAGAGGAGAGTAACTTAGACTAGTGTCATATGCATGACACTAGTCTAAGTTACTACCTTCATAATACAAAGTAACATAACAGTAGTATTATGAATGGTTTTATTTATTAACTTGTAGACTCATCTTGTCTCAGAAAGCGCTATGTTACAGTAACATATTATGTTATCACCTCTCATTAACTACTTGCCACGTAAGCAAAATTTTCTTGAAATGCGCTATGTTACTATCTAAGTTACTCCCACTATGACTAGTCTTAGGCATAGTACACCTGACCTGGCCCAGGCCACATATAGTGGAGTTTTGCTGTCAACAAATATATTGTAGCACTCCAACATCGACCACTTGACTGAATGACTGCTGTCCGGGGACACCGGTCGATTGTGTACATGCACATGAAACATGGCACGTAACGTAACGTGATCTATCCATGGATCACTGCTAGAGCTACTAATTTTGGGCGCTGTCCAACTCAGCAACAGCCAGCTGCAGTAGCTAAATAGCATGTAGATCACTTGTTGTCCAGACTCCTGTATGCCGGTCGACTTAAAGCGGGAATGGGAGCACTCCTGTACGCATCAGCTCCTGCATGGTGCTTGGCAGCTGGACAACCAGACCCCGGCTCTGTCCCAGATTCACCCATGGATGGACAGCTCGAGCTAGCCTCTTCGTCATCCTTGGTCTGATCTCTACTATGATCAGCGTGTCCACCTGTCCCTTCCCCATAGTCTAACCTCTCCTTTCTCCTTTCTCCTTCATAGTAGGGGCCGGGTTAAGGTTCCGCTCTCCAGTCACTAGGGCCCATGACATTGTCCGAAAACTTATCTCGAGCAGTTCAAAAGAACAGCACACAAAGAGGTTTCAAAGCATGACGAGTACACACCTGGCCTCTGCAAGACTAGAATGCACCCAATCAACACTAACACGCAAACTCATAGTATCACACTGGCAAAAATCAAAGTCCGAAGCTCTACCTAGAAAAATGGAAAAAAGTAAAGATGATTCACGCCAAACAACTATTGACGCAACGAAGATGATTAAGTGCACACAAGTGGTACGTAACACAACCATTTTTTTCGAAAAGGGGGGTCTCCCTGGCCTCTGCATCAGAACGATGCATACGGCCATATTTATAAATAAAATAGGTTCAACAATTGTCTTAGAGTCATGAAACAAAATAAAGGTGAGCTCACATAGAGCCTCAACGCCAAAACAAGAAAAGGCCATAAAGCCACAACCGGCTGGCATAATAAAGATAGGAAAACTAATCGCCTATTCTATTACATGACCGTCATCCAAACCGGTTGAAGATATCCCGCGCTACCATCTCCCACCGGACAGATCCAGTAACCAAACGCTCACTGGCCTCCGTCGGAGTGAGTAAGGACCACATACAGATCAGCGCCGTAGCACGGAATACAACCAGTAGTGACCTCAACATCACAAAGCTTGGCCGCCCTCATGGTGCACCGCTGCTGAATGTCATCCACGTCCGGCTGAGCCTGGAGACGGCCACTCACCCAGCGCCCATCAGACATCGGATCCTAAATTCCTCCAAACGCAATGACCTCCTCCCGAGAGATCGCGGTCGGGGTCCGGCCTCCTGCCTCACCCCAACCGGCAGGCCGGACCACCTGCACGGGCTCCCCCGCAGCCTCGCCAGGAAGTGGAAAGGCAATCACCAAGACCTCAGATGCCTGGCGCTCCCTGCAGGACGGAGCCGGCAGCGAGGGTGGTGAAGGGAGTGCAAGGACCGCCTGCCCTCGCTCCCCACCCAACACCGGAGAAGCCACCAGCTCAGGCGCCGTAGGAGAAGAAGGATCCGAGGCCACCTGCCCCAAGCCCTCTCCCGAAGGTAGAGCCGCCACCAGCAGAGAGGTAGACACAATGGGAGAGGAGGTATCCGAGGCCACTTGCCCCAGACCCCCTCCCAACAAAGAAAAGGACACGGGAGCCACCTGCCCCGAATCCCCTACCTCAGTAGGAGAAGAGCAACCCGAGGCCGCCTGCCCCGGGACTCCTCCCGACAAACCAGCCAGGGCCACCGGCGTCACGTCCTGAGGAGGTAAAGCGTGTTGAGCACGAGAGGGAGTGGCCACTTGCCGACTCTCCTCCTCCTCATCCCAGGCCGGGGTCGACGAAGTCCCAAGATCCCCAGGAATAGTGCACACGGAATCCTCAAACCCCAAAGCAAGCAACGTGAGCTCAGAATCCTCTACGGACTCGACCCGATCACTCCACAGCCTCGGGGGTGCAGAAGAGGGTCCGAAAGACCCAAATCTCAGAGTCGTCGTAGGCACGGAGGAGGGTGGGGCTGCTCCATCCCCAGTCGTCGCGGTCTCGGACCCCGGTCCCTTGGACAGCTGTCGTCCAGAGTCCTCGACCGGCGGCTCCTCAGCTCCCGCACTGCCGTCACCCAAATGCATATCCACGTCGGACTCGTGAGCCGCCGCTGCCAGAAGGTTCTCATCCTCAAACTCAATAACCAGATCATAAATCCTGCCTCGATAAGCCCACTTAACCACTTCCGGCACAAACTCAGCGTTCAGAATACTAACCAGAACCCGAGCAATCCCGTGAGCTCTGGTGAACGCCATATCCACACGTTCAGGCTTCCCCACCAAAATGCCCATGCTGGCCACAACCCGAGCATCCTGTAACGGCTTGGAGGGCCCCCCGGAAAACCGCAACCACGCCTGAGTAAGCGGCCTACCCTGAGGCTCCACGTGCTTCCACTCATGAAACTCAAGGATGCAATCAGTTCCCGGCACTTTACACATCCCAAAACTCAACAACCTCTGCAGATCCTCCTCGGAAGAAAACTCAACTCTGAACATCTTATCAGCTAGACTGACAAGGTCCCACTGAAAATGCCCAGGGGCCAGCTCCCGAAGCCTCTGCACGATCTGTGCCTCAGAGACCTCCCCTCTGGTGACCTTGACAAGCCCAGTAGTCATGCTCGGTGTCTCATTTGTAACCTCTCGCTCATTCGGGGACTCGAAAAATGTTAGCTCAGCACAGTAAACTCCATACATCATGAGCGACGGTGCCTGATCTCGCAGTATCGGACAGTCCCCAGAGTCGTGTGCCAGCTTACCGCAGGTATTACATAACATAGCCACACACTCCGCAATGAAGTGGCCCTTGTCTCCACAACGATAACAAAGTATCTTTTCCTTCCTACGCGCCCACTTGAACGCCCTATCATACTCAACCCTATCTGACATCTCCGCAGACACATCGGCCATAACCTCGTTCCCAGAAACCTGAACAGTAGCAAGGGCCGTCACCACCTCCATAGCGTGACCAGTTAGCACAGGCTCCTCGGCAGCTCCGTTATCTATCATTTGGTCGACAACAACAGGTGGGGATGGAGGACGTGAACACAACCATACAAACTGAAAATTGTGCAAACACGAAGTAGACAACCCAACCACAGAGAGGCGTCTTTGGAGCCAAGAGCATCCATCAACGCATGTATTACATAGGTCACGGATAAACTGACGAGAGAACGGACCGGCAACATACCCCATTGGGAACACTTCGATGATCTCATGCCTACATAGCAAGTACATCGATGGTAAATCTGGACATGGCAACCTGCCCCCAGATGATACACCACGAGCCATCACTTCATCGCCATGGCCACTTTCTGTCGCCACCAACTCCGTCGAGCATGTGCCTTAGGCCAACTCCACCGCGCGACCCCATTTTGTCCGCATACGTCCGTTTGAGGTAAAATGGACATATCAGACGACCCAGCGCGCAACCCCATCCTAAAAAAACGTTCGTTTTTTGTCCGCTTTGCCCCATTCTGGGACCAAAGTTGGGATGGTTTTGGGTCTGAAACGGACACGAGCGGACGCTCTCTGCGTCGTCCTCGTCCGGGGCGTGTCCCACCCTGGCCCGCCTGTCATTGGCCCACATACCCACCCACCCACCCCCTCTTTCTCTCCTCCTTTTCTCTCCGGCGACAAGGCGTGCGTACGCGGGCGGCGAGGAGGCAGGGCGACCGGGCGCGCAGGCCACGCCCGCGCGTGCGTGGGGTGCGGAGGCCGGCGGCCATGGAGCCAGCAGCGGGGAGGACGCGTCCGCGGGGATGGCCGGTGTCATGGATCCGCCCACTCTGGAGCTCGACCACGCCACGTCTATGATGTCGCCGGCTGCGGCGTCTCTCGGGCCCAGCCTGTCGCCGTTCGCGCCGGCCATGGAGGACGCCAAGGGGGGCCCTTTCGGCCACACGCCCAGCTTCCTGCTCCACCAGCAACAACACCACCCCTAGCCACACGCGGCCTTCTTTGGCGCGCACCCGTCCTTCGAGTCGGCGCCGCCGCCGCCCAAGCGCCACCACCCAATGGCAGGCGCGCCGGCGCCGAAGCTGCCTGCTTTCCAAGGCCACCACCCGCGGCCGGGACGCCACTCCTCCGCTTTGCCTTCTACTTTAAGGAGGCTTTGCGCCTTGCGCTCTCCCCCAATGGAGAGACGCCCGACGGGCTCCTCGGCGCATGCTGCATCCACGTGCTCGACTTCGACATCGGCATGGGCGAGCAGTGGGCGTCGCTGATGCAGGAGCTCACGCAGCGCCGCCCAGCAACGGCGCGCAAGGTCACCTCATTGGTCTCGCCGGCGTCGCACCACCCGCTCGAGCTGCAGCTCATCCACGAGAACCTATCCAGCTTCGCCGCGGCCAGGGCGGGGTGTGGCGCGCGCGGGTGTGGCCGGGGCCGGGGCGCGGCATAGCGACTGGGGCGGGGCGGAGGGTGCGAGCGCGCGTGGACGGCCGAGCTCGCG
This sequence comes from Triticum dicoccoides, assembly GCF_002162155.2. NCBI lineage: Eukaryota > Viridiplantae > Streptophyta > Magnoliopsida > Poales > Poaceae > Triticum > Triticum dicoccoides. Next base: position 628,069,237 of record NC_041391.1, read on the forward strand.
GCGGCCGGGGTCGGGGCGCAGCGGAGGGCGCGGACGCGCAGGGTGGAGCTGGACCTCGCACCGGAGCTCGCGGACGCGGCCTGCAGGCGGGTGCGAGGTGGCACGGAGGCAGCGAACATTTTTGGGGTTGGTCGTCGCGGTCGGCACCTCGAACTGAAGCCGGACGCTCATGTCCTTTTTAACACCTGTCATCACTCCAAACGGACGAAATCCGGATAAAACGAACGTCCATTAAGGATCGTGCGGTGGAGTTGGCCTTAATGGCCCGGCCATCTGCATCGTCGACCTTCATGACGGGCACAACCGACGCGCACCAGCTCCATGATGGATCACTGCTACCCGCCGCCGTGCCTCAGCCACCCAAAACAAGGCACCGAGGGGACAGGGAAAGCACACATTGATAGTGTAAACTATGGTTGCAATCCAGGCATAATAGAACATGTGTCTCCTTTCTGGCGTCTCCGAATACCATTTCTTGGAAATTCAATGCATTCAACATATAAAGTTCAATTTGTGGCGGTGATTTCTTCCCCTCCACGACTCCCTGTGCATCTTTCTCTTGGCATATCCTTGTTGTTTGTATAAAGCTCCCCGGAAACAACCTACGAGTTTGTGCATTAGTTGCATACATGCCGAAGATAGAGCCTGCTTTGCTCTTTCTTACTAGTAGAGATAAATGAACATCAAACGGTCGCAAGCACTTGGTAGTTTTTTTTTTTTTGAAATTCTAGTTTACCTCTGTTTTATTTGCAACATGCTACTTCAAAATTAAGAAACTCGCAGTAATAAGCACGGGCAGGTTGCTTAGCTTAGCTGGCTAGCCTACCAATACTAAGAACTACTCCCTCCGTTCGAAATTACTTGTCGCAGAAATGAATGTATCTAGACGTATTTTAGTTCTACATACATCCATTTCCGAGACAAGTAATTCCGAACGGAGGGAGTAGATGATGCCTCGCGCTCAGCCGCACAAACCGGGCTACAACAAATGCATAAAAATGTGCTTAAAATGACAAAAACTAATGAAAAAAAACAATTTAAAATTAATAAAATATGAAGTATGTAACAAAATGATGTATAAAATAGAAACCTTGAATTGAATTTAACGTGACGCCCAGCTGTAACAAACATGTGAAGCCTGAACTATATATTTTTTTTGCTTCAAGCGTTTAATACATCTATCATTCATTACCAAAAAAGCATGACTTGATTACCCTGGGAATAACGCATACATGGCTTGATGAGGTGGTACGGTGTGCATACGAGTATGTGCATGACTTTTGATGTCACACAATTTCTACCGGATGACTATAATTTATTGAGATGAAGTGAAAGCTGTTATGGCGCTGCTAGAAGGAGGGCGCGAGAGGGCCGTCCGGGAGCCTTTTGTCCATGGCCAGACAAGAGGGAAGAGATTTCCTTCTTAATTCTTGCTTGATTAGATTGATACATTTCCTCTCTTTATATAGAGAGGTTTACTTGACTCCCAAGCAAGACTTACTAGACCCCTAAGCAAGCGACCCTTATCTCTAATTAACCCTAAGACTAATGGCCCATTAGACCCCACCTGGACATGCAGCTTGTACTCGAGCTGTAGCCTAACCAACTTATAACCATGACTCGACGCAACACAAACCTAACATCTAAAAACAAGTCTTTTACATCTCAGCTTGTTTTATAATTCTCAACCTGAAATGGACTGGGACGCTTTATTTTAGACCCCTTAAAAAAAGTGGACACCATCCGCACGTCGGACATGCACGTGTACAGCCACCTGGATCCCATGGACACCACCTGGACAAAAGGAGTGCATGTGTATGACCACCTGGAAGTGGTCGCAAGAGTGACCAGCAGAGGCGCCCTCGCGGCGGCTGGTGGCGGAATGCAGTGGTGCTACAAGGTGCGATGCTGTTGGTGACACCATGCCATCTCCTTGCCGAACGGCTGTTGGTTTGCACCGCACAGGGAAGAGTAGAGGGCTTGCGATGGAGAATGACGAGGAGGGGTGCGCCCCCCCAACCGCCGATGTCGCAGACTTTGAGGTCGCTGCCCACGGGGAAAACAGCATGCCCGCCGCCCGTGGGGGAAACCGCATGCCCAAGATCCCCGACGCAGCGGATGAGATCGAGGTCCTTTGCGCAGCGAAGGGCAACTTGGAGGAGCGGCAGCTGCAGACCACACATCTCCCGCACACGCCGACGCGCTAGGAGGCCGCGCGCAGCAGCCTGCAGCCTCACCACCGCCGAGACGTGGCGGAGCGATCCAAGACGGAAACAGTGATGGGGACGGCGGGGACTGGACTTGGTGAAGCGGGACTCCCGCCGGTGCGATCGATGCGGGACCAGAACTGACAGGCGGTGGCTGCTGCAGCGGCTGCTGTGGTGGAGCACCGGGCGCGGCGGACGCCGCCAGGAGCGTCGGCTGCCACTGCAGCCAGAGCTGGGCCATGGTGGCGATGGATGGCAGCTGCAGCGGCTACTGCAGTGGCCCGGCGAGCGCGGCGAATGCCGCTTGGTGCGGCGGCTGCCACGGCAGTCACAGCGGCGCGGGGGCGGCAATGGGCGTTGGAGGCGCGGCGGGAGCGGGCGGCGGAAGCTGCAGCTCGGGCTGCAGCATCCCAGCAAACGCCGCGGAGGCCCCTAGATGCGGTGAGTACCACGGCAGGGCTGGCGGCCCTGTGGCGGCGGTCGGCAGCAGGGGCGGCGGCCCGTAGGGGCTGGCCAGGTACAGCCGGATCCCCTGGACGGCTGTGACGAGGTCGTTGAGGACCCCGGTGATCTCATCCGGGGTGTAGGCGGCGGCCGATGGTGCGGTGAGGGCGCCGACATCTGGGCTGTGGCGGTGCCGGAGGATGCGACCAGCGGCACGGACGGGGAGGGCAGCGGCGCGGTGTAGATGGTCAGCGGCCAGGTGGTGATGGTCAGCAGCGGAAACGACGGGATGGGCGGCGGTGAGGACATGATCACAACTGAGCTACCTGATACCAAATTGTTATGGCGCTGCTAGAAGGAGAGCGCGAGAGGGCCGGCCGGGGGCCTTTTGCCCACGGCCAGGCAAGAGGAAAGGGATTTCCTTCTTAATTCTGGCTTGATTAGATTCATACATCTCCTTTTTTTATATAGAGAGGTTTACTTGACTCCTAGGCAAGGCTTACTTGACTCCTAAGCAAGCAAGCCTTATCTCTAATTAACCCTAAGACTAATGGGCACATTAGGCCCATTACGTACTCTAACACTCAAGAGGGAAGAGATTTCCTTCTTAATTAATTCTTGCTTGATTAGATTGATACATCTCCTCTCTTTATATAGAGAGGTTTACTTGACTCCCAAGCAAGGCTTACTTGACCCCTAAGTAAATGACCCTTATCTCTAATTAACCCAAAGACTAATGGACCCATTAGGCCAATTACATACTCTAACAAAAGCACACATGCGTAGAAATTTAGTAGTGAAGACTAGCTATTTAGAGGTAGAATGCCTCATATTTTTAAGACATGATATGTTTCGCGAAATAATATGGACCATCCGCGAGCTCATGCCCGATCTCTGCATAACAAGATGCACACAACCAACATATTCAAAAAGAGTTTAAAATATCTTACTAGAAAGGTAAAAATAGAGCTAATACAACCATCTTACAAAGACCCTTACTTTCTCAAAACAATGAATCCACATAACAGGCTAGAAACGAGATACATATATGTGCATCCAAGGCTCCAAGCGCATCACGGCTGCATATGTCACTTTAGTATGGTCTTCAGAAACATGCATCTTAGTCATCATATACGCAATTACACAACGATTGAACTGATTGATTGTGTTTTAGCATGCCCAGATATGTAGATCTAGCAGAATCTACCAAGTTACTAAGCTCCCTAGAAATGATGGGTTGTTGTGGCTGAAGGCTTTGTGGATGGTTTATGGGGCCCGTTTGTAAGAGTGTTCTTTGTTTCCCGAGAGCTTATGGGCTTACATACTCGCATGCAATCATAGTGTTCATGTTGGGCTCGTGTAAACACCACCTGTAAAACGCTGTGAAGTGTAACAATATCAGAATGATATACCCAACACATCTCTCTTAACCATGAAGACCATACCACCTACACCAAGTAAGACCATAGTGACAACAAGAAACAAGACAACCATACAACCCAGCCTATGTGAAACTCACCCTCGGCATAACACCTGAAATCGGAACCCCGAACCGAAAATACCCGAAAAACCCGAGCACCTATTCGGGTAGTAACTCCAGAAACCCAAATTTTATTCAAAAAATTTGGGTTGTACCCAGTACCCGAACCCGAACTTAATGGGAAATGTTAGTTGTAAGTGCATCTAGTGCCACCCCTAGTTGGTTTTGGAGTATTGACGACAAACGTGGCTGAGGGGTAATGTGTTTGTAAGAATTGCAGGATAACACATGTAGTAGTCCCTCATTGATTCAGCTTACCTACCAAAGATGATCCCTAAAAATGTATGAAGATATTGAAGACAATGGTGGTTCGTGAAGACATTCACGTTGAAGATAATTACTCATGAAAACATTCACTTGAAGACAACAATGGAGTACAAAGTCATAGTGTCTTTCGTATTTTCCTTTTCCCTTTCTTGAGTCATAGGAACCACCGAACTGTTAAGTGGGGTCCAAGTGAACAAAGTCAGAGAAACGGATGTGATGCTCAACCCAAATCCTATGTCTTCGAGTGAAGACAATGGGAGAAAATCTTATCCAGAGTTGGATGAGTCAGCTTGGCTTGTAGCCCAAGTCAAGCTGCCGTGTGTGTCTAGAATCCGATCGTTGGACACGTGTCAGTTCCTAAGTGACTCAGGGTCAGTTCGGACATATCATGTCAGGTTGCCTGCTTGCTATAAATAGCCTACCCCCTCCACCATAAATTGGTGGCTGCTAAGAGTTAGTACGCAACTTTTTTCATTTGAGAGCAACCCACCTCCGAAGCCTTTGAGAGAGAATCCTTGCAAGGACAAAACCCAAAACACTCAAAGCCCAAAGAGTGTTGGCATCACTGAAGTCTTTCTGTTTGTGTGATCTGAAGACTTATTACACTTGAGGACTGTGTATTCTCAAACCGGTTAGGCGTCACGTTCTGAGGATCCAAGAGTCATTGTGGATCGCCGATGAATAGAGTCTGTGAAGATTTAGAAGTCTACCTTGAAGACTTACCTGAGTGACTGGGCGAGGACTAAGTGTCCTTAGCTCAAGGGGAATAAGGTGAAGACGTGGTCTTCTGAGTTCAATCTCAGCCTCCCTAACCAGAGGTATAGTTGTCACAGCAACTGGAACTGGTCTACGAAATCCTTGTCTTCACCAAACAATCGGTTCTATCCCCTACCTCCTTTACATTTCAGTTTGTCTTCGTGAAGTCATTGCTTACTTGCCTAATCTGTTTGACTTGACTGTTCAAAGACCTTCATGTATTTGTCTTCATACTATCTTCCCATTCCGATCTGTTCTACCAAGCTGCTATTAGTCTTCGTGCTTTTATTGTATTGTTCACTTGACTATGGCCTGTGTAGTGTAGCTTATCTTCCGCTGCATATTGAATAGGTGTTGTTTGGTTGTTTGTCTTCGAAGATCTTGCATCTTTCGAAGACTTTCATAAAAATCTCCTATTCACCCCGTCTAGTCCAATACAAGCACTTCCATTAACCCAACCCTGTAAATTAAGGCCCAACACCACACTATACTGTAGCCCACGTCCACCTCAATGCCACACACTCTCACAACCAATGTGTCGGCGTGCCCATGTCCTATCTCTCATACACACAGGCACACACATCCGTTCCTAGGATACCCAACTCCCGACCTAGCCGCCGCCTCCCTCACAGCCCGTGTCTTCGCCTGATAGCGGCAAGGCGTGTCGCGCAAGCCGCCTCCCTCGACGGCATGCAGTGGTGACGCGCCAACCGTCTCCCTCGATGACGTGCAATTGTGAGGCACCCGCCGTCCACCTCCCTCGATGGCGTGTAGTAGCGAGGAACCGAGCGGGCCACCTGTCTAGCATCCCATCTTGCCCGGATGAGAGAGGTAACGGGCAGCGCCGTGCCGGCCGCCTACCTCAACGGCTTGTAGTGGTGTAGCGTCGCGTCGGCGCCTCCCACGTCAGCGTGCGTGTCACGTCGGTGCATACCTCATGAGCATGTGTGTCGCCTCTTGCATCGCCACAACAAGATGCAACTTGGGATTACCCGAAGCCGAAATTTCCGGGTAGCAAAAAACTCGGGCAATTTTGGGTTCTATTTTTGAAAACTCGATTTTTTTATAACCTGAATTACCCGACCTGAACTTTTGGGTAAACTCGAACCGCCAGGCTGAGGTCAAACATACAGCTAGCCAGCCGTAATAGACTATGTGCAAAAAAAGAAAACCGCCAGGCTGAGGTCAAACATACAGCTAGCCAGCCGTAATAGACTATGTGCAAAAAAAAAGAAATTAACTTACAACTAAAGAACGACATGAAAGTTGTGCGTCATACTTTAGCCCTGCTTCAAATTTGCGACTAGCACTACAAAAAAAAGACACATCCGTGACATTTTGGGCCGAACGAATTTTTTTTCTGTCATACATATGACACTTCTATGACGATAATTGTGACAAAACCCGGTATTATCATAGATGTGGTGGGCTCCTACTTCTATGACAAAAAATCATAACAGAAAATGGGCTTTTTGTCCTGGGCGGGCCGGAGACGCAGCTGCAGGACATTCTTTGGGCCGTCCATGACGGAAAAAACTATGGTAGAAGCGAGGGCGAGGAAAATTTCGGGGAGTTCCCAGTTACGGTGGGAGGTTGGGAGCCGAGCGATGCGCGTTTCTCTCATACACGTATGTGCGTGTGTGCGAGGTGTTGGCTCTAACTGAACCCGAGCGAGGCATTGGGCTCTAACTGAACCCGAGCGAATGCACTGCAGGCTACGCGTTACTGAACCTGAGCGATCGATCGATGGCTGTTAAATGAACCCGATCGAGCGATTTCTTCGCTACTGCTGCTAACTGAAGCCGATCGATTGG
>NC_041391.1:628076538-628096680 GCF_002162155.2 Triticum dicoccoides
GTTGAACAGGACCCCGTGGTGTGGTGGAGGGCTGGATGAACAGTAGACGATGGAGGGCTGCCCGTGGAGGGGTGGTTGAACAGTAGCCGGTGGAGTAGCGCGCGGTGGAGGCTGGATGAACAGGAGCCCGTGGAGGCTGGAGGAGGTCGGCGATAGCCCGTGGAGGCTGGAGGAGGTCGACGGTGGAGATGAACAGTATCCCGTGGAGTCCCGTTTTGCGGTACGCTACACCCCTCCCATTGAACACGACCCCCGTTTCGACCGTAGCGCTCCAACACAAGTCCGTTTCGTCCGTTTTGCGGTATGCCACACCCCTCCCGATCAACAGGACCCCTGTTTCGACCGTAGGAGGTCCGTTTCATCCGTTTTGCAGTACGCCACACCCCTCCCGATCAACAGGACCCCCGTTTCGATTGTAGGAGGTCTATTTCCTCTGTTTTGCGGTACGCCACACCCCTCCCGATCAATAGGACCCCCGTTTTGACCGTAGGAGGTCTGTTTCCTCCGTTTTACGGTACGCCACACCCCTCCTGATCAATAGGACCCCGTTCCGAACGTAGGAGGTCCGTTTCCTCCGTTCTGCGGTATGCCAGGCCTCGTTTCCATCGCATGTTCCATCCAAGCCCTCCCGATGAACACGACCACATATTCGGTTCCGACCCAGCCGGTTGGCTCCCCATGAACACGACGACGACGCTGTTTCTCCGTTTCGACCCAGCCATGTATGTATGCGCAAGTAGGCGTTCGAGACCCTGCCCGTATGTACGTACGTGGCCGTATCTTCTTTCTTGCACCCTGGCCGTTGTACGTACGTGTACATGTTACGCGCCTCTACTACGACACGTGCGTGCCTCTACTACGACACATGCGCGCCTCTACATCGACCAGTATATATGTACGTACACGTTCGCGACCAGAATGACAACGGTACGTATGCTTCGACCAGGTGGGTCCAGACTGTCAGGCAATTCCTTGCGTGCGAAGATGTAGCTGGTGGGTCCCAGCAGTCAGGGGGCAACATTGTTTTCGCGAAATACGGTGGCCCATCCGGTGGGTCCCTGGTGTCAGGTGGAGGTATATTTATTTTTCGCGTAATAAGGAGGCACTTCCTTGCTGCAGCCATGGATCCAGCTGTCAGCCTCTCCGCGTACAGTCCACGTCCGATGGAAGTTGTTCCTTGACCTTGTTGATCACGCCACGCCGAGAGCACCATGGCAGTGGACAACGGCGAGGCCTAGGAAGGGGATGACGGGGAGCCGGGGAAGACGCGACAGTGGAAGCCCGCGCGGAGAGGAGTATGAGGGTTCACTGGTTCGGCTGCGGTGTGAGGCTGCCGTCGCCGCAGGGCCTGGCCAGCGGTGGGAATAGTAGGGAGTGGTGAGACCTCCGCGGCAGCACATCCGGCCACTGGAGACAGGAGCATGCGGCACGACCACGCTGCTTTGGGCGGCTGGAGCAAGAAGACCAGAGGTTGAAGAAGCACTACGGCCGTTGGATGGACATCGTACGGTCACTAGTGCTAGAATCGTTTATATTGACTAAGTTGACAAAGCCCTCCGTCTCCGTCAACTTAGTAGGCCCACAAGTCAGCCTCCCACCAAGGTGGGTCCCAACTAGCAGGGGGTATTCATTTTTTTGTGCGTAATAAGGAGGCACTTCCAGTGGGTCCGAGCTGACAGCAGGGGGAACATTTTTTTCGCAAAATACGGTGGCCCGTCGGGTGGGTCCCAGCAGTCAGGGGCAAACATTTTTTTCACGAAATACTGGTGGCCCGTCCGGTGGGTCCCTACTATCAGGTGGAGGAATAATTATTTTTGGCGTAATAAGGAGACACTTCCTTGCGGCTGCCGTGGACCCAGCTGTCAGCCTCTCCACGTACAGTATTCTTCCGATGGAATTCGGTCGTTGACCACATTGACCACGCCGCGCCGAGAGCACCACGGTGGTGGACGATGGCGAGGCCTAGGAAGGGGACGACGCGGAGCCGGGGAAGCCGCTGCAGTGGATGCCCACGCGGAGAGGAGTACGAGGGTTCACTGGTTCAGCTGCACTGCCGTCGCCGCAGAATAACAGGGGGTGTGGGTGAGTGGAGTGGAGGGATGGTCTGGCCAGCGGTGGGAGTAGTATGGGGGCGGTGAGGCCTCCGCGGCAGCATAGCCGGCCACGAGAGGCAGGAGCAGGCGACATGATCGGCGCTGCTTTGGGCGGCTGGAGCAAGAAGACCAGAGGTTGAAGAAGCACTACGGCCGTTGGATGGACATCGTACGGTCAGTCGAGCTAGAATCGTGCATATTGACTAAGTTGACAAAGCCCTTCGTCCCCGTCAACTTAGTAGGCCCACTATACTGGGTCCCAGCTAGCAGGGGGAGTATTCATTTTTTTGTGCGTAATAAGGAGGCACTTCCTTGCATGCGAAGATAAGGAGGCATTTCCTTGCGTGCAGCCGTGGACCCAGCTGTCAGCCTCTCCACGTACAGTCCACTTCAGATGCATGTCGGTCGTTGACCACGTTGACCACGCCATGCCGAGAGCACTAGGGCGGTGGACGATGGTGAGGCCTAGGAAGGGAACGACACAGAGGTAGGGAAGACTCGACAGTTGTTTCCCACGCGAAGGGGAGTACGACTGTACAAGGGTTTACTGGTTCGTCTGCCGTCGCCAGAGAATAACAACAGGTGTGGGACTGTGGGTGAGTAGAGGGATGGCTAGGCCAGCGATGGGAGTACGGTGGGGCGGTGAGTCCTGCGCGGCAGCACAGCCGACCGCGGGGAGGAGGGAGCAGGCAGTCCCGCCGGCGCTTGTTTGAGCCGTTGGAGCAGGAAGAGCAGAGATTGAAAAAGCACGACGGCCGTTGGATGGACATTCAACAATATACAGACCATCTGTGGAAAGCCTCAAATCTATGGAAAACAGCATACAACCCATCTGCCATTATTTCAAATAATTTATAGCCCATTTGCTAATTCTTACGGGTTTTTTTGAGCCCATACTCTTTTAGTTAGCATTACAGCCCATATTGTGGCCACGGTTAAAAAATTATACGAAATTTTGCATATGTCGGTGCGGTCTGAACCGTTTTTAATACCGATATTTCGAGTCACATTCAGACTGATTGTAAAAATAAATGTATATCAATATAAAATCCAATAAATTGTCCACGCATAAAAATCAATGCAATTTAAAATCTCGAAACAAAAAAAGATATTTGAAACTAATTGCCGGTTTGATGTGTTTTAAAAATGTACAACCCATTTCTCATTACTGATAGGCCATTTTCTCGGCCAGCCGAACGAAGCTCTCCTTGTCTTGAAAGATTTGCAGCCCAATATGCCTGATAAAGCGACTTACTTGACAAATAAAAAAAACTGGGCTAGCCATTTTCAGAAAGAAAAAAAAACTAATGGGCTGGCCTGTGTAAACATAAAAGAAAAGGTTGTCTAGACAGGCCAGAGTGTCCCGCACAGCCTAGTTAACACCCTGCTTCCGTCTAAAAAATAAATTAGATAAATGCCACTCCAATTATGGCGATTCATAAAAATACCACTGCAATTTCCAAACTTTGGAAAATGCCACTTCAATTTTTGCAAACTTCGAAAAACGCTACTGCAGTTTGCAAACTTTGAAAAATGCCACTCCAGACTTCGAAAAATGCCACTAGAAATGACATGAAATGGCATTTTTCAAAGTTTGGAAATTGCAGTGGCATTTCTCAGATACACCAGATTTGGAGTGTCATTTATCAAATTAACCCAAAACAAAAATAACTGGGCGAGCTGCTGGGTCCCTAGTGTCAGCCGCTCGTTGTGCAATTCTCTCGTTTATTGATTACGTTGACAATGGCATGGGACCCAGATTCCAGAAATCCACTAGGAGGAGCCATTTTTTATTGGCTTGAAATAAGGAGGCACCTGCTTGCGTACAGTCATGACCTTGGTGGGTCCCTGCTGTCATCCTCTCCACGTACAATCATCTCCTGATTGTGTACGCATCAACTTGCTAGGCCCACAAGTCAGCCTCTAAACCCGTGGAGGACAAATACAACCCATTTAAAAAAATAACAGCCCATTCCATACGTTCAAACGGAAAGTTCAACATTTAGAGCAAAGTAACAGGTCTGATCCACATATAGAGTACTGAACTTCCACGTTGACAACCATCATAGCCAAGTTAACTATCTACTCCCACTAATACTCTAGTAACGTACAAGTACTAACTTACTCTTAGCTAACTAGACGACGCCGGCCGCCATCTATGGTACACGCTAAATGCCGGCACTGGCATCCTGCGCCTCGCCTTGGACTTGCAAGAGGTGCGATAGGGCGCGTTGCTCGCGCACGTTGGCCCTTTCCATGCTGGCGTGGTCCACCGAACCTTCGGCTTCCAAGCGGGTAACCCACTTGACGTGCTGGTAGTAAAAATCGGCGTCGCGGACGCGTGCGTGCCCGACAGCCTCTAGGGCTATTTGTCGGGCACCGGCCTCCATGTAGTCGGCCCAGTTGCGGGCGCTCTGCTCGCAACTCAGAGCATCGGTGTGTTGCTGCTCCATGTCCCGCTGGCGGCGCAAATCGGTGATACGCTACTCCTCCGCCAGGTGATCACGCTCCAACAACTCCTGCTCCTCCGCCATGCGGTCGCGCTCCAACAACTCCTCGATCTCCGCATTGCCATCTAAAGACAGATAGAATGCCTCCTCCCTCCGTCTTCCTTCTGATGAAAAACCAAACACTAGTTCCAGCGTCGCCTACCGCAGACGGGTGGGAGCATGGCGGACGTGGCGAGCAACGTCGGGCCGGTGGAGGCTTATGAGGATATGGCTAGTTGGGTTACGGTGGCACCGGAGAAGGCCAGGAAACAGTACTTATAGGGTGAAGGTAGCGCGACGGTCATCGGAATTCAATGCATAATGGCTTAGCACGCCAGCTTGCCATGGAAAACTAGAGAAACTGAAATTATGATTGTGCCGTCCCATCCCGTCTGGGTCGCACGCTGGCATGGCGGTCAAATGAGTGCACTCGAATCATCTCCCTCCTTGTCAATAATGATTCCACGGATTTAAAAAGCCCGCAACAATTAAAGTGTATCTTTTTTCGCATCAGTTAGCTACCTTAATTATGGCCGGCTGCATGCAGGCACTCAGAATCACTCGCAGACAGTATGCGAAGCAGCATGCAATGAGTCGCAGCCGAGGGCACGCATGCAGCCACTTAAATCGCTGGAATTAATTAGGCTTAAACTTCTGCATGCCGTTAATTATTGACATGCCTTGGTCTTGCTGCTTTGCTCACGGGACTAATAAACCCGGATGGAGGGAGTACCTTTGTTGGTGAGAGGTTTGAATTAAGCCCTGCAAACCGGAAAGGAGGTACTAGTACGTGCATGATCCGCTATTTATTCGTGTAGGATCGAGTAGGTCGTTTCTTGAATTGATCCCTGCAAACCAGAAAGGAGGTAGTACGTGCGTGATCTGCTATTTATCCGTGTAGGATCGATAGTATAGCTTACCAGTTTCTTCAGAGGTAGGAATTTTTATCCGTGTAGGATCGATAGTGTAGCTTGTCAATTTCTTCAGAGTTAGGCATTTTTATTCAAAAAACTGCCACTTCGCATCTTGCGTCGCAAATAAAACTGCCAGGAGCGCATTTGTAGGCTAGCTAGTGATCGATCAGTAACTTGTAAACACTGAGCGAATAGAAATAAGTAACTGTTAATGCATCTCAATGATTCACATATCATATACAAATATGTAGCTCCAAAAGCAAAGATCAGCCACTTCGGATCTTGTGTCGCAACTAAAACTAACTAGTACGATTCCCATACATAAGATCAACATGTTAATTCATCTCAATGATACACAGATCATATACAAATATGTAGCTCCAAAAGCAAAGATCTAGAAAAAACATCTGTTCTTCCTATTAACATGGATGCTTCTCTTGGCCAACATTCAGTACAGACTGAAAGACAAATTTGTTTCACCAACAGCTGGAACCATGAGAATGAACCACACATGATGGAGGAACATCCACTGCAATATGATTTGGTCTTCTCTCGATCACACCACGAGACTATTTTCAGAATACAAACTTTAACTTAGGGAAAATGATGCCCATTGTATAATCAGACCAAAGCAATGAAGCACCTAGTGTTGGCCACTAAATAGTACAGTGCTACTTTTCTGCAGTCCATGAAGTGACTATCCAATCTTTGTGTCTATTTTCAAATGGCACTGCATGCAGTGACTATACTATTCTCTTATGCAGTTCAACCAAAATTGCGGACACTTTGTTTGTTTGCCAAATAGCAACGGGCAGACATCTCTGTCTGCACAAATATCAAGCAACTAGTAAACATATCAAGCAGCTAGCAAACCACTAGTATTACTATCTAATGACAGTACAAAAAGAGTAGCAAGATAGTAGCAAACCATGTACCTTCGTAATGAACAGCTCATAGTGCCACCAATTGGATATAAAGGTTTGGAAAAAAACATGCTCCTAATGTTGAACCAGTTGGACTTTTTGTGCAGTTCCACTAAAATCGAGCATCCCTGTTTGCATAGATATTGAAAGTGTGATTACTATAAAAGTGGCACTAGTTGAAGCATAGACTCACAAATATAAGCATTCAAATTTCTTAATGGGAAAAGGTAGCAAGACTGTTTCTAACCACCTGTTTGAAGGAATAAATAAAGCAACAACGGCTGATGTCAGGAAGGCATACATAGTTTTTTCTGAAAAACTGAGCCATTCCTGACCTTTCCTCTTCTTTTAAGAAAATTTTGTGCAGTTCTACTAAAATAAAATGCCATCACCGCCTTGACAATTCAGTGACACTATACAAAAGGAAATGACTTAGCATTACATCATGATGTCAGGTATGTAGTCGACAGGCATTAGAGACAAACATACAGACCTCTTCCGATAACATAATGAACATTAATTTTAACAAAGGTGTGACTAGCTTTACCGGCATAATTTGAGTGAACTCTACACCCTCTGTTCCTTAATATAAGACGTTTTCGCGGTTCAATTTAAAGTACCCAAACGTCTAGTATTTAGAAAAACAAGTAGTAGTTTTCTTGAGCACATATCTGGGAAAGCTTGCCACACTTTATTTATGTCCATACGCTAATGCAACATAATTCGAATACTACAAATATACACTAATCCAGTGGCTAGTGCAACAGTAGAGTAGTTAGTTTTCTACAGGGTACAATACAATGGTTTTACTGAACAAATTTCAATAAACTCTAGCACTGGAAGGTTTCTATAAGAATTAACAATATAAAATGTAAAGGTAACAAGTTTCAGCATTGGTATACTAGTTGTGCATGAGCATTAAACCAAATACAAAAGTATGAAGGTAACTAGCATTATTAACTAATGACAGTATAAAAAATTGCAAACCATGTACCTCCAAGGTAAATATCATTTCGAACTGGGGGGACCTTAAAAATTGCTATCCAATCTTGATAATCGATCAAACATAAAAACTTGATCGAAAAAAGTAACTTATCTCATGAAAGTGAGGTATGTAATCTATAAGCATTAATAGTGCAAAAATCTGAAGGTAGTAACAAGTTTCATCGTTGGTATACTAGCTGTGCAACAACATTAGAATGCCTTAGCTGAAAAATCTTTTATACAGCCACAATCAACAGCTAACCCTAAAATAATCCAGTGACATTAAATGGCATTGCTTAAATTTATCAGTGGCATTAGACTGAGAGCGGCATTAGTTAAATGTGGCATCACTTTAGCAGTAGCATTGCTTGACTTGACTGCTGGCGTTATTTTTAAAAGCAAAAAAAAGTGTCAATAAAAGCATGGGAGGCCCATTCGGACAGTGGGCGCACTAGTACGATGTACCTCCACGGACGCAGAGTAGTGAGGGAGGTATGGTTGCCCAGAGCAACAAATATCCAGGCAGCATATGTGGATTACGTCCCATTTTTGTTCTCTTTAGCCACCTTTTTCCTATGTGAGGACAACAAACCGATCGACCTGGTCATTCTCTATTGCGTTGTCATTCCTTTCTACCCTTCTTCAACCAAGAGACACGAGACTCGTTCCATAGCTACTGATTTTCCCCTTTTCAACCTAGATGCGGGTTCGATGCCTACTCTCTTGGACAGTACAGTCTCCCTTCCTTTCCTTATTCAACCCAGACATGGATTAGTCTGCATGAAGTAGGGTTTCCTTTAATAGTGCAAATTATGGTTTTCGTC
This sequence comes from Triticum dicoccoides, assembly GCF_002162155.2. Taxonomy (NCBI): domain Eukaryota; kingdom Viridiplantae; phylum Streptophyta; class Magnoliopsida; order Poales; family Poaceae; genus Triticum; species Triticum dicoccoides. The sequence continues at coordinate 628,084,766 of NC_041391.1, forward strand.
TGCATGGCCAACAGAGCAGAGGATAGCAAATTGGGAAGATGGTGGAGTGGAAAAAGATCCACATGCAACGACATGGCAGATGGGGCAATAGAACAAGGGTATGGTTTGAAAAGAGGTAGCATACTTGAGGGTCGGCGGGAAGTGGCTTCGCTCGCGGTCGTCGTCCTCCACACACACTACGGCAGCGAGCTTGGGGACGGAGGCCATCCCGCTCGTGTGCTAGGTCTGAGAGGACGGCCTTGTTGTCAGTGCGTGACCTCGCTCGCCGACGACGAGTGCGTCAACACTGCACGTCCTTTTCTTCCCCGACGGATCTGTGACCACCGATGAGGAGGGAGAGAGGGGCCATATTTTTTAGATCTGGAGAGAGGGTGGTAGTGTGAGAAGCAAGTGGGCAGCCCTTGGCAAGAAAGCGCTGAAGCTCCAGCCTATATATCTTTTTTATACTACTAGTACTGGAGGTGGAGTAGTGGTAGAGTAGTTTATATTTTCTCTGTGTACAGTTCCAGTTAGTCGTGCTTCAAAACTGAACGGCACGCCATTAAAAAAATAAAGGTCGATAACTAATGCGGCACCTCGGGCCAACGCGGCGAGATCACATTTTGCACGAGAAATTACACACCATGTTTCATTGACATGTTGTCCCGTTCCAACATATCAGTGAGATGACGGCGAGTAGTAGGAGTATTTCCGAACGGACGTGTAGGCCGGGGCGCCTCTTCGTGAACCGTGGCAAACTGGCAACCGTCCATCGACTCTTCACCTTTCCCTCTCGATTTGGAACTGTTTTTGCACACTCTTCCTCTCCCTCCTCCATTTTACTTTAGCCCTTCACCCTTTCTTCTTCCATTGTTAGATCGTCTTATCCATGGAGGGAACATGCCGGAAATGACCCCGTTATTCTTGCCCCGATCTGAAAGATGACGTGGTGGAAGAACTCATTGATCGATGCGACGTCATCACCTCGGCTAGCATGGCAGGTTTGTTCAAGCCCATTCTCGACTCAACTAATAACATCATTACAAGGAACCCAAGAGTCAAGGAGCGGTTTGATCTCCCCTATCTTCTTTGCCGTGACCCTGATGACTGGCGCCGGCACGACGGAGGGCTCGCCCTGTGCAAGTTGATGCCACTTGATAATGATACATATGATGTTAAGATGCCATCGCTTGAGGGCAAGGCTTGGGCAGGTGCAAATGGAGATTGGGTTGTTTACATTGGGTCCAACTGCGAGTGGGAACTTGTGAATGTGTACACTCGTGACCGGGTTCCACTTCCAAAAATCTCAGCAGACTGCCCAGAGGTTGAGCACACCGGTATTGTACGCACGTTCAAATACGATCATGGTGACTGTCTTCTACGGAAGATAGCAATTTGTCGAGTTCCCAACCGCTCTTGGAATTACAACAACTATGAAGTTGTTGCTATCTTCGACAAACTTGTTGCCGTCCTTGGTGGTTTGACTCGATGGATATTGCTCAAAAATCAGTTTCTGTACACGGATGAGTACTGTGATGCAATTCAATACGAGGGCCTTGTGTTTGCTGCCACCACTCGTGGCACTATTTTTGCATGGCATCCTCGTAGTTTCAGTACGTTTGCCTTTCACCGTAATTATGATTGTTTCATCCACATGCATGCGGGTTAGCAAGTTTCCCTTTACTAATTAACCTTCTTCTTGTGTTTCCAAGGTCCTGTGAACATTCCACCACCTATACTTGAAACTTTTTGTAACCAAGGGGGAGATGACGATGGTGATGATCACGAGCATGACGACGAGCAGCACCCATATACTCTGTGGCGCCTGGCAACTAATTCTGATGGATCACCTCTTCTTGTGTGTATACAGCCCACTGATGATGTTACTGCTAAGGAAGCAGGTGTAGTCTCCCATGTTCGCACTCTCCGGACCTATTCCAACACCCGTTGCATGGTATTCGGGATGGATACTAGTGTGCTAGCACCAACTCCTTCTCCCTGGTACAGAATTGATAGTCTTAGAGAAAACTCGCTCTTCCTTGGACAAAACTATCCAATGATGGTGAAAGGCGATCCAACTGCTGTTGACACAATGTTACTACCATTTATGAGAAGCAACTGTGTTTATACCTCGGACATTTGGGTGGTTCCCTACCCTGGTACTGATATAGTAGGCCGCTTCAGCCTGGATGATCAGTCCTGCGTTGGTCTCCAGATCGACAATGGATGGCCCGTCCCAGAGAATCACTTGTGGTTCAAAGCAAGCGTTTCCAACGCCGAGGAATGATTGAGTTGAAGTTCATTTCATTGCTTGTTATTTGTTGTGTGGTGAAAACTTTAGTATTTATAATGTATCCTCGTTGTCGATGTGGGTTGATGACCTGTTGTATGTAATAAAATGATATGCCTGAGATAAACTTACTAAATTTATGAATGGCTTTCGAGTCGCTTCTCTAAGTGAGTGGTGCGACGAGGCAAAAAAATATTTTCCGAATACATAATTGTACGTGCATTGCAACAGGTTATCGGATGAGGTCAATCAACAATAGTAGTACACTATTTGTACTAGCTTCACATGCTTCGCACGTTGGGCGGGTGTTTTTACTGTAGACATATGTTAATGTGTTCGATGTACGTAACCAGCACCTCGAATCATCGATACAAGTACTATATAGTAGGAGTAAGTAGTAGGAGTAGTAGGGTGGCATGGGCCAGAACAAGCATTCACGTCCAGGAGTACGGCACACGCCACCACCACGACATCCATCTGACACCATATTATTTCTTGGAGTCCGTGCTAGAGCAATCTCTTCAACCTCGTCATTTCTCAGCCATCGCGCGGCAGGCGAGGTGGGGGTTTGCCGATAGTCGGTTTCCTTAACTGCGGTCCCACTTGTAAGGCCAACTCCAACGCACGACCCCAAACGGACCTCCGTTTTGCACGAACTCCAACGATAATTTTGACTAGAAAAGCAAGACCAAAGAAAACAAGAACCATAAGAATACATTTTACTACTCCTGTAAGTTGGATTAGTGCCTTCTCGATGCATTCATTGTTGATCTGCGGAGGCTCGATCTTGCGTGCTTCTTTCTTCTTCGAGTGTAAAGAAGTAGACGTTGCTTCCTCGCATCTAGTCTCATGTCTAGCCTCTATTCTAGTAGGAGTATCAACAAGTGCACTAATCTCATCTCTAGCCTCTGTGCTAGCTAAAAGTGATAGAACATCTACTAAATTGTGCTCTATCAATATATGGATGTACTCTTCTTCCCAATACAAAAACTTGCCTCCATTCTACTCCCTCCGTTGCACAATACATGCCTTCTATTTGTCAAAATATATATGTATCTAGACATTTTTTAGTATATAGGTACATCCATTTTTGGACAAATGGAAGTCAAGTATTTTGGAATGGAGGGAGTACACAATGAATTTTTTAAGTTAGCACAACTAGTCTAATCCGAGAGCACAACCGAAGATTTGGTCGGGTTCTTACTCCTTTTGCCGACACGTGGGACATCCAGCATCTAGGTTGTGTCATGAAAGAAAATAGAGTGCTAGTTGAAGCCACGAGATGTGCATCTTGGGTTAAACTGTAAATAGAATCTTACTACTCTTGAGTAACTCCAAAAGCGGCCACCGAAGATCTTTATTGGATTTGTTTTTCATCACTAGCACGTCGAGGTGAAAGATGTGCAGGTTCAGTGGCTCCGCTTGCGTTTTCACTGACATGTGGGACCGCATGTGAGAAAACAGACAATGGGCTCCGCGCGTCCGCTGGCTGGCTGAGAAGAGAGATAGAGGAGGGCTGAGCACGGACTGCAGGAAATTTGTTCTACGTACCTCGATATAGGCTCGATATAGTGGGGTGGCATGGGCCATAACTAGCATTCACGTCTAGCAGTACGGCACACGCCACCCACACGATTCCCATCCGACACCAATTTTCCTAGAGTCCATGGTACAACCATCTCTTCTCCCTCCTGTTTTCTCAGCCATCACATGGTGGGCGGGGTGGGGGTTTGCCGATAGTCGGTTTGCTCAACTGTGGTCCCACTTGTAAGTGAAAATGCAACACTTCACGCATTCCCGCTTGAGTGGCGTGCCAGACCAACCGTGTGGGGGTGCGACGTGAACACGGCGTGCTTTTCCTTTTGAACTCGTAACTTGTAAAATTTGGTTATGCTCCATGGCGCGACCGATAGATAGAAAATAACGATTTTGCCTAGAGTAATGAGAAGTTTGGTTCTGGCGCCGTTCATGCATGGAGTACGTACGAAAATTATGAAGTTGATGCGAAAGGTAAGATAATTACTGTAGTATCATATACTACTACATGGATTTGACGGAAAGATAAAAAATACATACGGATCCATCAATGACATCCTCACACCCTAGTGCGCCGGGTCACCAACCGACGTTTAAGGAGCAGTGGCGTTGGCGGCGAGCTGAACGTGCTTTTGAACAGCGCCGTCCAAGGTTGCCTTGTGGTCCAAGAAGGCCAGCGTCCTATTGTCCTTCTCTTGCATGTAGTAGTCCTTGTGGACGATTTGCGCATAGACGTGGGTGATTATGTCGATGGTGTCTTGCTGCGCCAGGCGTTGCGCGGCGAGCGCGACCTCGAGGTGGACATTCTCCGGCGCGACAGCGGGCAGTCGTAGGGCCACCAGTGCGTCGAAGAGGTTGTCACCATAGTGGCTGTTGAGGGTGGCGGGCATCGCAGAGCCTAGGCGCGTCGGCTGGAGGCTTACGTCAAAGTCATTCGCGAGCTTCTTGACGACGGTGAACTTGTCGAGGAAACCGATGAGGAACTCGTCGAACAAGGAGGCAAAGCTGTCGTCCAAGCGGCCCCTTGCCCTAGCGGCCTCAAGCAATACTACCTGGAGACGTTCCTCGATGCTAGGCCACAGGCCGGCGTCGTGGACCATCTGGCACAGCCGGCTGATGCTCGCGCTCATTGCCTCCACGGGTCTAGCTTAGCTTCTAGTCAACTGATCTTGCGATTGGAGTGATCACTCTTGCCCTTGGTTAGCGTGCGTAGGTGCGTAGGATTTCGTACTACTCCTCAGCCCTCTACTGCACCTGCCTTTGGCTGTATGATAGGTGGGCCAGCCACCCCCTGGGCCCATGTGTCATTCACCCAAAGGCAGTTGCCGTAAGTCAATGAAGCTGCGTCCCCCTCCGTGCCGGTGCAGTATAGTCATCTCACCGGACCTCTAGTTGGGGCCAAACGAGAGAAGTTTGATGTTTACTGGTTTATTGGTCCCGTTTGCATTTTGCGCCAAGTTTTGACCTTTGATTTAACTAATAAAATGTTAATGCATGTAAACAAAAATGTTGTGTAAGTCACCTTACGAAAACCAAATAATCCCAAAACACTTAGGCATGGTGCATTAACTCCCTCCTTGTTTCTTATTTTGTGACATATCAACCAATGAGAGATGTGGGCCGTGCATGCTTTCAATGACTTGAGACTACCAAACATGACATGTAGTGTTTAGTTCATTGCATGTAATCCTATTAGTACTCTAGTTAGCAAAAAAACATTAAGTTCTCTCGCTGATAGGAATAAAACACCATGTATTTATTTACAGAGGGAGTAGTACATTTTTTGTGACATGCATTACTAGATATTGCTAGTCAAATACTAAAATCCAGATGGACGTGGTAGTACTCCTAAATCCAGACGGTGGTGCTACTAGTACTAGTAGTAGTACTACCAATGTAGTAGTAGGAGTACTAGCACTGTACTACCCGTTGGTCAAGTTATTACGTGCTGCTCCTCACAGTGAAGTGACAAGACCCTGCGCCAGAGATGACACCTGAGTATAGGCACCGTGTTCGGCATACCATAGTCAGCCTCACCATCTGCAGTCACTATCATCATGGCTGTAGAGCTAGCCTGCTTACAACTAGCCCTGTTCGACATAATTTTCCGTGCGTAGATGCCCGTGCATTGCACGGAACACCAAGATTGGGTGTGGACGGCTTCGGCAGCGGCCATCGCGCCAGATTTTTCCACGGCCTTCTAGATGTGGTGGGGAGGAGATAAGGCTGATTGTGAGAGACAAGGAGTTGTTTGTAAACAGGGAAAAAGTGCGGGCATCTTTTTGCAAAAATGGAGAAGCTTGGTTTGTATGCGTCAGATCTAGATCCGACGGCTATTGGTGAAAGATGGGAGGCACAACATCATCACCAACTCAGGACCTGTTTGATTCATAGGATTTTGAAAACGCAGGAATAGGAAACGGCAATATTACAAGTTTCAAACTGATATTACAAATGTTAGGAGTAATGCGGCACCTACAAAGAGGGAATTACTAGGAAGTTTACGTAAGAACTTTCGTTACTTTAGGTGGATGCAGCATTATCGTACAAACTAAAATCCACCGCCCTGACAAGTCACTAATGGGCAAATAAGTTTTCGAGTCTCTGGCCACTTGATGTTTCAAAAACAAATTCAGCTTCTGCGGAGACTGTCATTTAGGCTTAGATGCTTGCGGTGATCAGCACACCGTTCATTGTTGCGCCAGAGAACGCCAAACCTCATTACCTTGAGCACACTTGCCTCCAGAACAAAGAACCTGGCCAACTTAATCTTAGATGTGCTGCCTCAGTATTCGATCAAATCAATTTTTGTAAGATGGAGATCAAGGCATTCGATGAGATTGTTATAGTGCAGCACATTTTTCACTTTCGGGTCATTTTTTATCTGCAAAAGAAGAGAACATATTAGAGCAGCTAGCTGCATAAGATTGCCGTGTCATCAAGAGGTACCAATATCATTCCCTCATATGATAGGGTTGGCTGGCTAGTGATATTTTTTCACTCTCACTCTCTCTCTCTCTCTCTCTCTCTCTCTCTCTCTCTCTCTCTCTTTCTGTTTCCTCTCATTTAACTAGGAGCACGTGAAGAGCTTGGGCATTTGTTGCCTTCCACTATGTGGCCGATGCCATATTTCACAAAAGTATGCGACATAATACGCATCGATGTCAAATCAAAAGATTTTGGCACCGCTCTCGCGATGTGAGAGAGTTGGTACCGCTGTGCACACAGACCCACATGCATAAACAAATCAATCAAACCAAAAACACCAGCCTCTCACTCTCCCAAACATGTGTTTTTTTATTGCCTCAGTCCTCTCTCTCTCCCACGCAGTGTTTTTTCATTGCGTGAGTTAATTTGGCACTGGAGCAAAGTAGGTGATCCAGATTGGGGCACCAGGTGAGCAATGGAGGGGCATCAATGCCAAATGCATAACGAGTGAATTTGGCACATGTTTTGGCCTACATAGCCCACTTTTGTACTCCCTCCGTCCCAAAATTATTGTCTTAAATTTGTCTAAATACGGATGTATCTAGTTACATTTTAGTGTTAGATACATCTGTATCTAAACAAATGTAAGACAAGAATTTTGGGACGGAAGGAATACTACCTCGTATTTAGTATAAAATTTTGACCATAGATTTACCTAAGAAAATGCCAATGCATGTCACTAAAAATTACACCATTTGAAATTATGTTCAAATAGGAATCCAACGATATAGTTCTTAGTGACATGCATTAACATTTTGTTAGTTAAATCTATGGTCAAATTTTGATACTACAAAATTTGGAAGAGTAAACCAGGACGGAGGTAGTACTTGCTCTTAGGGTAACCAAAGAGTTACTGGAGTAGTCTAAGTTACTTTCCACTATGACTAGCCTAGGCTACTATAGTACTACATCATAAAAACGATGTAGGTGATCACGTGAGAAAAATATACTAAAAACATTTCTTTTGGTGCAGTGCATAGATGCAGTTTTGAACACTACACTTGTCATCGTAATTTGGGAAAATTACGAAAAAACTGAGCTACGTTGTGATTACCGTTTACTTATAGGAAAGAAGTTTCACCTCGATGAGTAGCTCCTCCGTGCATGGAAAGAATCTAAGGAATCCAACAACTTGATCCAGATTGGGGCTGATAGATTTTAGTGCTAAGAACTTCACTATGCGCATGGACTGGGTCAAGCTTGTGGGAATCATTTTCTGGAAGACGGTCATAAATACATCAAGAAGAAATTTAAAAATGTGAATTTCAAGAAGACGGTGAAGAAGATGAGTGTTGTACATGAACGATTATGGATCCAATAAAGAGTTCGGAGAATTTGGCAGACGAGTACACCAACACTGTCAATTTCGGCGCGTCAATAACCCTGATTTTTGTTGGACCTTCTAGATCCGATACAATCAATCTCTCAATGAAAGGGGCATTCTCAATGACCATAACGTGGAACAACTGGAGTGATCTCTTCCCAATTGATGTCTTGTTGCGGGGCCAGCAAGACACATAAATCCATCGGAGATTCATCGAGGCGATGTGGAGGCTAATGAACCCGTGGATCTTCTCAAGACGAAGGTACTCGAGTGCAGTATAGCTGTGGAGCAGGTGCTCCATAGCCTTCTTCGAGATGACAACGTCGAAGAGGTCAAGCTGCTTGAGTTGAGGGAGAAGAAGGGCGGGCGCGACATTAATCTGAGGAAGATAGCAGGAGCTGAATCTGGCGCGACGCAACGTGGGTGTGAGGTAGAGCGCGGACGGCGGCGGAGAGCGATATTGTCCAGCTTCAAAGCCGAGCTCCTTGAGCTTATCTAGGGCAGGGGATAAGAATCACTCGTCGAACTTGGGTTGGACCTTGCAGTTGGTACTGAACATGCGGATGTCAAGGCGTCTGGCTGGCCCAAGGTGCGATGAAAGGATCTTGGAGACTGCGGCCATGCGTTTGCAATCCCCGTCACAAAGGCAGCTGTCGATGGTGAGGTTGAGGGGGACGCAGCGCCAGAGGGGGCGCCACTGCCGGGAGAGCAGGGCAGTCCGCACGGCAGATTTGGTGGGGAGGAGGCCGATGATGACGAGCAGCATGTCGTATGGGAGGCTGTTGATGAAGTCCAGGCTCTCCTGATGCGGTTTTGGCTCGAGCCGCCTCCGCTTGTTGGCTGCCTCGCCGTCCATCTCAACCGGCGGCGACGCCGATGTACATGTGTGCTGGTGTGTGTTGTGTGCTGGGTGTGCGCAAGTGCGTCCTTCTGTGCATGCCTCCGCACAGTGGTGAATTGTGCGCAAGTGCATCCTTCGCGCGCAAGAAGTTTGTCCTCAATGCGCTCTCAATTTACTAGCGTGCGGGGTGCTACCCCGAGTGGTTTCAACTTTGTTTACTTCATCGCGAGTCAGATGGGCCTCTAGTTTACTTATTTTCACCCACTACCACATGGGTCAGCACACGAAGATACAGAACATGAGCCGACAAGGCAGCATGTGGATTGGTTGACCGGTCAACTAAACAATATACGGAGCTATACGCTGACACGGTGAGCGTATAATCCGTTGGTATAGAGAGTTCGAGTGAGAGGGGAGGCCCGTGAGAGATAGCAGAGAGAGAGAGAAAGAGCTACTCCCTCCGTTCGATAATGTAGTTCCAACATTTTTTTAAGTCAAACTTTTGAAACTTTGACCGAGTTTATAAAGAAATTACTTATATCTACAATACCAAAGATAAATGATAGTATGAACTAAGTACATGGTGTGATGAATCTAATGATCGTTCCAGATGTAAATGTTTTTCTCCACATATACCTGGTCAAACTTTTCTAAGGTTTGACTTTTCAAAACATCCATATGCTTATGGACGTGACAGAGTCCCTAACTAGAGAGAGAGAGAGAGAGAGAGAGTGAAAAAAGTGTGTGTGCGTGTGTGAAAGAGACATGGACAACACACGATAAAAGTAGAGAAAAAGCATGCGTGTCTTATGCAAACATATCACACATGCATCTTCGACAATGGAGGCAAGGTGAGGAGATAGTGTGTGGTTGCTTGGAACCGAGAGAGAAAGACCCCTAGCACGTGGCCAAGAGAGGTCTGACAAACAAGGGAGAGAGGTCGAGAGAGACGTACGGAGAAAATGCAGACATGGGGAGGAGATAGTGTATGTTTGTCATAGAGAGATCCCCTGGAGATCATGATGGGAGTACATGGGTGGGAGATCGAGTGACAACGTGTGTGCGCGATAGAAGATGCCCCGAGATATATCGAGATAGATGTACGGATGGAAGGAGACAATACGTGTGTTCCTGATGGCTAGTAAGATATAATCATACTTAGGAGGGGGGAGTGCTTGCGCCTATGATGGAGTGAGGGATTATGGTACTTAGGGGGGTGCCTGTCACATGGAGAGAGAACAAGGGCGGAGATTGTTGGATGGGTCTATATGTATAGCACGAGCGAGATATGTGTATGTGTGAACCAGGGAGATATAAGGCCAGTTTGGCTTGCGTCCTGAGCATCTTTTGCCTGGCCTGGGGTTGTGGCTGGATTTCATGCACGCTTGTTTGGTTGCTACCTTGTGAAAAAGAAAGCCCGCCTGGCCTGGGTTCGCTTGCACTTTAATTAGGCTAGCTGAACTCCAGACACTGCAAGTAGCCTGGCCCAGGCGACCGATTTCGAACGCCTGGCCGTGCCTGGTCGTGCAGCCACGAGGATAACAGCAACATGGATGGATATTAGCATTAAATAATTGATGCATGGATTGATTTATGGGACGTTGATTCTTTTCCTGGCCCAGGCATGAACCAAACGCTTCAGCACCACACAAGCCTAGCCAGGCAGAAATATTTTACATCTCACGTCCACACCAGGCAGTACCGGCCATCAAGGTATGAGGGTCAGGTCACGAACAAAACTGACCAATAAAGTTTGAGAGAGATTGGGGAGCCCCGATAAGGCTGAGTGGTGCGTCAGATAGCTAAGAGGGGTAAAGAGATATTCCATCCGCTCGATAATGCAGTGCATGTAAATTTTTTAGAAGTTAAACTTTGGAAACTTTGATCAGGTTTACACAAATGTTATTTATATCTACAATACCAAAGATAAATCATACAAAACTACATCCCATGGTGAATCTAATGGTATGTTTGCCATACTAGTTGTAATTCTTGTTCTCCACATACATGGTCAAGCTTTGTGATGTTTGACTTTTCAATAAATCTATATGCTATGGACCAAGGAGAGTGCCTCAGTCGAGACAGATCAAGTGCGTGTGAAGGAGAATGAGTAAGTGTGCAAAAAGAGTATGTGTGTGAAAGAGAAAGTGACAACAAACGATAAATTAGAGAGAGTGTGTGTTTCTTATGCGAACATATCATGCATGCATCTCCGAGATGGAAAAGCGAGGCGAGGAGATACACGAAGATAGCTAGTGTGTGATTATTTGCAACAAAGAGAGACACGCCTATAGCACATGTCCAATAGAGGTCTGGCCAACAAGGAAAAAAGGTCGAGATGGACACATGGATGGCACGGACGCATGGGGAGGGAGAGAGGGTGTGTTTGTGATAGAGATATCCCCTCGAGATCGTGAGGGGACTATATGGGTGGGAGATCGAGGGAGTGTGTGCGCGATAGAAAGATGCCCCGAGAGAAATCGAGATAGACCAAGCACATGTTTGTGATGGAGACTAAGATTAGCTAGTCATATACATATAGGAGGGACTGCGTGTGCCTGCAATTGAGTGAGAGACCATCATACTTGGCTAGCTGGGCATGAGATTGTGTGTGTGTGTGCGTGTGAGATGGAGAGAGAACGAGGGAGAGAGATAGAGTTTTAGATGGGCCTATCGAGTGTGAGTGAGATATGCATGTGTAGGTGTGACCCAGGTGGATGGAGAGTTTGAGAGAGGGGGGGAATAGCTCCGAGACGACATAGTGATGCGTGAGAGAGTTACGGGCAAAGAGCCAAGGAATTTGTGTGCGTACGATGAGTGCACCCAAGATATCTAGCTTGGACTAGCTAGAGTATCATACATAGTGTGCGAGAGAGACCTATAGATGGTGTATATATGCATGCGAACTAGAAAGACCCCCCCCCCCACACACACACAAAGAGAGAGAGATAAAGAGA
>NC_041391.1:628096891-628097934 GCF_002162155.2 Triticum dicoccoides
GGATGCGTGCGACAGAATTGAAGATTGTCGGAGAGAGAGAGAGAGAGAGAGAGAGAGAGAGAGAGAGAGAGGGAGAGAGAGAGAGAACAGGAGTCTGGGAGAGGGGGAGGTCACGTTTTATGCATCAAAGACTGATATAAACCATGTTTCGATATAAACTTGCACTCAAATATTTAAATTGGAGAACATGTTATCTGCAATCCACACATGAACGAATATATGTGTATATCAAACAAGTTCATTAATTTGACTTTCAACATGTTCATGGAGTACTATAATACTCTACAACATGCTACTCGATTGAGGTGTTCAATTTTGGATTTAGTTCACTATTTTGACCTACTGAACGAGCTATTTCATTGAATCGAGATATTTCATTTTGGGTTTGATTCACATTTTTGAGTGGGTCAACTATTTTTCATATAGTAAATCGCTCGCAACGAGCATGTAAAAACACATTACTCCCGAGCATCATCTCTCCATCTAAAAAAGAAGTGGCAAGCTAATATTTCAAAATTTGATTCGAATCAACTTGGTAAGATAGACGTGGATGCTCGTTCTCCCAAAATTTGAACGAACCGTTAAACATCCTCTCTGCTCGGTGGAATTCACCCAAGCAAATAAATGGGAGACGTGAAATTACCGTCCTATGTGGGACACGCATCAATTGGCCCGTTGTACATCGAGGGTAGGTTCGTAACTTCATCCAAGCACGCCTTCTCCTCGGCCGAAATGACATGTGCCGAATAATTCATTAACCATGGTTGGCAAAACACGCTCTCCTCGCCCGAAATAGCTCGCGCCCACTATTTCAAAACACGCTCTCCTCGCCCGAAATCGCTCGTGCCCACTATAGTTCAAAACACGCCCTCCTCGCCCGAAATCGCTCCCGCCCACTATTTGGGGAGAAGCAAAGTTACTCTACTATCCCCGACCCTCAGTACACAGACCCAAGCCGAGAAGCCTATATGAAAGGGTAGAACTGTAACTCCCCCTCGCATTTCAGATAAATGCGTCTGTAAGACATGGTTCCACTCCCCTCC
>NC_041391.1:628098289-628153623 GCF_002162155.2 Triticum dicoccoides
CTTCTCCCCGGGAAGCTCCCTTCTCCCGAGCTGCGAAACCTCAGCCCTACCTCCATGGCGCCCCCACCGCACCAATTTCACAACCGCCCTCCTCCCTAATGCCAGAGACGCTGTCCATTTGCCGTCGTGCACTGGGCCGTGTGCCTCTTACTTCGTGCTACTGGTGCTGCCTCAACGACGGCCGCGTGAACCGTACCGGAGCTGATTCAGCCCCGCCATTGTTCACGGCGCCGGAGCGGCTCCAACTTCGGATCCGTTCAGAGTCATGGCGCTACTTCCACGTAGCCGTCGACCGTCACGACATCGCTCTTTCCCTGCCGCCGGTCGCCACCGCAACCGCGCCGGCCTCACCGACTCGGCAGCTGGACCTGCCTACTTCACCATGCCGCCAGATAGGTCGCACCCTCATCTCAAATCACTTTATTTAGGCGTCAGTTGTCTGAATTTTTATTCTGGGCCAATCGATTCCCAATGGGAAGTAGCACCCCTCGAGGCGGCGGAGCTCCTAGGCAGCTGGTTGGCTGGTGTCTAACGTAAGGGTGCGGGGCCGCAAGTTCGCCGCGGAAGCAGCGCTTAGATGGCTATCTTTTAGAGTTGCATGGGTTGAAGGTACTGTCACTGTCAGATCCAGATGACAGGGAGTCTCTGTGGATTGGCCCGGGGGCGGCGCAACCACGGTAGTGCGGTGGGGCGGGGAGCGGGGTTTTGGCCGAGGCCACGGACGGCCGAGGCAGGCTGCTCTGCCGTTGGTCACTGGATCTTCGGGGAAGATTCCGAACAGTGTCAGCCGGGAGGCACAAGACGGCCATCAAGCCATCCGGCGTAGATCGGACAGTACCAAAATAAAATAAAATCGTGTGACCCCAATTTAGTCTTCAGTCAACAGACGTGTGACCACTCTCGTACCTTGCTGTTGATCTCTTAGTGTATTTCTTCAGATCAAAGAGATATGTCGTTCTTAACATTATGCGTTATATGCATCTTCATACACACCGTCTTCCAACTCACTATAGCTGCTCCAACAAGGGAAGCATACACCAGAAGGGAGCTATAGTCCCCACTCAACAGCTCCCTGCATCAATTGCGCGTGCCCGACATGGACAGCCACAACAACTGCAGGGCCATCGACAAGTCAGCACATGATGCTCACTACTATGGATGGCATCCAGATAGATTGTACCCTCATCTTACTTGTGTGCAACATTTATGGCGTTGTTATTCATCTAAGCATGGAAAATAGATCATCACATTTCACTGTATATTCATGCTGATCTCTTACGGGTCTTGTTCAGGAGTTCCCGTTGTTCCATAGTTTAGCTAAGGTACTTGTTCTTTAGGTAACGCTATTCCATAGTTATCATCCATCAGCCAATGCTATCCCACAGGCTGGTGATTATAGTATTATACCACTTCTAGTATTACTATGTTGTTCTTTAATACTTTTGTGTGCCATCTAGTTAATCTCGAGTACAAACAATACATATGTTGTAGCTTTCATCTATGTTCTCCCTTTAGTTTACGAGACCTATTGCTGCTAGTTAACCCCAATCCTACTGTTTATGTTGTCTCCTACAAGCAGTCATTACATAAATCTAACTACTAGTTGTCTTCCATGCATGTCAGATATAATTGCACACACTGATATATCCACAAGAACCTCAGGGAGCAATGTAAAGGCCAATAAACTTGATGCCAATGATACCCAATATGATGGAACATGTAAAGGCAGTTCTTCAGAAGACTTGCGGAAAGATGATGAATCCTCTTCACCCCACAAGGTCCTTGCTCTAACTTGGCCTGTGATATGGATACAACATGCATATAATGTCCTGGAGTGTATCTACTCTGTTGCAATGCCATGTGCTTAGCATGCTGATCATGCATGTAAATATGTCATGCCTTCCTATTTTTCAGTACCTATTCCATTCATGATAACATGTTTTCAAATTCAAGTACTGTCATTCTACTCTATCGCAATGCCATCAGCTTAATTTGGACATCATGCTTCTGAATATCTTATGCATTGTTATTCATCAGTATGTACTTCATCTGTCTGCCATACCATGTTTTTTACATTGAAGTGCTGTTCTAGTGCTCTGTTGCAATGCCATCTTATTTGCCCAATCATACACGTGTATGTTGCCTTAGTCATTTCTATGCATATTCCACTAGCATATAGTTTTACATTCAACTAGTGTTTTTTTTGCTGTGTTGTCCTGTCGTATCCCTAGCTCTTACACCATACTCCCTCCGTCCGGATTACATGTTGCCGAAATGGATAAAAAAGGATGTATCTAGAACTGAAATACGCCTAGACCCATCCATTTTTTTCCGGATGCAGGGAATACATGTCAATATGTCATGCATTTCTATTCTTCAGTACCTATTCCATCTCTCCGCTGTCGCATGTTTTATAATTAAAGCATCATTCTTCTATACAAGGCATACAAGGGGAAGATGACTGTGTTAAAATCTGAAGGGTTACAAACAAGGCCTTTGCAAAAGATCCAAACGCCAGGAGATAATAAACCATCTCCAATTTTTATATATACTGCTCTAGCATAGAGAAACCCAACTCCTATTGATAATAAGAAGATTCCAGTGGCCAAAGAACTAGTCCGCTCCAGTCAAGAAAAATATGTCAACTCAATTCTAAGAAGCGTGTGCGTATCCTTGCATCATGAAATTTTATAGCATGTTGATCATATTTTCTACATGTTTCTTACCCATCTCTCTTTTAGAAAATAAGCTTAACAGATAGAAGAATTTCTGCAATGGTATCATTTATTTGGAAAAATTCTTGCAGGAATTCTCTGTGCTCCAATGTAGATGTAAGTACCTGTTGTATCTCACTATATTTTTACATCAGCATGTATTTTGTTAATCGGTGTGAATCCAACCTTTATCTGATCTAAATTTAGTTGTAGCAAAATGTATGATTAAAGGCCACAATGTTGATTTTTGTAAGGAAAACTGCCTGGTAGTTTTGCATCCTGAGCTGCATGAGTGTACTATCTCATATCAGTGGGTTTGAATACTTTGGTTCTGCAGTGGGTTTTTCAGTGTTTTTTTACTGTGTTGTCCTGTTATATCCCTAGCTCTTACATCATACTACCTCCGCCCGGATTAAATGTCGCATAAATGGATAAAACTGGATGTATCTAGAACTAAAATACGCCTAGACCCATCCATTTATTTCTGGAAGGAGGGAATACATGTCAATATGTCATGCCTTTCTATTCTTCAGTACCTATTCCATCTCTGTTGTAGCATGTTTTATAACTGAATCACCATTCTTCTATATAAGGCATGCAAGGGGAGGACGGCTATTTTAAAATCTGAAGGGTTACAAACCAGGTCTTTACAAAAGATCCAAATGCCAGGAGATAATAAACCAACTCCATTTTTCATAGATACTGCTCCAGCACAGAGAAACCCAACTCCTATTGATAATAATCAGATTCCAGTGGCCAAAGAACTAGTCCGCTCCAGTCCAGCAAAAGAATGTCAACTCCATTCTAAGAAGCGTGTGCGTATCCTCGCATCATGAAATTTTATAGCATTGTGATCATATTTTCTACAGGTTTCTTACCCATCTCTCTTTTATAAAATAAGGTTAAACGATAGAAGACTTCCACCATTGGGATCGTATTCGAGGAAAATATCTTGCGGGAATTCTCTATGCTCCAATGCTGATGTAAGTACCTGTTGTATATCACTATATTTTTACATCAATATGTATTTGGTTAATCGGCGTGAATCTAACATTTGTCTGATCTAAAATTAGTTGTAGCAAAATGTTAAAGGCGCCAATGTTGATTTTTGTAAGGAAAACTGCATGGTAGTTTTGCATACTGAGCTGCATGAATGTACTATCTCATATCACGCACATTACTGAATTGTAGTGCTTCTCTGGTTGCCCATTCATTCATTGTGTCAATGTTGCTTTTGTACTACCTTACCTGGCTGATGATAGCTGTGCCATATTGTGTTAATTTGGTGTAGCTAGTTACCCAAACATTCGTTGTGTCAATGTTGCTTTCCTATTATCTGACTTGGCCAATGATAGCAATGCTAGTGTGTTAATTTTGTGTAGGCTACTGAAGATAAGAAGACAAACTCTGAAAACAGCAAGGCAACCCCATTGTTTCTTTCCAGTAAATCTAGGCCAGGTAATATGGAAATAACTCATGATTAATCTGTTTGGTTCCTGTCCTAATTTATGTTATGATGTAGTGGTCGAGACACTCTCCACTATCAATAATACAAGCCTGCGAAAATCGCCATATGAATCTGTTCAGTATCCTCTGTCTCGAATGCAACAGAATAAATGTATGTTTGTGAACCAATTAAGGGCTGAAGCAATGATGGAAATGGTGGATGAATCAGAGGTGCAAAGTCGTGCGACACAACAACTGGTCAATATTTTCAGAGACAGTGTAGCAACGCAGCAAGAAGTTGCCCACATGCTTATGGGCGTCATCTGTGCTGAGGTTGCAGATTGTGACGTTGTAGATGGTTAGGTTCTGCTCATTTATTTGCACTGGCATCAATCTTTGATTGCCCAGTGGATGTAAATTCCTGTAATATATGCTGGATGTGCAACATTATTCCCTGTATGCCGTACCTTTGCTTGATCGGTTTTGGTCCTGTGCATAATCGCTCGTCGTAATGGGCTCAAGTTATCTAATTTGGCCTAAAGACATGTACGAACTTTAGTGGGCCCATTAAGTTAATGGGCCGTTACTAGGCCGAAAGTTAATGGTCGGCCCTCTTACCTCCCGGGTCGTTAACAGGCCGACATCGAAGCGAGCAACATGTGGCTCCAATTTATTTCATGGGCCATTAACAGGCCGTTACTAAGTTTGGGCTACATATGGCCCAACTATACTGTAGGCCTTTAGCAGGCCGAAAGAGACAGCGGGCTTGTACTGGACCATGAGAGCATGGGCCGCTAAGAGGCCGAAAGTTAGGTCGTATTGTAAATGGCCCAACTATGTTGTGGGCCTTTAGCAGGCCGAAAGAGAAACCGGGCTGGTATTGGACCATGGAGGGCATGGGCCGTTAAAAGGCCAAACCTAAGGTGCGACTACAAATGGCCCAACTCATTTATGGTCTGTTAACAGGCCGAAAGGCACACAGTGCTGGGAATTGGCCCAACACTTAAATAGGTCGCTAAAAGGCCAAAACTCAGGTGCGACTACAAATGGCCCAACTGATTTATGGGCCGTCAACAGGCTGAAAGTGACACCGGGCCAGAAATTGGCCCAACACTTAAATGGGCCGCTAAAAGGCCGAAACTCAGGTCCAACTACAAATGGCCATCAGACTTATGGGCCGCCAACAGGCTGAAAGACACACCGGGCCGGAAATTATCCCAACATTTAAATGGGTCGCTGTCGGTGTCAAAACCAGCGGATCTCGGGTAGGGGGTCCCGAATTGTGCGTCTAGGCTGATGGTAACAGGAGACAAGGGACACGATGTTTTACCCAGGTTCGGGCCCTCTTGATAGGGGTAAAACCCTACGTCCTGCTTGATTAATATTGATGATGTGTGTTACAAGAGTGGATCTACCACGAGATCAAGGAGGCTAAACCCTAGAAGCTAGCCTATGGTATGATTGTTGTTCGTCCTATGGACTAAAGCCATCCGGTTTATATAGACACCGGAGAGGGCTAGGGTTACACAAAGTCAGTTACAATGGTAGGAGATCTACATATCCGTATCGCCAAGCTTGCCTTCCACGCCAAGGAAAGTCCCATCCGGACACGGGACGAAGTCTTCAATCTTGTATCTTCATAGTCTTGAAGTCCGGCCAATGATGATAGTTAGGCTATCCGGACACCCCCTAGTCCGGGACTCCCTCAGTAGCCCCCGAACCGGGCTTCAGCGACGATGAGTCCGGCGCGTATATTGTCTTCGGTGTTGCAAGGCGGGTTCTCCTTCAAACTTCACGTTCCTGTCGAATAGTGTCCGGCTTCCTTATAAATGTTGCGCTCCTTGGCTTCTACGCCCAATAATGGCCTTCTTCCACGTGTCGTATGGATGCGAAAAGCTAGGGTATTTTTACATTTTACCCCCTAGCCGCGTGAACGAGCCGCCTATAAAAGAGGCGAGGATCTAGATCCAGCTCACACCATCCTCCATTCGCAAGTTCTCATCGAAGCGCTTCTGACAAAAATCCATTCCATCATGGATAGTCGACGCGGCTCCTCCTCTCACGCTCCCAGTCCTAAGCCAGGAGATTGGGGGAGATGCTCAGTTCCACACAGCGAGCTAGTGGCGCTCCAAACCGAGGGATATCTTCCCCCAGCTTTCATGGTTCCGGTTCGAGCCGGACTGGCCACCTTCAAGGGTGGAAAGCAGGCGGAGAGCGTCCCCAACCCTTCCAAAGGAGAGCGGGTATGCTTCGTCCCTTATCTAATAAGGGGGCTCGGATTTCCCATACATCCGTTTCTCTGGGGGCTCCTGGCGTTCTACGGACTCCAGCTTCACCACCTCACACCTGCCTCCATTTTGCACATCGCGGGCTTTGTAGCTCTTTTCGAGCTGTTCCTGGGCACCGAGCCCCATTTCGTGTTGTGGAAGAGATTGTTTTGCCTTGTACCCCGTTCTTATGAGGGGTCGATATATCAAGTGGGCGGAGCCGAAATATGGCGCATCGCCGGGACCGGATATCTATTCGGCACCCTGAAGAAGGCGTCCGAAGACTGGCCTTCGGAATGGTTCTACATGGAGGACGCCCCTCTGCTGGATCCAGTTCGGATCGGCCTCCCGGAGTTCAGCAATGCTCCCTTGAAGAAACGCCTGAGTTGGCGCCCGCGGAGCCCTCAACGGGAGGATGATAGAAGCGTCCATTATCTGATGGGACGGATTAGGTTACTGGCCCACTCCGGATTGACCATGATTGGAATCATGGCCACGTGCATTATGCGGGGGGTGCAGCCACTCCAATATAGGGGCCACCCTATGTGGGATTTCAACGGGGAAGACGACGCCACTCGTCACGGCCGCAGAGGGCCGAGCTCGGCAGCCGATCTGGCAAAGATCCTGTCCGGCTTGTACAAGGGGGAGGAGGAGGACTTTCTCTGCATGAATCCATTGAATGGATTCTCCATGAATAACCCTCAGAGCTGGGTAAGCGGACGTTTATCTACCCGATCCATACTTCCAAAGTTAAGTATCTTACTTTGTGATTTCGGCACAGGAGCTGCGCCGGGACATGGAGGGCATACGAAGCCTAACTCCACAGCCTGAGGATCCAGAACGATCCCTTGATCCGACCTCCAAAGAGGATCCGGACATAATGGTGGAGCTGATTGACGGGGTGTTCCACCAACTTAGCACGGACAATGCCCTAGTCGCCATTACGGCTGACTACCCCGGTTTGATTCCGGCCTCCCAGGTGACTACGACCGAGGTCTTGACACCATCATTTGATCCGTGCTCAATTCTGACCATCCTATACTGATGGTGCATCGCAGGATATGCCTTTAAGGCGGGAAGCCGAACCTGCGGCGGCTGACCAGCAAGGGTCAGTTCGGCCCAGCAGGCGGAAGGGGAGTGCGACGCAAATCGAAATGTCGCCGCAATGGTACGGTGCACCGTTGTTTTTAAGGGAAGGATCCCTATGAGGTATATTGACGCTCATAACTTTTTCCTGGAGAAAGAGCACTCACCGGACAATGTCCGGAGAGGTTGCCAATCAAGCCTCCGCCAGCCATGCTCCATCGCGTGGTCCGGAAGTGGAGGCGAACACAGGGCAGGAGTCGGATGCTCCCCCGACGGAGGATGCCGACAGGCTGTCCGCCACCCGGTCTGAGGTGGAGAGCGCCATGAATCACAGGCGTCTCCGGACAGTTCCTCGTGACGCGTGTTTCTCCCTAGAGGCGTTGAATGCCTTTGATGCGGGAAACGCGCACCTCCGAGCTGCTCAAGATGGTTTAACCAGAGCCATGGAGCAGTATGTGAAGGACATACAGGTAAGTAATTTTAATAGTTATATATGCTAGTAGCCCCCGAGACTTAAAATAGTTAAAATAACTGATTTAAGGATCATTTATTATGCAGGATCTTACGGAGAAGAATACCCACCTGTCCCAGGAGCTCCAAGAGTGCAAGGCCCAACTTGAGGCCGCACGAGCCACCACAGGGGGAGTCACAGATACCCCCGCTGGTAATACGTACTTCGAAAAGATAAGTAGTTAACAAAGTGCGGCGTGTGTGTAAATCTGACAATAATATTGCAGAGGGCGTCGGACTAGATCCGGACAAGCAACAGCTACTGCGTCAGCTAAAGGCTGGCGAGAGGGTGCTTATGAAGGTGCAGCAGGAGAGAAACAAGCTCCAAGATGCCCACACCCAGCTAGGAGAAGAGCTCAAAGGTGTTCGGGCCCAGCTGTCTGGCTCCGTGAAGGAGAATCAGCGGCTTCTTCGCGGCATTTATAGTAAGTGCTTGAGCAAATTCCTTTGAAAAGAAGAATTCGGCGAGGAAGTCGATTGACAAAAATGTGTCTTTAGGTGTGCCCACAGGTCGCCCTGCGAAGGAAATGCCTGGTTCAACAGGTGACCAACTGCCCGAGCTGGTTCGACTGCTCGAACATATTCGGCAGGCGATGAGTGGCGTCGTTCAGGCTTTATGGCCTTCCGTCTCCCTACCCGAGGGCCTTGGAGAGCTTGCTAAGAAGCTTCAGGGAGCACGGCGACGCCTCCGTCTGTGGAAAATATCGGCCTGCCGTCAAGGCGCCAGGGAGGCCTGGGCCATGGTGAAGACACGGTACCCGAAGGCTGACCCAAACCACATGGCCGAGGTCGGACCTGCGGGGCCTGATGGGAAGGAGATCCCTGTGAGCTTGATGTACGGCCAAGTAGAACTGGCCGCGAAATATTCCCAACAGGACTGTAAATTAGACAGCCTGTTAGATGGGATTGAAGAGGAGTACAATCAGTCAGTTTGACGATGTAATTTGAAATGACATATAAAATTCCTTCTAGCCGGATTGTAGATCGTTTGTCTTGGCGGACCTTTTCGCTTCAACCTCCGGACCCAACAGTCCGGAGTGTGTCCGAATACCCTTACGGTTATAGAAGAACCGGGGCATGCGTGGAGACAAGGTGTCGGGGTCATAATTGCTTTATCAGACAAGTGCCCAACTAGCTATGTTATATTACATGGTTAGTAAGAAACATCTTCCAGGGAGAATAGTTCCGTTAAGGGTTCCTTTCCCTGGGGAGGCATGCCCTAAAGTGCATGTCCGGAGTGCGAAAATAGCAGAAAAAGCATCTGGGGGCAAATAAATAAGTAAGTAATAAATCATCTTTCAAGTCACCGACCGAATATTCTCTTAAGAACGCTAGCTTTCGGCTTCACCCAGTCTGAGGTACACATCTGGCTGATCCGGCAGTAACAATCGCAGAGGTGCTCCCTTTACCTCCTAGCCGAACAATCGGGAACGTAGGGGTAAGCACGGGAGGCAGGCAACCCAGCTTGGCCAAAACTTAAGTCATATCGATGCATATAATGGTGAATAAAAGGTACATGCGGAAGTATGACACATGTGTTGGGCATGAAGCCCGTATAAATAAGCTTCTGTTAAAGAAGCCCCCAGGTATAACGAGTGTTAGGAGCACATCGAGTGTGTGCGAACAATACGCATATCAGCCTATCAAAGGTATTGAAAAAAAAGTGGGAAGAAGGAGGGGGACAAGAGATAGTAAAAAGGTGGACAGAGGAGTGAGACGAACTCTGAGTCCGGCGTTAGGCGTAGAATCTTCGGAGACGGGTTGCGTTCCATGGGTTCGGCTCGAGTCGGTTGTCAGATGCGTTACGTAGATGGTATGCTCCGCCGGTCAGGACTTGGTCGATGATGAAGGGACCTTCCCACTTGGGCTTAAGTTTGTCCTTTTTCTTGTCCGGCAGGCATAGAACAAGTTCGCCAACATTGTAAGCTTTGGCCCGTACTTCTCTGCTTTGATATCTTCGAGCCTGTTGTTGATAAAATGCGGAACGAGCTTTTGCCACGTCCCGCTCCTCCTCTAAGGCATCCAAACTGTCCTGCCGATCCAGCTCGGCTTCTCTTTCTTCGTACATGCGCACGCGAGGTGAGTCATGAATTATATCGCAGGGCAGAACTACCTCTGCGCCGTACACCATAAAAAATGGTGTGAATCCGGTAGATCGGTTTGGCGTGGTCCGCAGCCCCCAAAGTACGGAGTCGAGATCCTCTACCTAGTGCGTGTTAGATTCCTTGAGGGACCGCACTAGTCTGGGTTTGATGCCGCTGATGATTAGACCATTTGCTCGCTCGACTTGACCGTTAGTTTGAGGGTGATAGACTGAAGCGTAGTCGAGCTTGATGCCCATGTTTTTGCACCAGAGTTTAACCTCGTCGGCCGTGAAATTCGTGCCGTTATCAGTGATGATGTTGTGGGGGACGCCAAAACGGTGTACTACCCCGGATATGAAGTCTATCACAGGTCCGAATTCTGCCCTTTTAACCGGCTTAGCTTCAATCCATTTGGTGAATTTGTCCACCATGACCAATAAGTATTTGTGCTTGTGGGTTCCCCCTTTAAGGGGTCCAACCATGTCAAGCCCCCAGACCGCGAACGGCCAGGTGATGGGTATATAGTTTTGAGGGCGGTGGGTGGCATGTGGCTCTGATTAGCAAAGAGCTGGCAACCGACGCATCGTTGGACTAAGTCCTGAGCATCTGCCCGGGCTGTTGGCCAATAAAATCCTGTACGGAAGGCCTTGCCTACAAGGGCCCGGGCTGCGGCGTATTGCCCGCCGAGTCCGGCGTGAATTTCAGCCAGGAGATTTCGCCCCTCCTCTTCGGAGATACACCTTTGAAGGATTCCGGTTGTGCTTTTCTTATAAAGTTCTCCCTCATGGACCTTGTAGGCTTTAGATCGCCGAACTATGCAGCGGGCCTCGTTTTGGTCTTCGGGAAGTTCCTGCCTAATTAAGTAGGCTAGGAATGGTTCCGTCCACGGGGCAATTACTGCCATTATTTCGTGGGCTGAAGGTGTTATTTCATTGGCTGAGCCGCCGATCGTGTCAGAATTGTCTGAGTTAGGTGATGCAGCTGGCTCCGGTTTGTTATTTCCGGACTCCTCTTCCCATAATAAGGATGGCTTAAAGAGCCGTTCCAGGAAGATGTTTGGAGGGACGACGTCACGTTTTGCGCCGATGCGTGCTAACACATCTGCTGCCTGGTTATTATCCCGGGCTACATGATGGAATTCGAGTCCTTCGAAGCGAGCTGACATTTTTAGGACGGCGTTGCGGTAAGCTGCCATTTTCGGATCTTTGATGTCAAAGTCTCCATTTACTTGGGATATTGCGAGGTTTGAATCCCCGCGCACCTCTAGGCGTTGAATGCCCATGGAGATTGCCATCCGGAGGCCATGTAGAAGGGCCTCGTATTCGGCTACGTTGTTGGAGTCCATGTACATTATTTGAAGTATGTATTGGACTGTGTCTCCAGTTGGGGACGTCAAGACGACGCCAGCCCCCAAGCCAGCCAACATTTTGGATCCGTCAAAATGCATGATCCAATTGGAGTATGTGCTGTACTCTTTAGGGAGTTCGGCTTCGGTCCATTCGGCGAAGAAGTCAGCCAGGACTTGCGACTTTATAGCTCGCCGTGGTTTGTAGGTTATGTCAAATGGTAAGAGCTCAATGGCCCGTTTTGCAATCTTGCCCGTTGCGTCGCGATTGTTTATAATATCGTTGAGAGGTACTTCGGAGGCCACCATTATGGAACACTCTTGAAAGTAGTGTCGCAGCTTCCGAGATGCCATGAACACCGCATATGCTATATTTTGATAATGTGGGTATCGGGACTTGCATGGAGTTAAGACAGTGGATACGTAGTACACTGGTTTTTGAAGAGGGAATTTGTGCCCTTCAGTTTCTCGTTCGACGACGAGTACCGCGCTGACAACTTGATGTGTTGCTGCGATATATAATAACATAGGCTCGCCCAAGTTGGGCGCGGCCAGGACCGGATTTGTTGCCAGTATGGCCTTGATTTCTTTGAGTCCGGCCGTGGCGGCATCCGTCCATTCAAAGTGTTCGGTGCGCCGGAGGAGGCGATAGAGGGGCAGAGCCTTTTCTCCCAAACGGGAGATGAAGCGGCTTAGAGCCACAACGCACCTAGTTAGTTTTTGTATTTGCTTTAGGTCTTTTGGGATATCCAATTGTGACAGAGCTCGGATCTTGGCTGGGTTTGCTTCAATTCCTCTACCGGATACAATGAAGCCCAAAAGCTTTCCGACTGGTACTCCGAAGACACATTTTTCTGGGTTGAGCTTAATGTCATATGCTCGGAGGTTGTCAAGTGTCACCCTCAAGTCATCTACTAGAGTTTCGATGTGTTTGGTCTTGACGACCACATCGTCTACGTATGCCTCTACTGTTTTGCCTATCTGGGTAGCCAGACATGTCTGAATCATGCGCTGATATGTTGCGCCGGCGTTTTTGTGTCCGAAGGGCATTGTGTTGAAGCAGAATGGCCCATATGGAGTAATGAATGCCGTTGCGGCCTGGTCTTTTTCCGCCATCTTGATTTGATGGTATTCGGAGTATGCATCGAGGAAGCACAATGAATCGTGCCCTGCGGTAGCATCGATGATTTGGTCGATGCGAGGGAGAGGGAAAGGGTCCTTTGGACAGGCCTTGTTAAGGTCTTTGAAATCGACGCAGAGGCGCCAGGATTTGTCCTTTTTTGGTACCATTACCAGGTTGGCTAGCTAGTCCGGATGTTTGATATCTCTGATGAATCCGGCTTCTAAGAGTTTGGCTAGCTCCTCTCCCATTGCCTGTCTTTTAGGTTCGGAAAATCGCCGAAGACCTTGTTTGACTGGCTTGAATCCTTTTAGGATATTTAGGCTGTGCTCTGCCAGCCTGCGTGGGATTCCTAGCATGTCTGAAGGGTGCCAGGAAAAAATGACCCAATTTTCCCGAAGGAATTCTCGTAGTGCGGCTTCTACATCAGGATTTAATTGTGCCCCAATGGATGCCATCTTTGTGGGGTCCGTTGGATGGACCTGAAATTTGACTATTTCGTCTGCTGGTTTAAAAGAGGTGGATTTGGGCCTTTTATCGAGTATCACATCGTCCCTATCCACCGTGGAGCGCAGCGCAGTTAATTCCTCTGCCGCTAGGGCTTCAGATAATGCCTCTAGGGCCAGTGCGGCTGTCTTATTTTCAGCGCGGAGTGTTGTATCTGGATCACTGGCGAGAGTGATTATTCCATTGGGTCCGGGCATTTTGAGCTTCATGTACCCGTAATGGGGTATAGCTTGGAAGACTGTGAATGCCTCTCGCCCTAACAAAGCGTGATATCCGCTGCCGAATGGGGCCACTTGGAATGTGACCTCTTCGGACCTATAATTGTCCGGCGAGCCGAACACTACATCTAGTGTGATTTTTCCTGTGCAGCGTACTTCTCGACTAGGGATTATTCCCCTGAAGGTTGTGCTGCTTCGCTCAATGCGGCTCCAGTCAATTTCCATTTTTGAAGGGTTTCCTCGTAGATGAGGTTTAATCCGCTGCCGCCATCCATGAGTACCTTGGTAAGACGAAAGTCGTCCACTATCGGACTGAGGACCAATGTGGCTGGTGCTCTAGCTGTTCGGAATTTAGGTTCGTTGCTGGCATTGAAGGTGATAGCCGTGTCGCTCCATGGATTTGTTGTTGCTACTTGGTAGACTTCGGCAAGACTGCGGATTGTTCGCTTCCGCATGTTATTTGATGCAAAAGTCTCGAAGACTGTTAATACCGTACTGGTGCTGTTGGGCTGGTTGCCCGGGGCTAAAAAGCCTTCGCCACTTTTGGCCACCTGCCGTAATATCCAACATGCTCGAAGGCTATGTGTTGGAGTGGCACCCTCCTACTGTGGATTTTGCAGGGTCCATTGAGCCATCCCTCCAGTACGGTTCCGTACCCTTTATGGGGTTTTTGCTTTTTGGTTTTTAACCTGGGTGCTTGAGTATGACGCACCCTTTTGTTTTGGACTGGGGTTGTATTCAGGGCCGGATTGTCCCAAAACCTAGTTTCGGTTTTCCAGGCACTTTCCATCATGCAGTATTTTTGTACAATGGTCGCTAGGTCGGCGAAGCGTGTAACTTCGCGATGATTGATGGCGTTTATGATTCCCTTGCCCGTGCAATTGTTGCAGAAGATTGAAATCGCGCTTTCTTCACGGCAGTCCTTTATCCTATCCATAACCAGGAGGAATCTAGCCCAGTAATGATGTACTGTTTCATCGGGCTCTTGCCGTATTTGAGATAGATCGCTTATGTTTGGGTGGGCGGGTGGAATCAAGTTCGGAGCCCCGCCCAATCTGAGGCTCAGAGGCCACGAAGCTTCCGGATTCGGAAGCTTGGTTTGCTGGACGCTTTCCAACGAATCTGGTCCGATGCCTGACTTTAGGTTCAGTATTTGATTAGCGTCCGTCCCCCCGCGGGAATCCTGCATGGAGGGATCGGGAATCCGGACATAGTTGGTTTTTAACATAGAACAAGAGTCGCCGCATTGTTCCTCTACCACGGCAACGTGGTGGGTAACCTGGGGAGAGTTAATTTCTCTCAGATCGGTTTTAAGCCCAATCTGATCGTAGTCGGTAGCGACTCCCAGGGTGGCGATGCGATCCAAGAGCTCGTTTACGGAGGAGAGCTCAATCGGATCTAGCTGCTCGGCGAATTCCGAGCTGACGTGAAGATCGCTTTTAATGACCTGAGAGGTCATTGTCGGAGCGGTGGCCGAACAGGCAGTCATAAGAAAACCGCCTAGCCAGATAGTCTGGCCGGCGGCCAAAGCTCCCTTGACGACTGTGCCATCTTTGAAGATGGGAAAAGGCATCCTTCCTGATGGTGATGGCACAGAGGAACTCTCAATGGAAGCACCAATGTCAGTGTCAAAACCGGCGGATCTCGGGTAGGGGGTCCCGAACTGTGCGTCTAGGCGGATGGTAACAGGAGACAAGGGACATGATGTTTTACCCAGGTTCGGGCCCTCTTGATGGAGGTAAAACCCTATGTCCTGCTTGATTAATATTGATGATGTGTGTTACAAGAGTGGATCTACCACGAGATCAAGGAGGCTAAACCCTAGAAGCTATCCTATGGTATGATTGTTGTTCGTCCTATGGACTAAAGCCATCCGGTTTATATAGACACCGGAGAGGGCTAGGGTTACACAAAGTCGGTTACAATGGTAGGAGATCTACATATCCGTATCGCCAAGCTTGCCTTCCACGCCAAGGAAAGTCCCATCCGGACACGGGATGAAGTCCTCAATCTTGTATCTTCATAGTCTTGGAGTCAGGCCGATGATGATAGTTCGGCTATCCGGACACCCCCTAGTCCGGGACTCCCTCAGTCGCTAAAAGGCCGAAAGATGTACATCCTGAAAATTGGCCCATCCATTAAATGGGTCGTTAACAGGCCGAAATCTCATCTGGCCGATATTGAGCCCAAATATATAGCGGGCTATTAACAGGCTTGAATTGATGATGGGCTGCAATGGTGTCAAATCTTTAACGGGCCGTTGATGGGCTGAATTGGCACATCTCGTATGGGCCGTGCGATTAAATGGACCTGACACAAGTAGGCCTTATATGGGCCAGCCTGCTAATTTTTACTGGGCCGGCCTTTTTCACTAGAATGGGCCACTGTTGGGCCGTGCCACGTGTCGACCTATCATAGGCGCCTCATGTCCAATGAGTGTATGACATCTGTCCCAACGGTGAGGCAACACGTGTTTCCTGCGGCTAATGATGATTTTACACGTGGAAAATCCCCATTGGTCCGGGCTATTAACGGGTTATCGGATCCAAAACCGGACCCGATAGCTTAACGGTGTTCCGTTACGGTGGATGCCACGTGTTGGTCACCCTTGACGAAAGCACTTCTGTGACGCGCGATTTATTGGCATGGAAGTGGACACTTCCGTGATGATAATTTTGGTAATGTCATGGAACACTTCTATGACAGCACAGGTATGACTATCTTGATTCTGTCATAAAATCGTCATGGATGTACATGCATGAAAAAACGCGACCTACTGTGACAAACATGTATCATCACGGAAGTGTATTTTTTTGTAGTGTAGCTAGCGTAAGAATAGAGTAACTAGGCTGGCGTCTATTAAACCAGTTTTGTTTTGAAACTCACTAAGAACTTTATTTAAATTTCCCAACCAGGGATCTCTTCCACTACAGTCTGCAAGATGCAGTCAGGTGGTTCATGCAACCACACATTACAACGATTATTTGTCACACAATCCCTAGCTAACAGATGAGCTGCATTATTAGCCGATCGTCTAACCCAGGTCACTCTCCACCTTCCCCTTGATGCCAACAGTGGCTTCACCTCTTCGATAATCGGTCCCAGTAGCGACAGATCCTTCTCGTTCCTCTGCAGCTTGCAAACAATCTCACGGCAGTCCATCTCGACATGTAGGTTTTGTACGTTTAGCTCCTCCGCAAGTTGTACTGCTCTTCTGCAGGCGTAGAGTTCGACCATTGCCGGTTCAGTGCACACAGGGAAAACCTGACAGGCTCCTCCCAGGAATGCACCCTTCTGATTCCGAAGGACCACTCATGCTCCTCCTAGCTCTCCAACCTTTGCTATGGCCACGTCCCCATTGGCTTTCACCCACCCATCATCTGGCGGGCACTATTTCTCACGAGTGACTGGATTGCCTTGCTTGCTCTTCCTCCCATGGATGGACTGCCACTCATCCATCAATGCGACCACCCTTCTCGTGATTGTGTTTGCTCCTTCGATTTGTTGCCCCTCTCTTGCATTATTCCGTGCCAGCCAAATTGCATAAACCCCTTGGGCCATAACCGCCTTCGCATCATCCGTTGCTTCCGTAAACCAATCCAGGAGCCATCTCGCTAATGCCTTCTGGGTGCTAGCTGAATCCTGTGGGACCGCCACCGGCACCCCCAACTCTGAATGCATTATCTTCCAAAACATTATGGAATGAAAACAGCCCCAAAAACGATGATAATTTGTTTCCTCCCTTCCGCATGCCACATAGAACACTCCCTCTTTTATCTTTCTCCGTTTGAGCTTGGTGCCTACCGCCAGCCTGTTCCGGATCAGGTGCCACATATGCGTTTTCACTTTGCCCAGTGCTATCATATCACACAAGCTGATCTACGCTTTATGATCTACCAGAGTAGTCGAGGATTTTGGCCGGCCTACATTGAGAATTTTCTGCACCATCCTCATGTGATATGCCGAACGCAGTGTGAGCACACCACTCTTGGTGTAATTCCAGGCCACAAAATCCTGCATGGTCGGCCCTCCCACTGGAATATAAATAATCTGCTTAGCCTCGTCCGGAGCGAACATGGAATATACCTTGTTTTGGTCCCATGCATTCTTTTGTGCATTGAGAAGATCACATACTCTCGTTATTCCATGTATATATTTTTGGCCCAGTGGCCTCAGACTTCCCTTCCTCGGTATATAATTGCCATGATGCACTTTAATCATAGACCCATCCCCTATTCTCCATATGAGCCCATCCAACAAGAGATCCCTGCCATGTAAAATGCTTCTGAAGGTAAAGGAGCCACCGTTCGGGCAGGTTGCATTAAGAATTGACCCCTCCATAAAATACTGAGCCTTTAGAACTTGTGCGCACAAAGAATCAGGTACCTGTAAAAGTCTACAGGCTTGCTTAGCAAGCATAGCTTGGTTGAAGGCCTCCGAATCACGAAAACCCAGTCCACCCTCATATTTCCTTCTGCACATTTTATCCCACGCGATCCAATGCACTCTCTTTTGACCATTCGCTTCACCCCACTAGAAGTTCCAGGAGATAGATGAAAAATTCCCGCACATTTTCTTTGTGAGTTGAAAATAGGTCGTGGTAAAAGTTGGAGTTGACTGGAGTCCTGACTTAACAAGCACCTCTCTGGCAGTCTTGGACAACCCTTGACCGTTCCATCTAGACACTTTTCCTCTCGCACTTTCCTCTACATATTTAAAGGTACCATCCTTTGATTTCCCAACAACTGTAGGGATCCCTAGATATATTTCACCCAAAGCTTCCACATGAATGCCGCTGACCTGGTGCACCTCCGCTTTTATCTCATCCGAGCAGCCTTTCCCAAAAAATATAGCAGATTTTTGTAAGTTAACCTTCTGTCCTGAAGCTACTTCAAATCCTGCAAAATAACACGGAGTGCCTCAAAATTGACTTCGGACCCCTCCAGGAGCACCACACTATCGTCTGCAAACAAAAGATGAGTAACCGTCGGCCCATTTGTCCCAAACGACACTCCCTTTAACTCCTTCTCCCGTTGTGCATTCTTCAACATAGCAGAGAAACCTTCAACGCAGAAAAGTAATAGATATGGGCAGAGAGGGTCTCCCTGCCGAAGACCACGCGAAGGTATGAACCTATTAGAGAGCCCTCCATTCAGCTTTACTGAGAAAGAAGCTGTTTTGACACACCTCATGATCATCTCCGTACAGTGACTGGAGAAACCAAATTTCAACAGCATTTGTTCAAGAAAATCAACTTTCATCATGTCGAGCTTCACCGCGCACAAACGTTTCCTTCTCTTCCTCTTCCTAATCGCATGCACACACTCATATGCCACCAACACGCTGTCAGTTATTAGCCTCCTAGGAACTAACGCGCTATGTTCTTCAGAAATCATAAAAGGTAATACAACCTTAAGTTGGTTAGCCAGTGCTTTTGCGACTATCTTGTACAGAATGTTACAGAGACTAATAGGTCAGAATTGAGAAAGTAGCTCCGGTGAGTTTACTTTCGGAATCATCACTATAATTGTGTCGTTAAAACCTGTAGGAGCAGCAGTACCCGCTAAAAACTCGTGAACCGCGTTGCACACCTGCTTTTTTACGAGAACCCAGTGCTTCTGATAGAACATGGCCGACAGCCCATCCGACCCTGGTGATTTCGTAGGACCCATTTGGAAAAGGGCGGCCTCAATCTCCTCGTCCGTGAATGATGCATACAACTTATGGTTCATCTCCGTCGTGACAACGCCTACAATGTGCTGTAGAAAGCTAGCACCTTCACGCGATCCCTCCGACGCGAACAACTGAGCGTAGAACTGAGCTGCCATTGCCCTCATTCCCTCATCATCGGTGCACTTGGTTCCACCTTCCCTTTTAAGGGCTTTGACAGTGTTTTTCCGCTTGCGATGAGAAGCACGATTCTGGAAATACTTAGTGTTTTGATCCCCATCGGTGAGCCAGTCTACACAGGATCTCTGCTTGTAATAGACCTCCTCTCTCTCATAAAACTCGTGTAGTTGGTCCTCTATGTCTTTAATTTCCTGCCCGTACCCCGTTCGCAGAGCACGCTCCACTACTAGGGAAAAGCTTATAGGCATACGCTTACTAGTAGCGAGCATTTATAACCCTCGCTACTGCTACTTACTAGTAGCGCGTATTTTTACCCCTCGCTACTACTAAGTTTATAGTAGTAGCGCGGGTTTTTAACCCTCGCTACTACTAAGCGGTCTCTACCATGCCCCCCCGGGACATGCCATAGTAGTAGCGAGGGGTATAAACCCGCGCTACTACTAAGTTGAGAGTAGTAGCACGGTTTTATACCCCTCGCTACTACTAAGTATGAGGTAGGTGAAGTCCCCATATCCTCGGCCGAATCCCTCCTCTCTCCCTCACTCTCCCCCCTCTCTCCCATTCCCCTTATCCACCCACTCACACCCAAATTAGGTGACCTCCTCTCCCTCGGCGTCTCCCGACGCGGACGACGGCCATGTCCAGGAGGAGGAGGCTGCCACTGTCGGGGCCGCCGGGTCCGGCACGGAGGACGGCCAACGGGGGCTCCGCGGAGCTGGCCAAGGATGGTGGCGATGAGAGCTCTGCTTCCAGCGACGCGTGATACGTCCATTTTGCATCATGCTTTTATATCAATATTTATTGCATTATGGGCTGTCATTTCACGTATGTCACAATAATTATGGATATTCTCTCTTATTTTACAAGGTTTACATGAAGAGGGAGAATGCTGGCAGCTGGAATCCTGGGCTGGAAAAGGAGAAAATATTAGAGACCTATTCTGTGCAACTCCAAAAGTCCGGAAACTCCACGGAATATCTTAAAATAAATAAAGAAAAATTGTCGCTAAAGATGAAGGCCAGGGGGCCCACACCCTGCTCACGAGGGTGGGGGGCGCCCCCCCTGGGGCGCGCCCCCCTACCTCGTGGCCCCCTTGGTGGCTCTCTGACGCCCATCTTCTCCTATATGAGGTCTTTCGATGAGAAAAAAACATGAAGCAACCTTTTGGGAGGAGACTCCGCCGCCACGAGGCGGAACCTTGGCGGAACCAATCTAGGGCTCCGGCAGAGCTGTTCTGCCGGGGACACTTCCCTCCGGGAGGGGGAAATCATCACCAACGATCCTCTCATCGGGAGAGGGCAATCTCCATCAACATCTTCACCAGCACCATCTCATTTCCAAACCCTAGTTCATCTCTTGCATCCAATTCTTGTCTCCAAGTCCGGGATTGGTGCTAGTAGGTTGCTAGTAGTGTTGATTACTCCTTGTAGTTGATGCTAGTTGGTTTATTTGGTGGAAGATCATATGTTCAGATCCTTTATGCATATTATTACCCCTCTGACTATGAACATGAATATGCTTTGTGAGTAGTTACGTTTGTTCCTGAGGACAAGGGAGAAGTCTTGCTATTAGTAGTCATCTGAATTTGGTATTCGTTTAATATTTTAATGAGATGTATGTTGTCTAGCCTCTAGTGGTGTTATGTGAACGTCGACTACATAACACTTCACCATTATTTGGGCCTATAGGAAGGCATTGGGAAGTAATAAGTAGATGATGGGTTGCTAGAGTGACAGAAGCTTAAACCCTAGTTTATGCGTTGCTTCGTAAGGGGCTGATTTGGATCCATATGTTTCATGCTATGGTCAGGTTTACCTTAATACTTTTGTTGTAGTTGCGGATGCTTGCAATAGAGGTTAATCATAAGAGGGATGCTTGTTCAAGTAAGAACAGCACCCAAGCACCGGTCTACCCACATATCAAATTATCAAAGTACCGAACGCGTATCATACGAGCGTGATGAAAACTAGTTTGACGATATTCCCATGTGTCGTCGAAGCGCTTTTCCTATTATAAGAGTTTGTCTAGGCTTGTCCTTTGCTATAAAAAGGATTGGGCCACCTTGCTGCACTTTATTTACTTTTTCTACTTGTTGCTCGTTACGATTTATCTTATCACAAAACTATCTGTTACCACTTATTTCAGTACTTGCAGAGAATACCTTGCTGAAAACCGCTTATCATTTCCTTCTGCTCCTTGTTGGGTTCGACACTCTTACTTATCAACAGGACTACAATAGATCCCCTACACTTGTGGGTTATCAAGACTCTTTTTTGGCGCCGTTGCCGGGGAGTGTAGCGCCTTTGGTAGGTGGAATTTGGTAAGGAAAAATTTATATAGTGTGCTGAAATTTTCTGTCACTTGTTACTATGGAAAGTAATTCTCTGAGGGGCTTGTTTGGGGTATCTTCACCCCATCCAGTAGAGCAAAGAGTTGCTTCTCAACCTACTGAACCTATTGAAAATGAAACTCCTTTTGAAATTCCTTCGGGTATGATGGAAAAACTGCTAGCTAACACTTTTACAGGAGATGGAACAAAGCATCCTGATGAACATCTACTCTATGTGGATGAAGTTTGTGGACTATTTAAGCTTGCAGGTATACCCGATGATGTTGTTAAGAAGAAGGATTTCCCTTTATCTTTGAAGGGAGACAAATTGACATGGTATAGGCTATGTGATGATACGAGATCATGGAACTGTAAAAGATTGAAACTGGAATTTCATCAAAAGTATTACCCTATGCATCTTGTTCACCGTGATCACAATTATATATATAATTTTTGGCCTCGCGAAGGAGAAAGCATTGCTCAAGCTTGGGGGAGGCTTAAATCAATGTTATATTCATGCCCCAATCATGAGCTCTCAAGAGAAATAATTGTTCAAAGTTTTTATGCTTGGCTTTCTGATGACAATCGCACCATGCCCGATACTTCTTGTGATGGCTCTTTTATGATGAAGACTATTGAATTCAGAATTCAGATGGAATTTATTGGATAGAATTAAATGCAACTATGAAGATTGGGACCTCGACGAAGGTAAGGAGTCAGGTATGACACCTAAGTTTGATTGTGTTAAATCTTTTATGGATACCGATATTTTCCGTAAGTTTAGCACTAAATAAGGACATGACTCTGAGATAGTAGCTTCTTTCTGTGAATCTTTTGCTACCTATGTTGATCTCCCCAAGGAGAAGTGGTTTAAATATCATCCTCCCATAGAAGTAAAAGTACTTGCACCTATTAAAGTTGAAGAAAAGACTATCACTTATAATGATCCTATTGTTCCCACTTCTTATGTCGAGAAACCACCTTTCCCTATTAGAATGAAGGATCATGCTAAAGCTTCAACTGTTGTTCGTAAAAGCAATATTAGAACTTATACACCTCCTGAGAAAATCAAAGTAGAACCTAATATTGCTATTGTTAAAGATCTCTTGTCTGATAATATTGATGGGCATGTTATTCAATTCTATGGTGAAACTGCTAGAATTGCTAAACCTTGTGCTAAAGATAAAC
Organism: Triticum dicoccoides; assembly: GCF_002162155.2. Taxonomy (NCBI): domain Eukaryota; kingdom Viridiplantae; phylum Streptophyta; class Magnoliopsida; order Poales; family Poaceae; genus Triticum; species Triticum dicoccoides. The sequence continues at coordinate 628,120,954 of NC_041391.1, forward strand.
ATAGACCTGTGGTAGGCGTGCCTGTTATTTCTATTAAAATAGGAGATCATTGTTATCATGGCCTATGTGATATGGGTGCTAGTGCTAGTGTTATACCTTATGAATTATATAAAGAAATTAAGCATGAAATTGTACCTGCTGAGTTAGAGGAAATTGATGTCACAATTAAACTTGCCAATAGAGATACCATTTCACCAGTGGGAATTGTTAGAGATGTTGAAGTCTTGTGTGGGAAAACTAAGTATCCTACTGATTTTCTTGTTCTCGGTTCCCCACAAGATAGCTTTTGTCCCATTATATTTGGTAGATCCTTCTTGAGTACTATTAATACTAAGATAGACTGCAAAAAGAATGTTGTTACTATTGGCTTGGATGATATGGTTCATGAGTTTCACTTCTCTAAATTTAGTAAACAACATCGTGAGGAAGAACCACCTAGTAAGGATGAAATTATTGGTCTTGCTTCTTGCTGTACCTCCTACTGATCCTTTGGAACAATATTTGCTAGACCATGAAAATGATATGTTCATGAATGAAAGAAGGGAAATAGATGAAGTATTCTTTAAACAGGAACCTATTCTGCAACACAATTTGCCTGTTGAAATCCTAGGGGATCCTCCTCCACCCAAGGGTGATCCCGTGTTTGAGCTTAAACCGTTGCCTGATAATCTTAAATATGCTTATCTTGATGAAAAGAAAATATATCCTGTTATTATTAGTGCTAACCTTTAAGAGCATGAAGAAGAAAGATTATTGAAAACTCTGAAGAAGCACAGTGCCGCTATTGGATATACTCTTGATGATCTTAAGGGCGTTAGTCCCACTCTATGTCAACATAAAATAAATTTGGAAGCGGATGTCAAACCAGTTCGTGATCCTCGACGACGTCTGAATCCTAAAATGAAAGAAGTGGTAAGAAAAGAAATACTCAAGCTTCTGGAGGCAGGTATAATTTATCCCGTTGCTGATAGTCAGTGGGTAAGTCTTGTCCATTGTGTCCCTAAGAAGGGAGGTATTACTGTTGTCCCTAATGACAAAGATGAATTGATCCCGCAAAGAATTATCACAGGCTATAGGATGGTAATTGATTTCCGCAAATTAAATAAAGCTACTAAGAAAGATCATTACCCCTTACCTTTTATTGATCAAATGCTAGAAAGATTATCCAAACATACACATTATTGCTTTCTAGATGGTTATTCTTGTTTCTCTCAAATACCTGTGTCGGCTAAAAATCAATCAAAGACTACTTTTACATGCCCTTTTGGTAGTTTTGCTTATAGACGTATGCCTTTTGGTTTATGTAATGCACCTGCTACCTTTCAAAGATGCATGATGGCTATATTCTCTGACTTTTGTGAAAAAAAATTGTGAGGTTTTCATGGACGATTTTTCTGTCTACGGTTCCTCTTTTGATGATTGCTTGAGCAATCTTGGTCGAGTTTTGCAGAGATGTGAAGAAACTAATCTTGTCTTGAATTGGGAAAAGTGCCACTTTATGGTTAATGAAGGTATTGTCTTGGGGCACAAAGTTTCTGAAAGAGGTATTGAAGTTGATAAAGCCAAAGTTGATGCTATTGAAAAGATGCCATGTCCCAAGGACATCAAAGGTATAAGAAGTTTCCTTGGTCACGCTGGATTTTATAGGAGGTTCATTAAGGACTTCTCAAAAATTTCTCGGCCTCTGACTAATTTATTACAAAAATATGTACCATTTGTCTTTGATGATGATTGTGTAGAAGCATTTGAAATACTTAAGAAAGCATTAGTCCCTGCACCTGTTGTTCAGCCACCTGATTGGAATTTACCCTTTGAAATTATGTGTGATGCTAGTGATTATGCTGTAGGTGTTGTTCTAGGGTAAAGAGTTGATAAGAAATTAAATGTTATTCATTATGCTAGTAAGACTCTAGACCATGCTCAAAGAAATTATGCTACTACCAAAAAGGAACTTTTAGCAGTTGTATTTGCTTGTGATAAATTCAGGCCCTATATTGTAGACTCTGAAGTAACTATTCACACTGATCATGCGGCTATTAAATATCTTATGGAAAAGAAAGATGCAAAACCTACACTTATTAGATGGGTTCTCTTGCTGCAAGAATTTGATTTGCATATTGTTGATAGAAAAGGAGTTGAGAACCCCGTTGCAGATAACTTATCTAGGTTAGAGAATGTTCTTGATGACCCACTACCTATTGATGATAGCTTCCCTGATGAGCAATTAAATGTCATAAGCACTTCTCGTAGAACTCCATGGTATGCTGATTATGCTAATTATATTGTCGCTAAATTTATACCACCTAGCTTCACATACCAACAAAAGAAAAAGTTTTTCTATGATTTGCGACATTACTTTTGGGATGACCCACATCTTTATAAAGGAGTAGATGGTGTTATTAGACATTGTGTACCTGAGCATGAACAGGAACAGATCCTACGCAAGTGTCACTCTGAAGCTTATGGAGGACACCACGCTAGAGATAGAACTGCACATAAGGTATTGCAATCCGGTTTTTATTGGCCTACTCTCTTCAAGGATGCCCGTAAGTTTGTTTTGTCTTGCGATGAATGTCAAAGAATTGGTAATATTAGTAGATGTTAAGAAATGCCTATGAATTATTCACTTGTTATTAAACCATTTGATGTTTGGGGCTTTGATTATATGGGACCTTTTCCTGCCTCTAATGGATATACACATATTTTAGTTGCTGTTGATTACGTTACTAAGTGGGTAGAATCTATTCCAACTAGTAGTGCTGATCATAACACTTCTATTAAAATGCTTAAGGAAGTTATTTTCCGAGGTTCGGAGTCCCTAGATATTTAATGACTGATGGTGGTTCACACTTTATTCATGGTGCTTTCCATAAAATGCTTGCTAAATATGACGTTAATCATAGAATTGCATCTCCATATCACCCACAGTCTAGTGGTCAAGTAGAATTGAGCAATAGAGAGCCCAAATTAATTTTGCAAAAGACTATTAATAGGTCTAGAAAGAATTGGTCCAAGAAACTTGATGATGCATTATCGGCCTATAGAACTACATATAAAAATCCTATGGGTATGTCTCCGTATAAAATGGTCTATGGGAAAGCATGTCACTTACCTCTCGAACTAGAACATAAGGCATATTGGGCTATTAAAGAGCTCAACTATGATTTCAAACTTGCCGGTGAGAAGAGGTTATTTGATATTAGCTCACCTGATGAATGGAGAACCCAAGCTTATGAAAATGCCAAGTTGTTTAAAGAAAAAGTTAAAAATGGCATGACAAAAGAATACAAAAGCGTGAGTTTAATGTAGGTGATTATGTATTGCTATACAACTCTCGTTTAAGATTTTTTGCAGGAAAACTTCTCTCTAAATGGGAAGGTCCCTACGTTATCGAGGAGGTCTATCGTTCCGGTGCCATAAAAATCAACAACTTTGAAGGCACAAATCCGAAGGTGGTAAACAGTCAAAGAATCAAACATTATATCTCAGGTAATCCCATAAATGTTGAAACCAATATTATTGAAACCGTAACCCTGGAGGAATACATAAGGGACACTTTCCAGACCGTTTTAGACTCCGAAAAGGAATAGGTATGTGGTACGGTAAGTAAACCGACTCCAAAACAATTTTTAAGGCAATATTTCTCTGTTTTGGAATATTTAGAAAAATAGAAAAATAAGTGGCAGTCCGGGAAGGACACGAGGCCTCCACGAGGGTGGAGGGCGCGCCCTACCCCCTGGGCGCGCCCCCCTACCTCGTGAGCACCTCGAGTGCCCTCCGGACACCATTTTCTTGTATGTTACGTATTTTGGTCGGTAAAAATTCATTATATATTCTCCCGAAGGTTTTGACTCTCGTATCACGCAAATCTCCCCTATTCTTGTTCTGAGCTGTTTTTCTGACAGGTCTAGATCATCATGACGACCCCAAGGGCTTCCAAGGACAAGTTCTTCGAGAAGGTGATCAACCGTTACCTCACGGAGGTGCTGCGACACCCTCAAACCATTGAGATGCGTGATGGGTTGCTGCACATCCGCGATGTTGAGGGACCAAAGGGAACCGGAAGCGTGGAGTCGAGGCTCGAAGCAATGGAGCAACAAATTTTCAAATGCCAGGGGATGGTGGAGCGTGGAATCAACGCTAGCCACAAGATGCTCGCGGAGTTCACCAACAACTACGAGCCGGATGCCAAGAACACCGAGGAGGCCATCTTCAAGCTACATGAGAAGATCGAGCACCTCCAAGCCCAAATTTATGATCTGCAAAATCAAAACTGTGAGTATGAATATAGATTCAAAAGGATGAGTTTGGCTGCAGATTTGAGGATTCCGGAGACTCGATCATCCTTCTATGATGGTAAGCCTATGCCATGGAAGGTGGACGACAAGTCTGCATCATCAACAACAAAGAAGGAGACTTAATCACATGGGTATGGGCACTCCCCTTGGCAACTGCCAAGCTTGGGGAGGTGCCCTGGTATCGTATCACCATCACAACTCCTATCTTTACCATTTTTCTTAGTTCGATCCTTTTAGTAGTATCTTGATTTAGTAGAATAAAGTCTTGGCATGATCTAGTTTTGAGTTTTGCTTTATGATCCCTCTTTGTAATCGAGTCCGTGAGCTATCTATATAATAAAGATTAGTGTTGAGTCAAGGGCTTGATTATTTTTCCATGATCTTGGGTGAATAGAAAGAAGAAAAAGAATAAAAAGAAACAAATAGTTCATATTGATCTTATTGAGAGTAATGACTTCACATAGAAAAGAGTATGATGATTAAAAGTTGTTGGGAGTTGGCAAATATAGCTTTGGTCATCGTTGCAATTAATAGGAAGTAATAAGGAAAGAGAGGTTTCACATATAGATATATTATCATTGACATCTCTTATGATTGGGAGCACTCATTAAAATATGACATGCTAAAGAGATGAGGTTGGACAAGGAAGACAACATAATGAGTTATGTTTTCTTACATCTGAGATAAAGTATGTTGTCATGGATCCTCTAACGTGTTGAGCTTGCCTTTCCCCCACATGCTAGCCAAATTCTTAGCACCAAGTGGAAATACTACTTGTGCTTCCAAATACCCTTAATCCAGTTTTGCCATGAGAGTCCACCATATCTACCTATGGATTGAGTAAGATCCTTCAAGTAAGTTGTCATCGGTGCAAGCAATAAAAATTGCTCTCTAAATATGCATGACTTATTAGTGCGGATAAAATAAGTTGTGTACGAACTTGTTGTGGAAGTAATAAAAGCGACGGACTGCATAATAAAGGTCCACATACAAGGGGCAATATAAAGTGACGTTCTTTTGCATTTAGATTTTGTGCATCAACCCTAAAAGCGCATGACAACCTCTGCTTCCCTCTGCGAAGGGCATATCTTTTATTACTAGCCTCTACTTTATGCAAGAGTCATGGTGATCTTCACCTTTCCTTTTTCATTTTATCCTTTGGCAAGCTCAGCATGTTGGAAAGAACATGATATATATATCTAATTGGATGTAGGGGAGCATGAATTATTATCGTTGACATTACCATTGAGGTAAAAGGTCGTGGGGCAAAACTATAAGCCCCAATCTTTCTCTGTGTCCGATCAAAACTCCGTAACCACAAGTATTGTGTGAGTGTTAGCAATTATGAAGGACTAAGTGATAGTTGAGTATGTGGACTTGCTTTTAAGATCTGACATAGACTCTTTCCGATGTTATGATAAACTGCAATTGCTTCAATGACTGAGGTTATAATTTGTTGGTGCTCAATAAGGTTTCTGATTCATACTTTTGCATTGTGAAAAGATCATCACTTGAACATGAGTAATCATATGACAAAATCTCTACATGTTGCTATTATGGAAATAATCATGATGCCTTCATGTCCGTATTTTATTTTTATCGACGCCTCTACCTCTAAACATGAGGACATATTTATTGCTATCGGCTTTTCGTTTGAGGACAAGCGAGGTCTAAGGTTGGGGGAGTTGATACGTGCATTTTGCATCATGCTTTTATATCAATATTTATTGCATTATGGGCTGTTATTTCACGATATGTCACAATACTTATGGCTATTCTCTCTTATTTTACAAGGTTTACATGAAGAGGGAGAATGTCGGCAGCTGGAATTCTGGGCTGGAAAAGGAGCAAATATTTGAGACCTATTCTGCGCAACTCCAAAAGTCCTGAAACTCCACAGAATATCTTAAAATAAATAAAGAAAAATCGTCGCCAAAGATGAAGGCCAAGGGGCCCACACCCAGCTCACGAGGGTGCCCCCCCGGGGGGGGCGTGCCCCCTACCTCGTGGGCCCGCTGGTGGCTCTCTGATGCCCATCTTCTCCTATATGAGGTCTTTCGATGAGAAAAAAACATGAAGTAACCTTTCGGGACGAGACTCCACCGCCACGAGGCGGAACCTTGGCGGAACCAATCTAGGGCTCCGACAGAGCTGTTCTGCTGGAGACACTTCCCTCCGGGAGGGGGAAATCATCACCAACGTCATCACCAACGATCCTCTCATCAGGAGACGGCAATCTCCATCAACATCTTCACCAGCACCATCTCATCTCCAAACCCTAGTTCATCTCTTGTATCCAATTCTTGTCTCCAAGTCCGGGATTGGTGCTAGTAGGTTGCTAGTAGTGTTGATTACTCCTTGTAGTTGATGCTAGTTGGTTTATTTGGTGGAAGATCATATGTTCAGATCCTTTATGCATATTATTACCCCTGTGACGATGAACATGAATATGCTTTGTGAGTAGTTACGTTTGTTCCTGAGGACAAGGGAGAAGTCTTGCTATTAGTAGTCATGTGAATTTGGTATTCGTTCGATATTTTGATGAGATGTATGTTCTCTAGCCTCTGGTGGTGTTATGTGAACGTCGACTACATAACACTTCACCATTATTTGGGCCTAGAGGAAGGCATTGGGAAGTAATAAGTAGATGATGGGTTGATAGAGTGACAGAAGCTTAAACCCTAGTTTATGCGTTGCTTCGTAAGGGGCTGATTTGGATCCATATGTTTCATGCTATGGTTAGGTTTACCTTAATACTTTTGTTGTAGTTGCGGATGCTTGCAATAGAGGTTAATCATAAGAGGGATGTTGTTCAAGTAATAACAACACCCAAGCACCGGTCCACCCACATATCAAATTATCAAAGTATCGAACGCGAATCATATGAGAGTGATGAAAACTAGTTTGACGATATTCCCATGTGTCCTCGGGAGCGTTTTTCCTATTATAAGAGTTTGTCTAGGCTTGTCCTTTGCTATATAAAGGATTGGGCCACCTTGCTGCACTTTATTTACTTTTGCTACTTGTTGCTCGTTACGATTTATCTTATCACAAAACTATCAGTTACCACTTATTTCAGTACTTGCAGAGAATACCTTGCTGAAAACCGCTTATCATTTCCTTCTGCTCCTCGTTGGGTTCGACACTCTTACTTATCGAAATGACTAGGATAGATCCCCTACAATTTTGGGTCATCAACGTGCGTCGCGGACTCACCTCCCACTACACAATGCGCGCATCACGTCCTCTGTTTCGATGTCGGGGTCGCTGAATGGCTTCGGTGTTTGACGGGCTCCGCAGATTGCGATGCGGGGGAGGACGAAAAGGAGGAGGAGCGGTAGCCGCAGCAGGAAGAGCATGTGCAGCTTCATCTAGGTTTTGAGTGTCGGCTCCAACTTCGGCGGCCACCAGTGAGTTCCTCCTCCTACTCCTCTCTATCCCTCTCTTCCTCATTCAAATAATTTTCTCTTCTTTTGTAGAAACAGTAGATGAGAGGTGCGGGAACAAGTTAGATTGGGAGCCACCATCACCATGGACAACTTCATCAACTCCAGGACCAACAACAACCATGGTTGGAGAGGACGATGACGCCCAGCAGCAGCAACCATGGATGGATTTTTTTAATTCCCAATTAGTTAGTAGTAGCGCGTGGCCTTGACCCGTGCTACAGCTAAGTAGTAGTAGCGCGGGCGTCAACCACGCTACTACTATCAGAAGTAGCAGTAGCGAGGGTTATACACGCGCTACCGCTACAAGTTAGCTTTGGCACCGTATCAGTAGCGCGGGTGCCTACGCTACTAATACACCCAAAACCCGCGCTACCGCTAGGCTTTTCCCTAGTAGTGCTCCTTTGCATCAACTAACTGAACCTTCAAATGTGCTATTTGTTTTTTATGGATCCAAACACTTGGCGACTCCACACCTGCATAGCCTATGACTTGAGCCTGAAGCAATTGCATGCCGCCCCGAGTTCACCATACACCCGATTGGCTGCTTGAGCATCAAACCATGCACTAGTTATCATTTCCTCATAACCTTCATGTCTTGACCACACTTCTTCATACCTGAATAACCGCTGGCCCCCCGAGTGCACCGCAGCCGGTGCTGCCTGCACCTTAATCACCAACGCTTGATGGTCAGACTCCTCGGTCATCACATGAACCACTTCGGCCGCCGGGAATAACTGAGCAAATTCAGCATTGCATGTGGCCCTATCCAATCTCACTTGAATATTGTCGCTACCGTCACGTTTGTTATCCCAAGTGAAGGGGTAGCCCGAGTACCCAAGATCAGCAAGTCAGCAGTCGTACATGCACTCCGCAAAATTGGCCATTTGGCTCAGACTCCTCGGATTGCCACCAATCTGTTCTTTCTGTAGTAGCACTTCATTGAAATCCCCCGCGCACAGCCAAGGAAGATTATCTTGTGTTCAGAGGTAGCGCAGCACATCCCAAGTTTTCTTCCTCTTCTCGACACATGGTTCACCATAGATTCCAGTGAATCTAAAGGTGAAACCATCAGACACAATCTGTGCGTCAACATAGAATTGTCACCAAGGCCTCGCTGTCACCTCGACTGATTCCCTCCACCAAAGAGCTAATCCTCCACTTTTACCATTACAGTTAACAGCAACCCCCCTCCTGAACCCTAGTGTCGGTGTCAAAACCGGCGGATCTCGGGTAGGGGGTCCCGAACTATGCGTCTAGGCGGATGGTAACAGGAGACAAGGGACACGATGTTTTTACCCAGGTTCGGGCCCTCTCGGTGGAGGTAAAACCCTACTCCTGCTTGATTAATATTGATGATATGGGTAGTACAAGAGTTGATCTACCACGAGATCAGAGATGCTAAACCCTAGAAGCTAGCCTATGGTATGATTGTTGTTTGTCCTACGGACTAAAACTCTCCGGTTTATATAGACACCGGAGAGGGCTAGGGTTACACAGAGTCGGTTACAATGGGAGGAGATCTTCATATCGTATCACCAAGCTTTCCTTCCACGCCAAGGAAAGTCCCATCCGGACACGGGACAGAGTCTTCAATCTTGTATCTTCATAGTCTGGGAGTCCGGCCAAAGGTCATAGTCCGGCCATCCGGACACCCCCTAATCCAGGACTCCCTCAGTAGCCCCCGAACCAGGCTTCAATGATGATAAGTCCGGCACGCAAGTTTGTCTTCAACATTGCAAGGCGGGTTCTTCTCCAAATTCCATGTACCTGTCAAATAGTGTCCGGCTTCTAGTGCGTGCTGCTCTCCTCGGCTTCTGTGCCCCATAATGACCATCTTCCATGTGTCAAACGAATGTGAAAAGCTAGGGTTTTTTTTCATTTACCCCCCAGTTGCGTTAATGAGCCGCCCATAAAAGAGACGGGGATTTAGATCCAATTCACACCACCTTTCCTCCGCGAGTATCCATCAGAGCGCTTTTGACAGAGATCCATTCCACCATGGCCGGTCGGAGCAGCTCCTCCTCTCGCCTCTCCAGCCCTCGGCCTGGAGATTGGGAGCGGTGTTCCGTCCCGCATAGCAAGCTAGTAGTGCTTCAGTCCAAGGGGCTCGTCCCCCCAGCATATATGGTCCCAGTTCGAGCTGGGATGGCCACCTATAGCGGCGGAGAGCAGGCGGAGAGCGTCCCCAATCCCTCTCAAGGAGAGCGGGTATGCCTAGTCCCTTATTTAATAAGAGGACTCGGATTTCCAATTCATCCGTTTCTCCGAGGGTTGCTGGAGTTCTACGGCCTCCAGCTACACAACCTCACACCTGCCTCCATTCTGCATATTGCGGGCTTCGTGGCCCTCTGCGAGCTGTTTTTGGGCATCAAGGACCATTTCGCGCTGTGGAAGAGGTTGTTCTGCCTTGTGCCCCGCTCTCGGGAGGGGTCAATTTATCAAGTGGGCGGAGCTGAACTATGGTGCATCGCCGGGACCGGATATCTATCCGGTACCCCAAAGAAGGCGTCCGAAGACTGGCCCTCGGAATGGTTTTATATGGACGACGTCCCCCTGTCGGATCCTATTCGGATCGGCCTTCCTGAGTTTAATAATGCTCCATTGAATAAACGCCTGAGCTGGCGCCCACGAAACCCTCAGAGGGAAACTGATAGGGACGTCCTTTACCTGATGAGCTGGATAAGATTGTTGGCTCATTCCGGATTGACCATGATCGAGGTCATGGCCACATGCATTACGCGGGGGGTGCAGCCGCTTCAGTACAGAGGCCACCCCATGTGGGATTTCAACGGGGAGGACGACGCCACCCGGTGCGGTCGCAAGGGGCCGGATTCGGCTGCCACTCTAACGAAGATCTTATCCGCTTTGCACAAGGGAGAAGAAGAGGAATTCCTCCGGGTCAACCCACGGGGCGGATTCTCCATGTACAGTCCTCCAAGCTCGGTGAGCGAACATTTTCACTTGCCTACCCGCTTTCGAAATTCCCATAATTGAGTACTTAGTCTAGCAATGTTAACGCAGGAGCTGCGCCAGACTGTGAAGGAGATAAACAACCCTCCTCCACAACCCGAGGACCCGGAATGGTCCCTCGATCCGGACTCCCAAGAGGACTCGGACTTATGTGTGGAGTTAATTGATGGGGTGTTTCATCAATTGAGTAGGGACAACACCTTAGTGGCCATTACGGCCGACTATCCCGGACTACTTCCAGCCTCAAAGGTAACCGAGACCTAAGTCCCAGTACTTTTAAGGAGATCCATCCATGCTTTATCTTGAATGTCGTGAACTAATAGTGTTTCGATTCACAGGGGAAATCCTCGAGGCGGAAGGCCGAGCCCGCGGTGGGTAGCCAACAAGGGCCGCTGAAGCCAGGCGGGCCAAAAAGAAGTGCGGACCAGATCAAGATTCCGGCGCAACGGTACGACATGCGAATTTAACGCCTAGGGTTTATGCCCTGAAGTCATACTAACGCTCATACTCTTCTTAGAAAGAAGAGAGCCCGCCGGAATATATCCACCGGCCAGGGTTCAAGGCCAGGTCCGGAAGCAGAGGCGGACACGGGGCGCGCCTCGGGCATTCCTCCGACAGAGGACGCAGACGGGCTATCTGCCACCAACTCAGAGGTGGAGAGTGCCATGAACCACAGGCGTCGCCGGACTGTTCTTTGTGACGCATGTTTTTCCCCAGAGGCGTTGGACGCCTTTAATACAGGAGATGCGTACCTCCGTGCCGCTAAAAATGGTCTAGCCAGAGCCACAGAGCAGACATACAGGTGAGTAAAATTGAAGGTTATATATGTCAGTAGCCCCCGAGACTTGAAAGAGTTAAGATAACTGTTTTAAGGTCATATGCTATGCAGGGTCTTACAAAGAAGAACACACAACTGTCCCAGGAGCTTGAAGAGTGCAAGGCCCAACTCAAGGCCGCACTGGCCGCTTCAGATAATGCCAAGGGGACCCCCTCAGGTAATATATGCTTTGAAAGATAATTCCGTTGTGAAATGCGGCATGTGTGCAACTCTGACGATAATAGTGCATATGGGGCCGGAGTAAATCCGGACAAGCAACAACTCCTATGCCAACTAAAGGCTGGCGAGAGCGTGCTGACAAGTGTGAGGCAAGAGAAGAACAAACTTCAAGACGCCAATACCGAGCTGGGCGAGGAACTAAAGGATGTTCGTATTCAACTGTCTGCTTCCGTAAAGTAGAATCGGCGACTTTGACGCGGCATTTTTAGTAAGTGCTTGAACGAATCTTCGAAAAAAGAATTCGGCAAGGAAGTCAATTGACAGAGCTATGTCTGTAGGTCTGCTAACAGGTCGTCCTGCGGAGGAAATGCCCGGTTCAACGGGGGACCTTCTTCCCGAGCTGTTGCAACTGCACGAACGAGTTCGGCAGATAATGCAGGGCGTCGTCCAGGCTATGTGGCCATCCTTCTCCATGCCCGAAGGCCTTGGGGAGCTTGCAAAGAAGCTGGAGGGAGTGCGACAGTGCTTCCGGTTGTGGAAGATACCGGCCTGCCGTCAAGGTGCCAGGGAGGCCTGGCCATGGTGAAGACTCGGTATACGAAGGCTGACCCGAACCACATGGCCGAGGTCGGCCCTATGGTCCTGACGGAAAGGAGATCCCTGTCAGCTTAGTATATGGCCAGGTAGAGCTGGCTGCAAAGTATTCTCAACAGGACTGTAAATTAGACCGCCTGTTGGATGGTATTGAAGAAGAATATACCGAGTCGGATTGACTCTGTAATTTAAAATGACATGAAAAATGCCTTCTATCTGGATTGTAGATCATTTGTCATTGCGGACCTTTTCGCTTCGACCTCTGGACCCTATAGTCCGGAGTGTGTCCGAATACCCTCTCAATTATGTAAGAACCGGGGCATGCATGGAGACAAGCACGGGGGTCATAATTGCTTTAGCAGACAAGTGCCCAACTAGTTATGTTATATTACATGGTTAGTATGAAACATCTTCCAGGGAGAATAGTTCCGTTAGGGGTTCCTTTCCCTGGGAGGCATGCCCTAAAGTGCATGTCCGAACTGCTAAAAAGAGTAGAAAAGCATCTGGGGGCAGATAGATAAACAAGAAAAATCATCTTTTAGTTCACCGACCGAATATTCCCTTAAGAACGCTAGCTTTCGGCTTCACCCAGTCTGAGGTACACATCCGGCTGACCCGGCTGTAACAATCGCAGAGGTGCTCCCTTTACCACCTAACTGAACAAACGGGAACGTAGGGTAAGCACAGGAGCCAGGCAACCTAGCTTGGCAAAAACTGAAGTCATAGCGATGCATATAATGGTGTATAAAAGGTTCATGCAGAAGTGTCACACATGTTTTGGGCATGAGGCCCGTTTATATAAACTTCTGATAAAGAAGTCCTCAGGTATGATGAGCGCGGGTGGCGCGTTAAGTATGTGCAAACAATGCACACGCAAACCCCTAAGGGCTTGGGAGAAAAAAGGTAGAGAGAAGGAGAGAAATGCCAGACAGCTAATGCGAAAAAAGGGACAGAGGAAGGAGACGAACACGGAGTCCGGCGCTAGGCGTAGAATCTTCGTAGGCGTGCTGCGTTCCATGGGTTCTGCTCGAGTCGGTTTTCCGATGTGTTTCACAGACGGTACGCTCCACCAGTCAGTACTTGGTCGATTATGAAGGGACCCTCCCATTTGGGCTTTAGTTTGTCCTTTTTCTTGTCCGGCAGGCGTAGAACTAGTTCGCCAACGTTATAAGTTTTGGCCCGTACTTCTCTGGTTTGATATCTTCGAGCCTGCTGTTGATAGAATGCGAAACGGGCTTTTGCCACGTCGCGCTCCTCCTCCAATCCGTCCAAGCTGTCCTGCTGATCGAGCTCGGCTTCTCTTTCTTCGTACATGCGCACTCGAGGTGAGTCATGAATTATGTCGCGGGGCAGAACTGCCTCTGCGCCGTATACCATAAAAAATGGTGTGAATCCGGTAGTGCGATTCGGCGTGGTCCGCAGCCCCCAGAGTACGGAGTCAAGCTCCTCTACCCAGTGCGTGTTGGATTCCTTGAGGGATCGCACTAGTCTGGGTTTGATGCCGCTCATGATAAGACCGTTGGCTTGTTCGACTTGACAGTTAGTTTGTGGGTGATAGACTGAAGCGTAGTCGAGCTTGATGGCCATGTTTTTGCACCAGAGTTGAACTTCGTCGGCCGTAAAGTTTGTGCCGTTGTCAGTTATGATGTTGTGGGGGACGCCGTAACGATGTACAACCCCGGATATGAAGTCTATCACCGGTCCGGATTCGGCCGTGTTTACAGGCTTGGCCTCTATCCATTTGGTGAATTTGTCCACCATGACCAGTAGATATTTTTTCTTGTGGGTTCCTCCTTTAAGGGGTCCAACCATGTCAAGCCCCCAGACCGCAAAAGGCCAGGTAATGGGTATGGTTTGTAGGGCGGTAGGCGGTATGTGGCTTTGATTAGCGAATAATTGGCAACCGACGCATCGCTGCACTAAGTCCTGAGCGTCTGCCCGGGCCGTCGGCCAATAAAATCCGGTGCGGTAGACTTTGCTTACAAGGGCCCGGGCTGCGGCATGGTGCCCGCCGAGTCCGGCATGAATTTCAGCCAGAAGATTTCGCCCTCCTTCTTCGGAGATACACCTTTGAAGAACTCCGGTTGTGCTCTTCTTATAAAGCTCTCCCTCGTGGACTTTGTAGGCTTTAGATCGCCGCACTATGCAGCGGGCCTCGTTTTGGTCCTCAGGAAGTTCCTGCCTAGTTAGGTAGGCTAGGAATGGTTCTGTCCACGGGGCAATGACTGCCATTATTGTGTGGGCTGACAGTGTTGTTTCGTTGGCAGAGCCACCAACTGTGTCAGAATGTTTGGTGAGGGGTAGTGTGGTTGTGTCCGGGCTGTTGTTTCCGGACTCCCCCTCCCATGATACGGATGGCTTAAAAAAGCCTCTCTAGGAAGATGTTGGGAGGGACGGCATCGCGCTTTGCGCCGATGCATGCCAACACGTCTGCTGCCTGGTTGTTCTCCCGGGCTATATGGTGAAATTCGAGCCCCTCAAACCGAGCTGACATCTTTAAGACGGCATTGCGATAAGCTGCCATTTTCGGATCCTTGGCGTCAAAGTCTCCATTTTTTTTGGGATACCGCGAGGTTTGAATCCCCGCGGACCTCTAGGAGCTGAATGCCCAAGGAGACTTCCATCTGGAGACCATGTAGAAGGGCCTCGTATTCGGCTGCGTAGTTGGAGTCCGTGTACATTATCTGAAGTACGTATTGGACTGTATCTCCTATAGGGGACGTTAGAACGACGCCAGCCCCCAGGCCATCCAACATTTTGGAGCCGTCGAAGTGCATGATCCAGTTGGAATATGTGTCGTACTCTTTAGGGAGCTCGGCTTTGGTCCATTCGGCGATGAAGTCAGCCAAAACCTACGATTTGATAGCTCGCCGTGTCTTGTAAGTTATATCGAACGGGAGGAGCTCAATGGCCCATTTGGCAATCCGGCCCGTTGCGTCGCGGTTGTTTACAATATCATTAAGAGGTACTTCGGATGCCACTGTTATTGAACACTCTTGGAAATAGTGTCACAGCTTCCGGGATGCCATGAACACCGCGTATGCTATCTTTTGATAATGCGGGTACCGTGACTTGCATGGAGTTAGGACAGTGGACATGTAGTAAACTGGTTTTTGGAGAGGGAACTTGTCGGTGTCAAAACCGGCGGATCTCGGGTAGGGGGTCCCGAACTGTGCGTCTAGGCGGATGGTAACAGGAGACAAGGGACACGATGTTTTTAACCAGGTTCGGGCCCTCTCGGTGGAGGTAAAACCCTACTCCTGCTTGACTAATATTGATGATATGGGTAGTACAAGACTTGATCTACCACGAGATCAGAGAGGCTAAACCCTAGAAGCTAGCCTATGGTATGATTGTTGTTTGTCCTACGGACTAAAACTCTCCGGTTTATATAGACACCGGAGAGGGCTAGGGTTACACAGAGTCGGTTACAATGGGAGGAGATCTTCATATCGTATCGCCAAGCTTGCCTTCCACGCCAAGGAAAGTCCCATCCGGACACGGGACGGAGTCTTCAATCTTGTATCTTCATAGTCTGGGAGTCCGGCCAAAGGTCATAGTCCGGCCATCCGGACACCCCCTAATCCAGGACTCCCTCACCTAGACTCCACTTCAATCTCTCCATGGCATGAGAAGATTTTTTTTGTTTCAGATAAAAAAAACACCGCTGGGTTGTATGACCTTATCAGATCCCATAACTCACCTACTGTCGGGTCCAACCCCAGCCCCCGACAGTTCCAGGCTAGGATAATCATTGCTCCTGGCGGCCCCACGCCCATGCAAGGTCCGTCGATAAATCGTTGTTCTCTTCAATACGATCAAACACACATGAGGTTTTCTTCCTCGTGTCATGAACAAAAGTATCGATACCCACCTGTCTATCTAGATTATCCTTTGCTACCCAGTGCTGCTTCGGTCTGTTAAACCAGCTTGGCTGACGTGCTAATACCAGGTTATGTGAATAACCTATGTAATTTGATTTCCGATCAAAATGGTTACGTTTTTTTGTAAACCATTTTATTCTCGTTGACTTGGACTTCTTTTATTTAATAACATGGTTGTGTGCATCTTAGATACAAAGACCGGGAGTCTCTTGGACAAGATCCGACGCTGGAGGATGCTTTTGAGGGATGTAAACTTCATGGAGAGGAGGAGGAAGACTTGGATCTGTGTGGGGAGGTTGATGAATTGATCAAAGAGGTTCATTGGCTGTGTTTGTTCAGGGTTCACACGATGCAGCCGTTTAGCCATGCGGCCTTGCTGAATTCTTTGAGGAACGCGTGGTCCTGTGCGCAAGGTGTTACTTTCAGTATCAAAGGACCAAATCTTTTCCTTGCTCAGTGTCATTGTTTGGGTGATTGGAAGCGGGTGATGGAAGGAGGACCATGGCAATTCCGTAGAGATCCGGTAGTTATTGTAGAGTATGATGGTTTTACTAATGTTGTCGAGTATGAGCTGAACATGTACCCCCTATGGGCTAGAATCAAAGGCCTTCCGGATGGTCTAACGAGCAAGAAGGAGTTGGCTGAAAAGGTGGCGAAGAAGGTGGGCTTGCCTCCCTTCACAGTCGCTATCAACAAAGGGAGGATCAATCTGTATAGCTTCCTATGGGTCAGAGTTTTTGTAGATGTCAATAAACCCTTGGTTAGATTTGTTCCTATCACTTTGAAAGAATGCAAGAGGTACCCGGTCAGCTATGAGAAACTGCCGGACTTCTGCTATTTCTATGGATGCATGGGGCACGTGGTTGAAGAATGCGGAGATGGTGTTCATGATCCCACGAAGTGCGAGTAGGGTGACTTGCTCCATTGGAGTAATGAGCCACCTTTGGGTGGGGCAGGAAGTGGCCGTGGAGGGGGAGGTGTAGCGAGCGGTATAGGGAGAGGAGGGATGGGTGGAGCTAGTAGAGGAGGGGCGGGAGGGAGAGGTGCAGGACGAGGAGGTTGGGGTAGGTCAGATCCTCGAACAGAAAGGAGGGAGGAAGATGTGCTGCAACCGGGTATGGGAAGCCTTGCTAGTGCCTCCCAGGAGCAAAACTTGAGGGATGAGGATCTTCGATCAACTCGGAAAAGACTTGTTTCTAGTGATGGTACTGTGAGTGTGCGTGGGCAGCCGGTTTCGCATCTGGCCGGTAAGGTCTCGAACACAATTCTGATGATAGAAGGAGGGAGTACCTCTGAAAGTAATGATACTGGGCCTCTGTCTACTCCAGGGAAATTTCCGATTGTTAAGAGAAGGAAACAGGGTCTTGATGGTGATTGTGTGGATATGGATGTGGCGTCCGAGGCAGCCTCCGATTTGGAGGGCCGCCGGGGCCAATGAATATCTTGAGCTGCAACTGCCGGGGAGGGGGGAATCCCCGGACAGTTCATGAACTGGTGACTATATCTCAGTCGCATTCCCCCAATTTGGTTTTCTTGTGTGAAACTAGATAGAAAGCTAATAAGATGAGAAGGATCCGAGGACGCCTGGGACTAAATGGGTTCACAGGCGTGGACTGCAATGGGATGAGTGGAGGCCTTGCCTTGTTTTGGAATGAGTCGTATGTGGTGGAAATCTTGGACAAGGAGGAGTTATTTATTGATGCCCTAGTGCGGGTGCAGGAGGGTGCAGCTCAATGGAGGTTGACGTGCGTGTATGGTGAACCACGCGTGGAGAACCGACATATCATGTGGGAGAAGCTGCAGCGATTGAAAAATGTTAATGACCTAACTTGGCTAGTGGTGGGCGATTTTAATGAAGCTATGTGGAATTATGAACACTTTTCAGTGACACCGAGGGCAGAACCACAAATGGTTGCCTTCCGAGATGCGTTGGAAATTTGCGGCCTAGTGGATTTGCGCTTTGTGGGTTTACCGTTTACTTACGATAAATAGAGAGCAGGTTCAGTGAATGTGCAAGTTAGGCCGAACAGAGCGGTGGCCACGAACACAGGGAGGAACTTATTTGTGTTTTCTTTAGTAACACATGTTCCGTCTCCTTGCTCCGATCATGTTGCTTTAGTAATTAAAGGAGCGGCTAACCCAGGTTCGGCTAGAACTAAACAGAGACGATATGAAGTGTTCTGGGAAAGGGATTTGATGCTTCCAGAGGTGATAAAATATGCATGGGAGGCGGTGGGGAGTGTACAGAATCTGCCCCAATTACGAGATGCCTTGACTAAAACATTGTCTTCTTTGTGCTTGTGGAGTAAGAAATTTGGTAATGTTATTCGTGAGTTGGCTAAGTCAGGATCCCAGTTAGAAGAACTGATGCACATGAACGCGGATAGGCAAGATATCACAAGGGTTACTGATAGGATGAATGAGTTACTGTATCAGGAAGAGATGATGTGGCTCCAAAGATCTAGGATAACCTGGCTGAAGGAAGGAGACAAAAACACCAAATACTTTCAAAGTAAGGCAGTCTGGAGGGCAAGGAAAAATAAAATTTGGGAACTCACTGATAGTATTGGGGTGGTTCATTCAGATTTCGAAACTATGGGCAGGATGGCAAATGAGTACTTCTAGAATATTTTTTTGGTCGATACCTCCCTTGATACATTGCTAGTACCCGGTCTTATGGAAGTCAAGGTGTCGGATGATGATAATATTAAGCTTTGTGTGCCATTTACTGACAAAGAAATATCTAATGCATTATTCCAAATTGGGCCACTCAAGGCTCCAGGACCGGATGGCCTTCCGGCCAGGTTTTTTCAGCGTAATTGGAGTACCATTAAGGACGTGGTTCTGGCGGCAGTGAAGGATTTCTTCCACACGGGTATAATGCCGGAGGGGGTAAACTCTACTTCTATTGTTCTTATTCCTAAAGTAGCGAACCCCTCTAAGTTATCAGAATATAGGCCTATCAGCTTATGCAATGTCATTTATATAGTGATCTCGAAGTGCTTGGTGAACATGTTACGACCTCTTTTGGATGATATTATACCACCAGAATAGAGTGCTTTTATTCCAGTGAGGATGATCACTGACAATGCACTGGTAGCTTTTGAGTGCATCCATTACATCAAGCAAGAGAAGGATCCGACGAAGAATTTTTGTGCTTACAAGCTAGATCTGTCCAAAGCATATGACAGGGTTGATTGGGTCTTCTTGAGGCAAGTGATGCAAAAGATGGGTTTCTCTCAACAATGGGTGGACTGGATAATGTCTTGTGTCACGTCGGTGATATACTCGGTGAATTTTAATGGAACTCTCTTGAATTCTTTTGCGCCGTCGCGTGGGCTATGGCAAGGAGATCCCCTCTCCCCGTTCTTATTTTTGTTCGTTGCGGATGGATTATCAACCTTACTGAAAATTAAGGTGGAGGTGGGGGATATTACCCCAGTTAAAATCTGTAGAGGTGCTCCGGGCATATCACATCTTTTGTTTGCGGATGACACCCTATTGTTTTTTGAGGCGTCTAGAGATCAAGCTGAAAAGGTGAGAGTGGTACTAGAGGAATTTGGCAGCACGATAGGTCAACTATTAAACGTTGATAAATGCTCAATACTTTTCGGAGATGCATGCCCAGTTGGGGTTCAGGAGGAGGTAAGTGATGCTTTACAGATTACTAATCCTCATTTTGAGGAGAGGTACTTAGGGCTGCCAACCCCGGAGGGGCGTATGTCAAAGGGCCGCTTTCAGAATCTGCAAACAAGTCTCACCAAACGTTTATTGCAGTGGGGAGATGGGCATTTGGCACAACCGGGAGGCGAAGTTTTGATCAAGTCCGTTGCCCAGGCGCTACCAACTTATGTAATGGGTTTTTTTAAGGTTCCTTTCTTAGTGTGTGATGATCTTACTCATATGGTAAGGAACTTCTATTGGGGATCAGCGGAAGGAAAGAGGAAAGTGAACTGGCGGGGCTGGGATAAACTCCTCCAGGCCAAGGACAAGGGAGGAGTGGGGTTTAGAGATTTTCGGATGTTTAATCAGGCCTTATTAGCACGCCAAGCGTGGAGACTGATAACCATACCAGATAGCTTATGCGCTCAAGTTTTGAAGGCAAGATATTAGCCAATGGGGAAGCTGGAGGACACAGTTTTCTCGGGCAATGCTTCTTCGTCATGGCAAGCTATTAGTTATGGTTTGGAGTTACTGAAAAAGGGGCTGGTTTGGATAGTAGGAAACAGAAGAAGCATCAGAGTGTGGCGTGACAATTGGATCCCGAGACCGTTTTCGTATAAACCCATCTCTCCCCAGGGTAGATGCCATATTTGCTTTTTTTTACCATGAAGACTGCAGGGCTTGCGCCCCACAACATTTTATTAATAAAAGACAACAACCATACATGGTTTCCTCAAGGTGAGGAAAAAAGAAGAAAAAAGAAAGAAGACTCTAGAGAAGGCTATACAAAGAAGGGGTGTACTATACCTAATAAATACAATGTTAAAGAGACGCAACTGTCCTCAAGGAGGTAGAAAATCAATCCACTTAAGTAGGGCCTCTCAATATTTCCGTTTGATTCTGTGAGAGAGCAGAGTAAGATCATGAATGAAGCTACTTCTCCATGCCCTGAAAGATGGCTGAATGTTCCTGAAAGCTTTGTCATTCCTGATCTTCCAAATATTCCACCAGGCCGTGAACACCACCTCCCCAAAGAAAGGCTTGTTGAAGTCCTTCCTAGCATGGCAAGCAATTTCCACCATATCATCATAGTGTTTCCATGTAATTTGCAGATAATCCACACGCGATCACTGAAATTGCACTGGAAGAAGAGGTGGTTTCTGTCCTCCAGTATTCCAGTTGGACAGAGAACACATTCTGGTCCGTCATTAATCTTCCAATGCCTCCTCTGAATCATGTCTTTAGTGTTAACTCTGTCCATTATAACAAGCCAAGCAAACATCTTGATCGACATAGTACAACAGCTTTTCCATATCCATCCCAGAATGGGGTTGGATACCATTGGCTGATAGACAAAGTCATAAAAAAAATTGCAGTGTATTCAGACTTCTTGCCATGCCTCCATCCCCAGTGGTCATGAGAGGTATTGTCTAAATGGAAAGACCCCATTAAGGAGGAAAGCTGTTGAAGATCCTGAAAGGGACATTTACATATGTGCCCCTAACTCGAACCCACTACTCATATTTGCCCCTAGTTTTGAAGCATGCTCAAATTTGCCCCTCCGCCGTTAAGTCACTACTCAGAAATGCCCTTCCGTACAATACTGTAGCACTTACCGTCCAATACTGTAGCACATTCCATCTGCTACAGTACACATGCTCCTCTGACGGTCAAAGGCCTTTGACTGGACGGAAGGGCATTTCTGAGTAGTGACTTAACGGCAGAGGGGCAAATTTGAGCATGCTTTGAAATTAGGGGCAAATCTGAGTAGGTGCTTCGAGTTAGGGGCAGAAATGCAAATGGCCCATCCTGAAAAGCATGTTCAGAAAGAGGCAAGTAAAAAAGGTCTTGGAAACTAGTAGCCTCAAAGACTTCCTTGACTGAGAGATTTTTGTGGAGACAAAAAGAATAGAGCCCGGGAAATCAATCTTGCAGAGGGACAGAACTGTTTCCAAGTTGCCAATAGTCAGACCAGAACAGCACAGTATCTCCACTATGAACATCAACCGAAGTAATCGCTCTGAAATTATCCATCAACTTGCAGACATCTCTCCACCAAAAAGAGCCACAAAGAGTAGTATCATGTGGAATCCTTTCAAAGTAGTAAGAATCCCAGACTAACTTAACCCAAGGCACAATCATCTTATTATAAAATTTATTTAGATGTTTCAGAAGGAGAGCATCATTTTGCAAACCAAGGTTTAAGATTCCAAGCCCCCCCCCCCTTCAACTTAGGCCTGCAAACAAGTGACCAAGCAGCCAAAGAATGTCCCCTTTCCTGACCATATTTCCTCCATAAACACTGCCTCTGAATTCTTTCCAATTGTTTCAGAATACCCTGAGGAATTGACAAGCTGCAAAGAAAGAAGATAGGCAAGGAAGAAATGACAGAGTTAACTAATTGCAATCTGCTCCCTTGAGGCAAGAACCAAGAACTTGCTGTCAATCTTCTCTCCATACAATCCACAAGGGGAAGAAGATCCACAATTTTTGGCCTGGTAGTCCCCACTGGCAGTCCCAAATATGTGAAAGGCATTTGGCCTAAATTGCATCCAAAAAAGGCAGCAAGATCAGAAGCATCCTGGCCAATCACATTAATGGGGTACATGGAGGATTTATGGAAATTAATCTGAAGACCAGTTGCCTTTGAGAAAGAATGTAATACTTATTTCAGTGCCCCCAAATGATCTTTGTCAGCATTTAAGAAAAGCAGTGTGTCATCAGCATATTGGACCACAGGGAAGTCAGGATCATGGGTAGGCAGAGGCCTGCATATTAAACCTTGCTGAAGATTCAGACCTATTAAATTCGAATGGTTCGTGGAACTATGGTCTCCTCACTACGTACTTTGTTGATGCGGATGTACGCAAGATAATGAAGATCAGAGCCTCCCCCAGGCTAGAAGGGGATGTTCTCGCTTGGGGTCCTGGGAAATGTGGAGTCTTCACAGTTAAGTCGGCTTATGCCCTAGCTTTTGACGAAGTGCATAGAGGGTCTGATGCCTCCTCGAGCTCAATACCGTCAGGGCAAAGGAAATGCTGGAGCTTTATTTGGAAGAGTTGGGCACCACCCTCGGTACATAATTTTGCATGGAGGCTTGCCACTAACTCACTCCTGACCTGGTAGAGAAAGCACAGAATTGGCCTTGAAACCATGAGCTATTGCCCGGTTTGTAGGATGGAGGAATAAGACAACTATCATCCTTTTGTTCGGTGTCAGTTTGGACGCGATCTTTACCTTGCGATGTCTGAAGTGTGGGCGATTCCGGCGTTGGAGGGGATGATAAATAATGGAAAGGAGTGGCTGCTTCAGGTCTTGGCCCTCCTGAATGAGGTTGGCCAGATGATGATTATGATGATTTTCTGGCGATCATGGTTTGTAAGGAATGAAATAGTTCATGGTAAGCATGCACCCCCCATGGATGCCTCGTTGAGGTTTCTTCGGAGTTATGTTGACTCCCTAATTGGCATCAAATTAAATCCCCAGGCAGATCCGGCAAAAGGTAAAACTTGTATCATATATGACAGACCTGATCGAGTTGTGAGGTCTACTGATGAGCCTGTCGAGAGAAGATGGAGCCCTCCGGCCACGGGATGGAACAAACTTAATACAGACGGATCTTTTATCTCCTGAAGTAGCCGGAGCTGGAATGATTTTGAGGGATCACCTTGGGGCCATTAATTTCTCAGCTTGCAGGGGGTTGTTCTCGTGTCGTGATGCGTTGGAAGCGGAGCTATGTGCATGCATGGAGGGTTTTTCCTTGGCTATTCAACGAAGCGACCTCCCGATTGTTGTGGAGATGGATTCTATGGAGGCAGTGTCCATGATCTCATGTGTGGGCGTTGATCGCTCTATGTATGCTCCTATTGTGCAGGAGATTAAATACCTGATGGGTCTAAGACAAAGTTGCATTGTTCATATATCTAGAACCCAGAATAAAGCCAGTCATTGCTTAGTTGTTTTTGCTAGAGATCAAGGTAGGACCATGACCTGGCTAGGGGCGGGTCCGGTTTCGATGTTGGAGATAGTTGCTGAGGATTGTAAGGACATTTTGATTGAGTAATGCAATTTATTCCCCTCAAAAAAATATAGATATAGAGATCGGAGTCATCTTGTTTCTAAAATAAAAAAATAGAGTTGTTCCGGTCTAAGCTTCCAGTCAAGTCATCGCCATCTCGCTATCAAACAATGGGTGCGGTTATTTAGCTGCCGAGCTCATGTGCTCCCACGGTGAATAGTAAATTAAAAAAAATACTAGAAAGACTCAAAAAAGTCTGAATTGTTTTTCATGGAAAATGCTAAGATGTGTGAGGTCCGCTTCAAATTTCAACTCATTTTGTCATCTGAGTAGCTCTCGGCAAAAAAGACAAACTTGGGGTCTGTGAAATAGTTTACTCTTCTGGACCAATTTGTTTTTTTGCCGAGAGCTACTCATATACATAGTTTAAAAAACAGGACAGGACCGGCGGTCGGACCAGAAAAAACCAGAGGCGATCCCCATGGGTTTTTAAGTGTGGTGGACCGTTCGAGCAATCGAGCCGGAAAAAACGGTTGATTTTTTGAAAAGAATTGAACCAGACAGTTCACAACCAACCGATCGGTTCAATATCTCTTCGAGAAAAGCCCCTCAACTCGTTTCGTGCGAACAAGCTAGAGGTAGAATAGAAAAAAGGAAGAAAACCTTTCTTTTAGTAGTGTTTCAACCATTTTAAGAGCATTTCTCTCAATTTTATCCATGGACATACCATATTGGGCGCCGGCGCCCCCTCCGGCGCAAGCCTTGCTTGGCACCATGGCGTGGTGATGCCGCTTCTCCCTTGCCGTTGTGCGCGGTAGCACCAGGCCACCAGCCCGCACTGCTAGTCCCGCGTCCCGCCATGTTCACCACCTCTATTGATGGTTGGGGAGGTGCTGCCGCCACCTTGTCAGACTGGTCCGTACAATTTTGATTTCCCTCCGCTCCAGTCAAATCAACCAGGCTTCCCTTCGGTTGCCTCCCTCCATTCCAGAGTCCAGACAAGGAGCAGCCGACCAGGAGGGCCAAGACGCCCGACGGTCATCTCAGATTACATATTTTTATCTATTGATTGGTGCATTTGTTGATAAAATATGTATTATTTTATTGCTTGAAAAACCGACAATCAAATCGGTGAACCGAGGGCCCGATCGGTAAAAACCTGAACAGGCAACCTTGCCGGTTCGATTATTGGTTCAATTTTTTAAACTATGTTCATATGTCCAAATGATCTTAAATTTGGAGTGGACCTCACGCACCGAATCATCTTCCATGAAAAAAGAAATCATTTTTTATTTTTTAAGTATTATTTTTATTTTCTCTCTCAACCGGGTGTAAATGAGTCTGAGCTCATAATAGATATTCGATCGAAAGTGCATTTTTAACGGACTTTATGGGTTTAGGTGGAGTAGGTGCTGTTTGGGTTGGCGGTTCATGAATGATGGGGAGGCATGGCCGGCCGCAAGTGGGGCGTGTCACCTCGGATCTGCCCATCGGAACAGCTGGTCGCCTGCGCCGTCGCGTCGCCATCGCCGTCACACAAAAAAAAATACTCCACGCACAGACGGTACTTGCGCAGTGGAGGTCGGCCGGCCGGCCGTTGCATCAGTGGGGTCATTGGAGTGGCGACGTTGCGGAAAGCGCACTGTATCGCGTGTCCATCCACTACTCGACGACTCGTGCTCGTGAGCCGCACGTACGGCCGGCCGAAGGGGAGAAGAATTGTTGGCTGGCTTGCAAGTCTCTGGCCGGTTAAAGTTGTGCACGCGTGCATGGCTATTTTACTTTGGTCGCGAGCCATGACACCATTTTCCACGCGCGCATGACCCAGCAGAGGCGGTATGTATCACTAGTTAGTGCAAAGGTGGTGAAAGTGAATTCTCTCTCACTTTTGAGCTGCATGCATTTTTATTTTCATACCCCTAGCCTCTGTATCAATTTTTATTTTTAAGTATTATTTTTTATTTTTTAAGTATTATCATTACTTCCTCTCTCAACCGATGATGAATATTTAATAAAATAATTACATGCATCGTCCAGATACAGAGGTTAGGGGTATATATATATATATATATTTTTAATGACCTAGCTGAGCAAGCGATCGAGCAAGACGTACGTGCAGATCAGATTTCCTGGCGTGATATGGATCGGATCAGCATCCTGACTAATAGCATGCAAAGTGGCATGTACTCGTACTGTACTGCGTATGGCTGGAGCCAGGCGGCAAGTGCAATGGATTCAGATCATTTTTATCCATAGATAGAGAAACGCTTTCTTTCTTCCAGGAGAAGAAAGAAAGACGACCTCGTCTCCTGCCGCCAGGGCGCCTTCCTCCGCTGCCGTTCTCTAGCGGCTCCCCTTCGTTGACGACCTCGGTCGTCGATGGTGAGGGGAGTCGCCGGATCCACGTGTGTGGATTGTTTTAGGCATTAGTTTCTTATAATTTTGGGTTGTTCATCGTCATGGCTTCGGCAACGGCGATGGCGGTGCCAACTAATAAATCTTCAGATCCTTTTCCAACGAAGCGATCCGTTTTGGGGTGAATTTGGAAACCAGACTGTTTATGTAAGGATGGTGCGGTGGCGGCCTCGTGGTGGACCTGTGTCCTCGGGCTCTGCCGTTGCGACGGCGTTTGCTCCAGCGCCGGCGTGGAGCTTGGGAGGTAGTCCAGGAGCAGATGCAGATTGTGGTCTGCATCGACGGCATCTGGAAGATGGTGGATCTGGGTTCGTGGTTCGTGGCAGGCACGTATGGTTTCCTCCTCCAACGTCTTAGTTGGGCGGGAGTCCTAGATCTGGAGTTCGATGGCGTGTCCGGGGTGTTGCCCCGGTCTGATTCGTTCGGGCAATGGCTTCGTCTTTATTGGTGAGCCACCTTGGAGGTCCGCAAAGCTGCATATCAGCGATGGAGCCGCGTCAAGCTCGGTTGTGGAGGTGATCCGTCATTTTCTTCTTTGGTGGCTGCTATGGTGGTGTCAGAGGCAGGTGACGGGCGTTGGTGTTAAGCTCAGAGGATTCTTCAGTCTTGTTTGTAATCTTACTTCTCGGCTGGTGATCCTGTGTGCAAAGACTAGCGTTCTGCTGTCTTTTCAGTTTTGTCAGGTCGGTATGTGCGTGACTTGTACTATGATCCTTATGATATAAATGAGACACGTATTATCATGCGACAAAAATCATTTGTATCCAAGTGATCATTGTATAATCTAGTGCAAAAAACAAAGAGGAAGATCTAACTGCAACGACTCGGGGGGAAAGATCTTCCCTTGGGATGTACGGCAATCTAATGGATCGAGATCGATCGCAACCGAAGGAGATCGAGATCGACGAGATGACAATGGTTCACGGCACGTGACGAACAGCAACATCGAGGATCCGAGGCGATGCCCTCGCCGTTCCGACAGCAAAGGCAGATAAAGAACGACGAAAGGTTCCCTCTGTGGCTCGTTCACAGTAGCACGACGAGGACGGCTGGTACCACTGATGTACGTACAACCACATGGATGTATGTGAAGACGGAGACTTGACTTACAACTCATCAAGTGGACAGTGGAGGGCCGCATTGTATATAGTGCACTCTCCGCAAAAAAGAAAAAAAATAATGCACATACGGCACTTCTATGCATGCATAGTTTTCACTAGGGGCGTTTGGTTGTCCGCATGCAGCCCAACCAGGCCCGCGCGTGATGTGTGTGGCCTGTTTGGTTGCCTGGGCTGCATGCGTTTTATGGCCCGCACGGAACTTAAAGCAGGTCTGAGCCTGGCTCGGCGGAAACTGCCGAATCGACAGTTTCTCGCGAGCCTGGCTTGGCGCGGCCACGCTTGCGAGGGGGTTGCACGCCTCGGGCAATGCGGGAGACGGACGAGACATCTCATAAACCCCCCCTCCCCCCCACTCTCCTGTCACCGCTCAACCAGCATTATTCCAACCGCTCCCTCTCTGCATCACCGCCTCTCCCTCTCCTCTCCTCCGATGGTTTTGCCTCGCCCACCGCCGCGCCGTCCTTTGACCCCGTCGACCAATGCATCGCCAGCATCAAGAACCGCTGGCTGGCCAGGCTCCAGAACTCAGGCAGAGACCTGGCATCGCACTGCGAGCGCCGTCCCCCATCTGCTGCCGGCCACCACGAGGGCCGGCCAATGCGGTGCCAGACTTTCTTGCTCTGCCGCCGATTCCGGACCTCGTGCTCCTGGGCTCGGCGCCGGCGCCGTCCACGGAGCCGCCGCTTCTTGGGACCCCATTGGGCACAGGGGGTTTTATTGACCCCCGTCCAAGGGTTTTCTCCTGTCGGCGCGCCATCCTCCTTGACCTCCGGCGTTGCCATGAGCACGGGGCCGATGTCGCAGGCCGTCGCCAGGGCCGGCTCCTCCTCTGCTCCGCCACCTCTCTCCGGCCTCGGTTCGCTGCGACTGCGCAAGCTCCGGTGAGTCAAACCCCCCAATGCTTGCTCGTAGATGTAGATTAGGGGTTTATTTCTTAGGCATGTGCTAGTAGTTAGTGGATTCGATCGGATTAGATAGGATTCGAGTATGTGATCCCAATCGGATCCAATCAGACCGATCTGTTCTTGTGTGCTACCATGTGTGTCCTAGGATAATGTTCTAGTGCTTCCCTAGGATTTGTGTTCATGTAGGATCCGTGCTAATGCTAGAATCCCCAAGGCTAGTGTGCTTTGCTAGGATTTGTGTTCATGGTAGGGTCTTGCTAGGATCTGTGTTCATGCAAATGGCATGTTCATGTTTAAGCTAGGATCATGTTCATGTTGCATGCTATAAATTTTTATACATGTTGAAGCTAGGGTTTGTGTTGAATGCTCTAGATTGTTATACGTGCATGTAGTAAGACCATTTTAGGATGCTGTCAAATGTGCATGGATGCACATGGGTGCTATTGACGAGTGGTATTTGTTATTGCTCTTTTTAGATGTTTCCATGCTTAGGATAGTGCAGTGATGAGTGGCAGTTGCAGAAAACGAGATGCCACTGATGAGTGACAATTGCTCATGGGCAACTACCGTTGATCAGTGGCATTTTCGCATGGGCAACTGCACTGATAAGTGGCATTTGTCAAAGAGTTTGTGCACATATCAGTGGCATTTGCTCTTGGGCAAATGTCTCTGATCAGTGCCATTTGGCAAAGAGTTTGTGCACTGATCAGTGGCATTTGCTCTTGGGAAAATGTCTCTGATCAGTGCCATTTGCCGTAGTGCTAATGCAACTGATCAGTGGCATTTGATAGGTGGCATTTGGCAAAGAGTTTGTACACAAATACTTGTCATCTTACCTGACAAGATATTGAAGAGTGACTAGGATGTGGCGGGTGGAGGAGCTCAGGTGGTGGCCGGAGCTGAGAGCGCCGAGGATTTCTTCCCCACGAACGGGTGGCTCAGGACGGTAGACCTGCCTGGCAGGATCGCCTTCATGAGCCTGCCTCGTTCAAGGGGACGATCTCCGAGGCAAGGCCACGAGGAGGGGGCCCAAGAGCCGCTGCGCTTCTACCAGCAGATCAAGGACAACGAGGACCTTGCCATGCTCGTCGTCCCTCGCAAGTTTGTGGAGGTGATGAACACCTGGCTGGTCATTAAGCGGCTCCAGCGCGTGGTCAGGCTGTCAGCGAACAAGCGGTGCGTGTTCTGGGTGTAGGTCCAGAACTTTGAGGGGCACATGGTTCTTGGCCGGGGCTGAAACTACTTCTGCCGCCGCCACCGGATCGTCCCCGGCGACCTCGTCGTTGTGCGCATCTCAGGACTCGGCCTCAACGTCCAAATCTTCAACCACGACTCCTCAGTCATGTGCAGATTTTGTTGCAGCAGGCACAACTACGTTGATGATGCGCATGCAATGTAGTTACCTTTTATGGTGTTAGTGTTGAACTTTTATGGTGTGTGGCTAGACTTATGGTACTTGTGCTGGGAACTTGTTAATATTTTGGCTAGGAGCAGCACCCTGGCGTGGAGCAGGGAAGGAGGATGCCCCTGCTGTTAATCTAAGTAGTTTGCTGTCGTTTCTTTGCTTGCTTTGTTTGATCTCATTTAGTTGATTGCTTTGTTTGATCTTATATGTGCTTGCTGTTGTGCTGGTTATGTGGTGGTAAGGTCATCATATTTAAATGGAGTGAGCAGAACATAAACGTTGTTTGCAACCAAACAGCTGAAGTTTGCATCTGCTCACACCGAGAGCAAAAAAAGGCAACCAACAGCAGGGGTAAGTGCCTCTTCATGCGATGCAGGCAACCAAACAGATTACACCTGCTGTATATGAGACTGCATATGAAGAACCAGGCTGCCTGGAGATGGACATGCAATGCAACTACTGTTGCAAACTGAAACCAAACACGCTGCAAACTGGAACCAAACACGCCCTAGTGTCTGGAACGATCTAGCCGCGTACTTCGTGTCAGCATGCTGGTGGCCACATTCAGGTCCAAACCCCTCTCGCACGAATCAGCTGTGTGTGTTCACTGATGGGGTCATGTACGTAGGGTAGGGTCATGAACCTGATCTAAGTACCTTACCCAAGGACACCCTTAGAAGAGGTCGCCTTCCAGTCGACCAACGAGGGACTCACTCGACTGACTTGAAGGACTCGACCACGAAGACTCACTCGACCACCAGGAGGTCAAGAGGCACTCTGCACTGCAACGGCCTGTAATTAAGTAAGCTTTATGATAGTAAAGACACTTTATGTGGGGCGTTACCAGTAACGTCCCAGACTTAACTCACCTTAAACCCTCTCCTACGTGGGCTGGCTGGGGTCCTGGCGCACTCTATATAAGCCACCCCCCTCCACAGGCAGAAGGGTTCGGCACCTTGTAACTCATATACTCATAATCCACTCGACCGCCTCCGGGCTCCGAGACGTAGGGCTATTACTTCTTCCGAGAAGGGCCTGAACTCGTACATCCCTTGTGTTTACAACCTCTCCATAGCTAGGACCTTGCCTCTCCATACCTACCCCCACTCTACTGTCAGGCTTAGAACCACGACAGTTGGCGCCCACCTTGGGGCCGGTGTTTTAGCGATTTTGTGGAGAAGTTGCGATTCTTCCGAGTACTTTCATCATGGTGTCTGCTGGAGTTTTGGTCGAGGGTCGAGAGATCCGTCTCGGCACTCTCACCTTCATCGCCGACGACTCCGCGTGGCTCCAGGAGGCTCCACTCGACGTTGATGCGCTCCCCGTTCGCGGTGCGACGCATTTTCGCGCATATGTCCGCGGCGTTCTGCTGCGGCAACCGTCGACCCCGTATCGGTCGGCTCCTCCATCGTCCACCCTCCCGGTCTCCCGCCAGCACAAGCGCTCGGGCCGGTCGAGGCTTCAGCGATGGGTGAGGCACGCGGTGGCTCGCCAATC
The DNA here is from genome assembly GCF_002162155.2 of Triticum dicoccoides. Lineage (NCBI taxonomy): Eukaryota > Viridiplantae > Streptophyta > Magnoliopsida > Poales > Poaceae > Triticum > Triticum dicoccoides. The sequence continues at coordinate 628,152,170 of NC_041391.1, forward strand.
GGCCACCACCCAAGTTGCGGCAATCGAGCCCAACGAATCTCTCTACGGCTTGTTCGATCTGTCGACTGGCTCCGTAGAGACTGCATCCGAGTGCGGTAGCAGTGATCCAGCGGCAGAAATCTTGATGGTCGACGGGCCCCGCAGTCCCCCTGGCTTCGCCCGTGATGGTGGAGCAGGTGACTGAGGCGATCCCGCACGAGGCCACGAAGAGTACCAGCCCGAGCCACTCGACTCTCTGCAAAGAGAGGAACTTCGCCGCAGGAACGTGGATGCTCTGCGTACTCCCATCGCAGGAGAAACCCCGGAGGCTCGTGCCTTGGAGGAGGCACGTCTGGCCAATTTGGCCGAACGCACTCGACTGGAGAATCTTCAGCGAGCACTCGACGAGCGCGCGCGGCAACGAGTTCCCGACGCCAGTCGACGTCAACTCTTCCCGCCGACTCAGGTATATCGAACCCCAATCCAGAATTTAGCAGCTGCGACCCGTATAGCAGAGTCCATCCAGCCTTCGCAGTCGGAAGCGGGCAGAGGTTTGCTGCAGATCAGGGATCTGCTCCGGGCAGCAGGAGATCAGAATTCAGCCGTGTCTCAGTCGCGCAATAGAATTCACAGTCGATCCGTCACTGCGAATACGCTTCAGTCGGCTCACAGCCCCAGATCGCCTCAGCGGCGTGAAGGGCGCGAGAATCGGCGAGATCAATATGGCGACAGACTCGACCGAGATGATAGGCGTCGAGTGCCCAATTCCCCTCCGAGGGGTGGGTCTTACGCTCCTCGGCAGCAAGATGACAGGCGTCAGTACAGTACAGGGCGAAGGGTTCCAGTCGACCCCAGAGAACCAGGCTTCGACGCGCGATCCATTATCGTGCAAGGTTTGGTCGACCGGAACAGAGCCCATCGAAGCGGACTCGACAGAGATGCACCCGCAAGCAGTCGAGTGCATGTTTCTGGTCCTAGTTCCTCCATAATTTCTGTCACTTTTTATTTTTGTCCAATAAAATTCCCCCTCAGTGGGTGACTTAGTTGCGAATCCGTTTCGCCTAAGTTTGTAAAAATCCTACCGAGTGGTGAGCCAGACTCCCACTCGGAGGCTTAGCTGCGAATCCGTTTCGCCTAAGTTATCAAAATCCTACCGAGTGGTAAGCCAGACTTCCACTCGGAGGCTTAGCAGCAGTTCAAGGACTCGCCTAAGTTTGTCAAAATCCTACCGAGTGGAGAGCAAACCTCTCACTCGGGGGCTTAGCTGCAGTCCAAGCACTCGCCTAAGTTATCAAAATCCTACCGAGTGGTAAGCCAGACTTCCACTCGGAGGCTTAGCTGCAGCCCTGTGCTCGCCTAAGTTATAAAAATCCTACCGAGTGAAGAGCAACCCTCTCACTTGGAGGCTTAGCTGCAGTCCAAGCACTCGCCTAAGTTATAAAAATCCTACCGAGTGAAGAGCAACCCTCTCACTC
>NC_041391.1:628154193-628166180 GCF_002162155.2 Triticum dicoccoides
TAGCTGCAGTCCAAGCACTCACCTAAGTTTGTCAAAATCCTACCGAGTGGAGAGCAAACCTCTCACTCGGGGGCTTAGCTGTAGTCCAAGCACTCGCCTAAGTTATCAAAATCCTACCGAGTGGTAAGCCAGACTTTCACTCGGAGGCTTAGCTGCAGCCCTGTGCTCGCCTAAGTTACAAAAATACTACCGAGTGAAGAGCGACCCTCTCACTCGGAGGCTTAGCTGCAGTCCAAGCACTCGCCTAAGTTATAAAAATCCTACCGAGTGAAGAGCAAACCTCTCACTCGGAGGCTTAGCTGCAGCCCAGTGCTAGCCTAAGTTATCAAAATCCTACCGAGTGAAGAGTAAACCTCTCACTCGGGGGCTTAGCTGCAGCCCAGTGCTCGCCTAAGTTATAGAAATCCTACCGAGTGGTAAGCCGGGCTTCCACTCGGAGGCTTAGCCGCAGCCCAGTGCTCGCCTAAGTGGACTAAAGAATAAGTCGATTGCAGTAAAGGCGCCTTGCTTTGAACCTGCAAAGGACATTTCGAGCCAAAGGCAATCATATTCAAGCACCAAATTCAAGTTTGAATCGATATCTAAAGGAACCGAAAGTGCTCAGGCGTTAAGCCTGTTAAGGTTTATCGGTTACAATTCCACTCGGCATACCGAGGCAAATTTAAAGCGTCGAGCCAGAAGAAGTTTTTTACCCCTCCTATGGAGGGCTGGAAGGTGCGACGAATTCATCAAGGTCAATTCCGTCGGCGATCCGAGTGGCAGCTGCAAGGAAAGTTTCCATAAAGGACCTGAAGTCGTGTTTCTTGGTGTTGGCCACCCGAAGGGCCGCCAGCTTCTCTTCTCGCGCATCTTTACAGTGGACTCGGGCCAGACACAGAGCAACATCTGCACCACACCGAGCCGAGGACTTCTTCCATTCCTGCACTCGACCAGGGATCGAGTTCAAGCGGGCCATCAGCGACTCAAGGTCATTCTGAAGTGTCTCCTCAGGCCAGAGCGTCGAGTCGATGCGAGATGTGGCGGCCTTCAGCCTTGCGAGATAGTCCACGACAGCTGCAACACGAGACTCCAGTCGGAAAACATCCATGGCAACTTCTTGTTCACCGGAGAATTGACGGGGTCGAGGTTTGGCTCCAGCCGGCTAGTTTCTTCTTCAAAGTTTTGACAAAATTCTGCAAGGATGATCACTAAGTCAAGGGGATGGTCGAATGGAAAAACCACAATTGGAAATGTTTGCCGAGCATAGAGGTTTACCTTCAAGCATAAGAAACAGCTTCTTGGCAAGACCACTCAGGAAGGCCTCCAGATCATTTTTCTTCCCAGTCAACTTACTGACTTGGTTGGTCAGGGCAGCTTTATCAGTTTTTAGTCGACTGACCTCCTTGTTGGCGATCCCAAGAGCAGCTTTCAGATTGGTATTGTCTTGTTCAAGCTTGGTGACTGAAGCTAACTTCTCGTCAGCAAGCTTGATCTTCTCAGCTAGTTCGAGGTCTTTCTTCTGTTGGGCCTCCCTTACCTTACCTGCAAGTTACAGCAAGATCAGATTTTGAAACAAGCAAGGGGAAAAGCAGTCGTCAGGGTCTCACCAAACATACCTTCGGTCTCCTCCTTTGCCTTTGTCAGCTTCTCCTGAACCAGCATCAGGCTCAGCTCGAGTTGAGTGTGCTTGTTTTCCAGCTCAGAGTAGCGAGCCACAAGATCACAAGAGTTCTGCGAAGAACCAATCGACTAAATGTCAAATATAATTCACTTCCGAGTGAAAAAGGAAAAAACACACGTTTCTAAGACTACAGCCGAATACAAGCATTCGACCGTAGTCTCGGGGACTACACCCAGTGGGTGCACTCAGCGTGCCCCCACTAATCCTGTTGAAGACAAAGTCGACCAGTCGACCTCAAAAAAAAAGAGCGAGATGCATTCTCTAAGACTGTGATCAACTGCAAGCAGTCGACCACAGTCTCGGGGACTACACCCAGTGGGTGCACTCAGCGTGCCCCCACCGGTTTGTGAAATCCAGTCGACATAGTCGACTGACAGAAAGATTGACATCATAAAGCCTAAGGTCGACTGCCAGCAGTCGACCTTAGCCTTGGGGACTACACCCAGCGGGTGCACTCAGCGTGCCCCCGCTAACACGGAGTTTAATCGACACACCCAGTGGGTGACTACTATAAATTCCAGAAAGGAAAAGTTTTTGGTAGCATATCCAACAGAACAAACGGTGGTCGACTGACCTGAACATTGCTTTGGAGGGCAGAACTGGCGTCATAAGCTGCCTGGCTCGCATCCCGGATGGTCTTCAACTGCTCCATCATGATTCCCGCCTGGCGTATCGCTTCCTTCGCCGCGCCAGCTTGGTCCTCTAGGACGTGGTGCGTCGTGAAGAGGGAGGGCTGTTGAGCACTCGTCAATGGATCTGCGAAGGACACCGTGTGTCGAGTGGTGTTCTCTTCCTCTACAATCAGAATCTCAGGCGCCGTCACATCCTGGGGCACCTTACTGGCGGACGCTTTCCTACTCCTCCTGCGCTTCAGTGGTTCTTCATCCTCATCATCATCAGGGAGATTGATAACAGCATTGGGTGGAGCTACGGAGAAGAATCAGGATCAGAGATCGCGAGTCAGTCGACTAAGAACGGCGTTAAGAATACAGTACCTGGTTTCGAAGTTGCTGCGTCCTCCATCTCATGGTCATCAGCCCGGGCCGAGGTTTCAGAAGTAGCAGCACTGCAACTCCAAAGGATCAGTCGACTAACTTCAGCGTCGACCAGAGACAAAGTTCACACAAAATAAGAAGATTCAAGCAGCACGATTACCCTGATATGGTGGGGATGGACACCTTCATCTTCGGTAGGAGCTTAATCGTCTTTGACGGGGCCGCCCTGGGCTGCTTCGGCGCCTTTTCAGTCGGCACCGGAGAGGTGGTCCGAGGGCGCTTGGTCGACTGAACAACGGTCGCAACCCCCTTGCCACGTTCAGTCGAAGGGTCGTGGACAAGCTTCGACCGCCTTTCTGAGCGCGGTGGTACGACCTCCTCCTCCTCTTCTTCCTCGTCCTCAACGTCATCTTCATCACCGTCATCATCATCATCGTCGTCATCATCCTCTGCAACGTCCGAGTCCCATTCCTCCTCTTCCTGGCTCTCGCCCCCACTCGCCTCACCCTCCTCTGTCGGAGCTTGTGCCCCATTGGGCATCGAGTACAGCTCGGTGAGGGCCTAGCAGATATCAAGACAAGGATCAATCGACCAGTCGACAAGATAAACAGAAATGAATGTGACAAAGACACAGTGGAGAGCAGAGCAAACGTACCTTGTTTGGATCGCTGTTGTGGTCGAGTGGAGGAATCCTTCTGGCTCCGCGTGGGTTATCCTTGTTTCCGGTAACGGCTACCATCCATCTTTCCAGAGTGACGTCGTCGACTGCTTCTGGATGGACTCGGGTCTCGTCTTCAGTCCCACAGTACAACCACATGCAGTGGCTCCGGAACTGAAGGGGCTGGATGCGACGCCTAAGGAAGACCTCCAGGAGATCCATGCCCGTCACTCCCTCCCGAACCAACTGCACCACGCGCTCCATCAACATCTTCACGTCAGCTTTCTCCTCCGGAATCAGCTTCAGAGAGGAGGGCTTGTTCACTCGGTCCATGGTAAACTGAGGGAGTCCACTCGACTGCCCCGGCGTCGACTGGTCCTGGCAGTAGAACCAAGTCGACTGCCAGCCTCTGACTGACTCGGGAAAGGTCATGGGCGGGAAGGTGCTCTTATTCCTCACCTGGATCCCCAGACCCCCACACATTTGGACGACTCGGGTTCTCTCATCACCTGGGCTCGCCTTCTTCACGGTCTGAGAGCGACACGTGAATATATGCTTGAACAAACCCCAGTGCGGTCGACAGCCCAGGAAACCCTCACACATGGACACGAACGCGGCAAGATAGGCAATAGAATTTGGGGTAAAGTGGTGGAGCTGCGCTCCGAAGAAGTTCAAGAAGCCACGGAAGAAAATACTCGGCGGCAAAGAAAATCCACGATCAACATGGGTGGCCAAGAGCACACACTCACCCTCTTCTGGCTGGGGCTGCCACTCCTTCCCCGGAAGCCTCGCAGCTCCATGTGGGATCAAGCCCTCGTTGGCCATGTCGAGGAGGTCTTTCTCTGTGATGGTCGACCGGATCCAGTCTCCTTGGACCCAGCCCTTCGGCAGGCGGGATCTGGACGAGGACCCGCCGCGGCTGGTAGATCTCCCCTTTGCCTTCTCCGACGCCGACGCCTTCTTCGCACGTTCCAGCGCCGCCGTCTTCTCCTTGGCCATGATTGCCGGCGAGATGCGCGAGGGGAAGTTGTGCGGGGGCGAGAGCGAGCGCGCTGGACGGAGACGAAGGGAGCAGAGAGAGAGAGAATGCTGAGGCACAGTACAGAAATCCTCGCCGGGCGCATTTATAAAGTCCCTTCCGAGTGGATGACAGGTGGGCCCGATCGATCTAATCATATCCAGGAACAGTTATGCAGACGGGATACATGGCGAAGAAAGCAGCGCGGAGATCGAGGCGTCTATGTCCCGTCCCATCCGAACGCCGCGGTCCGCTCCACTTCGCACGCGTCCCCAAATTTCGCATCCCGCGGAATCCGCGAACGGCGGATCAGTCTGTCAGACGCGGAGTTTCCCGCGATCCGTCGCTCGGGGATCGTCGAAGCCCGAAAGATCACTCGACGAAAGAAGAGAATGGATCGAGTCGACTGAAGTCAAGTTGCTCACCATCGATGAAGAGATTCTTTGGTTCAGAACAACGCACGACCAGAGCGCAAAGGTTAATCGAAAACGACATCAACTCCTTCCTCACTCGAAGCCTCAATCCATTCGGGGGCTAATGATGGGGTCATGTACCTAGGGTAGGGTCATGAACCTGATCTAAGTACCTTACCCAAGGACACCCTTAGAAGAGGTCGCCTTCCAGTCGACTAACGAGGGACTCACTCGACTGACTTGAAGGACTCGACCACGAAGACTCACTCGACCACCAGGAGGTCAAGAGGCACTCTGCACTGCAACGGCCTGTAATTAAGTAAGCTTTATGATAGTAAAGACACTTTATGTGGGGCGTTACCAGTAACGTCCCAGACTTAACTCACCTTAAACCCTCTCCTACGTGGGCTGGCTGGGGTCCTGGCGCACTCTATATAAGCCACCCCCCTCCACAGGCAGAAGGGTTCGGCACCTTGTAACTCATATACTCATAATCCACTCGACCGCCTCCGGGCTCCGAGACGTAGGGCTATTACTTCTTCCGAGAAGGGCCTGAACTCGTACATCCCTTGTGTTTACAACCTCTCCATAGCTAGGACCTTGCCTCTCCATACCTACCCCCACTCTACTGTCAGGCTTAGAACCACGACAGTTGGCGCCCACCTTGGGGCCGGTGTTTTAGCGATTTTGTGGAGAAGTTGCGATTCTTCCGAGTACTTTCATCATGGTGTCTGCTGGAGTTTTGGTCGAGGGTCGAGAGATCCGTCTCGGCACTCTCACCTTCATCGCCGACGACTCCGCGTGGCTCCAGGAGGCTCCACTCGACGTTGATGCGCTCCCCGTTCGCGGTGCGACACATTTTCGCGCATATGTCCGCGGCGTTCTGCTGCGGCAACCGTCGACCCCGTATCGGTCGGCTCCTCCATCGTCCACCCTCCCGGTCTCCCGCCAGCGCAAGCGCTCGGGCCGGTCGAGGCTTCAGCGATGGGTGAGGCACGCGGTGGCTCGCCAATCAGCCACCACCCAAGTTGCGGCAATCGAGCCCAACGAATCTCTCTACGGCTTGTTCGATCTGTGGACTGGCTCCGTAGAGCAGAGTCCATCCAGCCTTCGCAGTCGGAAGCGGGCTGCGACCCGTATAGCAGAGTCCATCCAGCCTTCGCAGTCGGAAGCGGGCAGAGGTTTGCTGCAGATCAGGGATCTGCTCCGGGCAGCAGGAGATCAGAATTCAGCCGTGTCTCAGTCGCGCAATAGAATTCACAGTCGATCCGTCACTGCGAATACGGTTCAGTCGGCTCACAGCCCCAGATCGCCTCCGCGGCGTGAAGGGCGCGAGAATCGGCAAGATCAATATGGCGACAGACTCGACTGAGATGATAGGTGTCGAGTGCCCAATTCCCCTCCGAGGGGTGGGTCTTACGCTCCTCGGCAGCAAGATGACAGGCGTCAGTACAGTACAGGGCGAAGGGTTCCAGTCGACCCCAGAGAACCAGGCTTCGACGCGCGATCCATTATCGTGCAAGGTTTGGTCGACCGGAACAGAGCCCATCGAAGCGGACTCGACAGAGATGCATCCACAAGCAGTCGAGTGCATGTTTCTGGTCCTGAATGTTTCAGCAGAGCTATCAGAGCCGCAGTTATCCCTCCCAATTTCAGGTTGGCAACAGGAGTCAGCAAGTTCACTGGTGAGTCTAAGCCTGAAACTTGGCTTGAAGACTACCGAGTGGCAGTTCAGATTGGTGGTGGGAACGATGAGGTGGCCATGAAAGCATTTGCCCCTCATGCTGGAAGGTTCTGCCAGGGCATGGTTGACTCAATTACCTCCTAGCAGCATTTACACTTGGGAAGATCTGTCCCGAGTGTTCATCAGAACGTTTGAAGGAACTTGCAAGTGACCAGCTGGATTGACAGAGTTGCAAGTCTGCGTGCAGAAGGCTAATGAGACTCTCAGAGAGTATATTCAGAGGTGGATCACTTTGCACCACACTGTGGAGAATGTGTCTGATCATCAAGCAGTCTGCGCCTTCAAAGATGGCGTCAAGAACAGAGAACTGAGTTTGAAGTTTGGTCGACCCGGTGACATGACCTTGAGTCGGATGATGGAGATTGCTACCAAGTACGCCAACGGCGAAGAAGAAGACCGACTCCGAAGCGGCAAGCACAAGCCGAGTCAGTCGGAAAAAGGAAACACCAGTCGGAAACAGAAGCGGAAGGCTGAACCGGCAGCTCCTGGAGAGGCTCTGGCCGTGACTCAGGGAAAGTTTAAGGGGAAACCAAAAGGATCCTGGAACCCCAAGAAGGTAAAGGATAAAGAAGGGAACGACGTAATGGATATGCCATGTCACATCCACACGAAGAAAGACGAAGAGGGGAATATCATCTACCCGAAGCACACCACTCGCCAATGTCGACTCCTGATCCAGCAGTTTCAGGGAAAACAGTCTAAGGACAAGGAGAAGGAGTCGGACAAGGCTGAAGACAAGGAGGACAGTGAGGAAGGATATCCTCATATCAACTCCACTCTGATGATCTTTGCAGATGTGGAAAGCAGGAGTCGACTGAAAGTCATTAACCGAGAGGTGAACATGGTTTCCCCAGCAAAAGCAAATTATCTGAAATGGTCTCAAATACCCATCACATTCGACCAATCTGATCACCCGACTCATATTGCCACCCCTGGGAGGCAAGCTTTGGTGGTCGATCCAGTTGTCGAAGGCACTCGACTGACAAAGGTGCTGATGGATGGTGGAAGCGGGCTGAATTTGTTGTATGCAGACACACTGAAAGGAATGGGCATTCCGATGTCCCGACTGAGCACTAGTAACATGAGCTTTCATGGAGTTATACCAGGGAAGAAAGCCGAGTCACTCGGCCAAATAGCTTTGGACGTGGTGTTTGGTGATTCGAAACATTTTCGCAAAGAAAAGTTGACGTTTGAGGTCGTGGATTTTCAGAGTGCATATCATGCCATTTTGGGGAGACCAGCTTACGCACGGTTCATGGCTCGACCATGTTACGTGTACCTCAAATTGAAGATGCCCGGCCCCAAAGGAGTGATCACTGTCACCGGTGATAGGAAAAAGGCAGAAGAGTGCTTTCAGAAGGTCTCCAAGATTGCCGATTCCCAGGTGACAGCAGTCGAGTTCGAGCAATACAAGCAAAACGCAGATCCGAGTGACTTGCTGCGATCAAAGAAACCCGCCACAGAGTCTGCATTCCAGTCGCCCGGTGAGACGAAGCCTGTTCACATTCACCCGACCGACCCCGATGCAGCTCCGACCCGCATCTCCACAACACTCGACCCAAAATAGGAAGAAGCGCTCATCCAATTCCTCCGTGAGAACTGGGACATTTTTGCATGGAAGCCCGCTGACATGCCAGGTGTTCCCAGGGGACTGGCTGAGCATCGCCTAAGAGTCGACTCATCTGCAAAACCAGTCAAAGAGCATCTTCGGCGGTCCGCCGTCCAGAAGAGGAAGGCCATTGGTGAAGAAGTGGCTCGACTGTTGGCGGCAGGATTTATCCGAGAGATATACCACTCCGAGTGGCTCGCTAATGTCGTCATGGTTCCTAAGAAGGACAAGTCGCTCCGAATGTGCATTGATTTCAAGCACATCAACCGGGCCTGCCCGAAAGATCATTTTCCTCTCCCTCGCATAGATCAAATTGTTGACTCGACCGCGGGATGCGAGAGGCTATCTTTTTTAGATGCCTACTCCGGGTACCACCAGATCCGTCTGTACGGACCCGACGAGGTAAAAACAGCTTTCATCACTCCATTCGGGTGCTTCTGCTATATCACCATGCCATTCGGCCTCAAGAATGCCGGAGCCACATTTATGCGAATGATTCAGAAGTGTCTACTCACTCAAATCAGTTGGAATGTGGAAGCATATATGGATGATATTGTTGTCAAATCACGAAAAGGTTCCGACCTGCTCGCTGATCTCGCCGAAACATTTGCCAACCTCAGAAGATATGATATCAAGCTCAATCCATCAAAGTGCACATTTGGAGTTCCTGGTGGCAAGTTACTCGGTTTTCTCGTTTCCGAACGGGGAATCGACGCTAACCCAGAGAAGATTGGCACTATTCTCCGAATGAAACGCCCTATGCGAGTGCACGATGTCCAGAAGCTTACTGGATGCTTGGCCGCATTAAGTCGATTCATCTCACGACTCGGTGAAAAGGCATTGCCTCTTTACCGACTGATGAAGAAGACAGACAAGTTCGAGTGGACTCCAGAAGCTGATGCAGCGTTTGCCGAGCTAAAAGCTCTGCTCTCCACCCAGCCGGTGCTTGCTGCTCCAATCAGCAAAGAGCCTCTGTTGCTCTATATCGCAGCCACAGGACAAGTCGTCAGTACTGTGCTTACGGTCGAGCGGGAAGAAGAAGGAAAAGCTCTCAAAGTTCAGCGCCCAGTGTATTATTTGTCTGAAGTCTTGACTCCATCCAAGCAGAGATATCCTCATTATCAGAAGCTTGTGTATGGAATATACATGACCACAAAGAAGGTTGCTCATTATTTTTCTGATCATTCCATCACAGTCGTCAGCGACGCTCCACTATCAGAGATTTTGCACAACAGAGATGCAACTGGTCGAGTGGCCAAATGGGCGATTGAACTTCTTCCCCTTGATATCAAGTTTGAGGCAAAGAAAGCCATTAAGTCCCAGGCAATAGCAGATTTCCTCGCCGAGTTGATTGAACAACAGCAGCCGACTGAAGTTTATTCGGAGCATTGGACCATGTTCTTTGATGGCTCTAAGATGTTGAATGGTTCCGGTGCTGGGGTTGTCCTGGTTTCCCCCAGAGGAGATAAGCTCAGATATGTGCTCCAGATTCACTTTGATTCCTCCAACAATGAGGCAGAATATGAGGCCCTCTTATATGGGTTGCGCATGGCCATTTCACTCGGCGTCCGTCGCCTGATGGTCTATGGCGACTCGGATTTAGTGGTCAACCAGGTGATGAAAGAGTGGGACGTGAGAAGCCCAGCCATGACTGGATACTGCAGTGCAGTGAGGAAGCTGGAAAAGAAGTTCGAGGGGTTGGAGCTCCATCATATACCCCGACTGAAAAATCAAGCAGCTGATGATCTAGCAAAGATAGGTTCCAAGAGAGAAGCCATTCCGAGTGGTGTGTTCTTGGAGCATATACACACTCCGTCAGTCAAAGAAGATCCTTTCACCGAAGAAACTCCATAGCCCAAGAGTGCCACGGATCCGACTGAAGTTGAAGTCCCAGCGGTGGTCGACTTGATCATGGAGGTCTTGGTGGTCATTCCCGACTGGACAGTTCCATATGTCGCGTATATCCTGAGAAAAGAGCTTCCGGAGGATGAGGAAGAGGCTCGACAGATCGTCCGACGATCTAAGGCCTTTACCGTAATCAAAGGACAGTTATACAGAGAAAGCGCGACTGGAGTCGGTCAGAAGTGCATAACACCAGAAGAAGGTCGACTCATCCTCAATGATATCCACTCGGGGACCTGTGGTCATCATACATCCTCTCGGACCATCGTGGCCAAAGCATACCGAGCCGGATTTTACTGGCCAAAGGCGAATGAGATGGCAAAAGAGATAGTGGATAAGTGCGAGGGATGTCAGTTCTACTCGAATATGTCGCACAAGCCTGCGTCAGCTCTGAAGACCATCCCACTCGTCTGGCCTTTCGCATTATGGGGACTGGACATGGTAGGTCCTTTAAGAACAGGACGAAGTGGCTTCACGCATGTACTGGTGGCAGTCGACAAGTTCACCAAGTGGATCGAGGCCAAACCAATCAAGAACCTTGACACCGGTACTGCTGTTAGCTTCATCAGGGAACTAATATTCAGATATGGAGTCCCGCACAGCATCATTACGGATAATGGGTCGAACTTCGACTCGGTGGAATTCAGAGATTTCTGCAACTCCCAAGGCACACGGGTCGACTATGCTTCAGTCGCCCATCCGCAGTCGAATGGACAAGCAGAGCGAGCTAATGGACTGATTCTTAAGGGATTGAAGCCCCGACTGATGCGTGATCTCAAACACGCGGCTGGAGCTTGGGTCGACGAACTTCCCTCAGTGCTTTGGGGGCTGCGGACCACACCTAATCGGTCGACCAGAAGAACTCCATTCTTCTTGGTCTACGGAGCTGAAGCAGTCTTGCCGAGTGATCTTCTCCACAATGCTCCTCGAGTTGAAATCTACAACGAAGCAGAGGCTGAACAAGCACGGCAGGACGCAGTCGACCTTTTAGAGGAAGAAAGGGAGATGGCTCTGATCCGATCGACCATCTACCAACAAGATTTGCGTCGTTTCCACGCCAGAAATGTGAGAGGTCGAGCCTTCCAGGAAGGAGATTTAGTTCTCCGAGTGGATCAGCACAAACCACACAAGCTTCCTCCTTCTTGGGAAGGTCCCTTCATCGTCACCAAGGTTCTCCACAACGGGGCGTACCGTCTTTACAACGTCGAGCATAATATCGACGAGCCCCGAGCTTGGAACGCGGAACTACTCCGTCCATTTTATACTTAAGTTTTAACACTCGGATGAGTTGCAATAAAGTACTTCTGTAGTTCATGGACCTCAAAATAATAGTGTCATAGTTCCTCCATAATTTCTGTCACTTTTTATTTTTGTCCAATAAAATTCCCCCTCAGTGGGTGACTTAGCTGCGAATCCGTTTCGCCTAAGTTTGTAAAAATCCTACCGAGTGGTGAGCCAGACTCCCACTCGGAGGCTTAGCCACGAATCCGTTTCGCCTAAGTTATCAAAATCCTACCGAGTGGTAAGCCAGACTTCCACTCGGAGGCTTAGCTGCAGTTCAAGGACTCGCCTAAGTTTGTCAAAATCCTACCGAGTGGAGAGCAAACCTCTCACTCGGGGGCTTAGCTGCAGTCCAAGCACTCGCCTAAGTTATCAAAATCCTACCGAGTGGTAAGCCAGACTTCCACTCGGAGGCTTAGCTGCAGCCCTGTGCTCGCCTAAGTTATAAAAATCCTACCGAGTGAAGAGCAACCCTCTCACTCGGAGGCTTAGCTGCAGTCCAAGCACTCGCCTAAGTTATAAAAATCCTACCGAGTGAAGAGCAACCCTCTCACTCGGGGGCTTAGCTGCAGTCCAAGCACTCGCCTAAGTTTGTCAAAATCCTACCGAGTGGAGAGCAAACCTCTCACTCGGGGGCTTAGCTGCAGTCCAAGCACTCGCCTAAGTTATCAAAATCCTACCGAGTGGTAAGCCAGACTTCCACTCGG
>NC_041391.1:628166281-628213105 GCF_002162155.2 Triticum dicoccoides
AAATCCTACCGAGTGGTAAGCCAGACTTTCACTCGGAGGCTTAGCTGCAGCCCTGTGCTCGCCTAAGTTACAAAAATACTACCGAGTGAAGAGTGACCCTCTCACTCGGAGGCTTAGCTGCAGTCCAAGCACTCGCCTAAGTTATAAAAATCCTACCGAGTGAAGAGCAAACCTCTCACTCGGAGGCTTAGCTGCAGCCCAGTGCTAGCCTAAGTTATCAAAATCCTATCGAGTGAAGACTAAACCTCTCACTCGGGGGCTTAGCTGCAGCCCAGTGCTCGCCTAAGTTATAGAAATCCTACAGAGTGGTAAGCCGGGCTTCCACTCGGAGGCTTAGCCGCAGCCCAGTGCTCGCCTAAGTGGACTAAAGAATAAGTCGATTGCAGTAAAGGCGCCTTGCTTTGAACCTGCAAAGGACATTTTGAGCCAAAGGCAATCGTATTCAAGCACCAAATTCAAGTTTGAATCGATATCTAAAGGAACCGAAAGTGCTCAGGCGTTAAGCCTGTTAAGGTTTATCGGTTACAATTCCACTCGGCATACCGAGGCAAATTTAAAGCGTCGAGCCAGAAGAAGTTTTTTACCCCTCCTGTGGAGGGCTGGAAGGTGCGACGAATTCGTCAAGGTCAATTCCGTCGGCGATCCGAGTGGCAGCTGCAAGGAAAGTTTCCATAAAGGACCTGAAGTCGTGTTTCTTGGTGTTGGCCACCCGAAGGGCCGCCAGCTTCTCTTCTCGCGCATCTTTACAGTGGACTCGGGCCAGACACAGAGCAACATCTGCACCACACCGAGCCGAGGACTTCTTCCATTCCTGCACTCGACCAGGGATCGAGTTCAAGCGGGCCATCAGCGACTCAAGGTCATTCTAAAGTGTCTCCTCAGGCCAGAGCGTCGAGTCGATGCGAGATGTGGCGGCCTTCAGCCTTGCGAGATAGTCCACGACAGCTGCAACACGAAACATCCATGGCAACTTCGTTGTTCACCGGAGAATTGACGGGGTCGAGGTTTGGCTCCAGCCGGCTAGTTTCTTCTTCAAAGTTTTGACAAAATTCTGCAAGGATGATCACTAAGTCAAGGGGATGGTCGAATGGAAAAACCACAATTGGAAATGTTTGCCGAGCATAGAGGTTTACCTTCAAGCATAAGAAACAGCTTCTTGGCAAGACCACTCAGGAAGGCCTCCAGATCATTTTTCTTCCCAGTCAACTTACTGACTTGGTCGGTCAGGGCAGCTTTATCAGTTTTTAGTCGACTGACCTCCTTGTTGGCGATCCCAAGAGAAGCTTTCAGATTGGTATTGTCTTGTTCAAGCTTGGTGACTGAAGCTAACTTCTCGTCAGCAAGCTTGATCTTCTCAGCTAGTTCGAGGTCTTTCTTCTGTTGGGCCTCCCTTACCTTACCTGCAAGTTACAGCAAGATCAGATTTTGAAACAAGCAAGGGGAAAAGCAGTCGTCAGGGTCTCACCAAACATACCTTCGGTCTCCTCCTTTGCCTTTGTCAGCTTCTCCTGAACCAGCTTCAGGCTCAGCTCGAGTTGAGTGTGCTTGTTTTCCAGCTCAGAGTAGCGAGCCACAAGATCACAAGAGTTCTGCGAAGAACCAATCGACTAAATGTCAAATATAATTCACTTCCGAGTGAAAAAGGAAAAAACACACGTTTCTAAGACTACAGCCGAATACAAGCATTCGACCGTAGTCTCGGGGACTACACCCAGTGGGTGCACTCAGCGTGCCCCCACTAATCCTGTTGAAGACAAAGTCGACCAGTCGACCTCAAAAAAAAAAAGAGCGAGATGCATTCTCTAAGACTGTGATCAACTGCAAGCAGTCGACCACAGTCTCGGGGACTACACCCAGTGGGTGCACTCAGCGTGCCCCCACCGGTTTGTGAAATCCAGTCGACATAGTCGACTGACAGAAAGATTGACATCATAAAGCCTAAGGCCGACTGCCAGCAGTCGACCTTAGCCTTGGGGACTACACCCAGCGGGTGCACTCAGCGTGCCCCCGGTAACACGGAGTTTAATCGACACACCCAGTGGGTGACTACTATAAATTCCGGAAAGGAAAAGTTTTTGGTAGCATATCCAACAGAACAAACGGTGGTCGACTGACCTGAACATTGCTTTGGAGGGCAGAACTGGCGTCATAAGCTGCCTGGCTCGCATCCCGGATGGTCTTCAACTGCTCCATCATGATTCCCGCCTGGCGTATCGCTTCCTTCGCCGCGCCAGCTTGGTCCTCTGGGATGTGGTGCGTCGTGAAGAGGGAGGGCTGCTGAGCACTCGTCAATGGATCTGCGAAGGACACCGTGTGTCGAGTGGTGTTCTCTTCCTCCGCAATCAGAATCTCAGGCACTGTCACATCCTGGGGCACCTTACTGGCGGACGCTTTCCTACTCCTCCTGCGCTTCAGTGGTTCTTCATCCTCATCATCATCAGGGAGATTGATAACAGCATTGGGTGGAGCTACGGAGAAGAATCAGGATCAGAGATCGCGAGTCAGTCGACTAAGAACGGCGTTAAGAATACAGTACCTGGTTTCGAAGTTGCTGCGTCCTCCATCTCATGGTCATCAGCCCGGGCCGAGGTTTCAGAAGTAGCAGCACTGCAACTCCAAAGGATCAGTCGACTAACTTCAGCGTCGACCAGAGACAAAGTTCACACAAAATAAGAAGATTCAAGCAGCACGATTACCCTGATATGGTGGGGATGGACACCTTGATCTTCGGTAGGAGCTTAATCGTCTTTGACGGGGCCGCCCTGGGCTGCTTCGGCGCCTTTTCAGTCGGCACCGAAGAGGTGGCCCGAGGGCGCTTGGTCGACTGAACAACGGTCGCAACCCCCTTGCCACGTTCAGTCGAAGGGTCGTGGACAAGCTTCGACCGCCTTTCTGAGCGCGGTGGTACGACCTCCTCCTCCTCTTCTTCCTCGTCCTCAACGTCATCTTCATCACCGTCATCATCATCGTCGTCGTCATCATCCTCTGCAACGTCCGAGTCCCATTCCTCCTCTTCCTGGCTCTCGCCCCCACTCGCCTCACCCTCCTCAGTCGGAGCTTGTGCCCCATTGGGCATCGAGTACAGCTCGGTGAGGGCCTAGCAGATATCAAGACAAGGATCAATCGACCAGTCGACAAGATAAACAGAAATGAATGTGACAAAGACACAGTGGAGAGCAGAGCAAACGTACCTTGTTTGGATCGCTGTTGTGGTCGAGTGGAGGAATCCTTCTGGCTCCGCGTGGGTTATCCTTGTTTCCGGTAACGGCTACCATCCATCTTTCTAGAGTGACGTCGTCGACTGCTTCTGGATGGACTCGGGTCTCGTCTTCAGTCCCACAGTACAACCACATGCAGTGGCTCCGGAACTGAAGGGGCTGGATGCGACGCCTAAGGAAGACCTCCAGGAGATCCATGCCCGTCACTCCCTCCCGAACCAACTGCACCACGCGCTCCATCAACATCTTCACGTCAGCTTTCTCCTCTGGAATCAGCTTCAGAGAGGAGGGCTTGTTCACTCGGTCCATGGTAAACTGAGGGAGTCCACTCGACTGCCCCGGCGTCGACTGGTCCTGGCAGTAGAACCAAGTCGACTGCCAGCCTCTGACTGACTCGGGAAAGGTCATGGGCGGGAAGGTGCTCTTATTCCTCACCTGGATCCCCAGACCCCCACACATTTGGACGACTCGGGTTCTCTCATCACCTGGGCTCGCCTTCTTCACGGTCTGAGAGCGACACGTGAATATATGCTTGAACAAACCCCAGTACGGTCGACAGCCCAGGAAACCCTCACACATGGACACGAACGCGGCAAGATAGGCAATAGAATTTGGGGTAAAGTGGTGGAGCTGCGCTCCGAAGAAGTTCAAGAAGCCACGGAAGAAAATACTCGGCGGCAAAGAAAATCCACGATCAACATGGGTGGCCAAGAGCACACACTCACCCTCTTCTGGCTGGGGCTGCCACTCCTTCCCCGGGAGCCTCGCAGCTCCATGTGGGATCAAGCCCTCGTTGGCCATGTCGAGGAGGTCTTTCTCTGTGATGGTCGACTGGATCCAGTCTCCTTGGACCCAGCCCTTCGGCAGGCGGGATCTGGACGAGGACCCACCGCGGCTGGTAGATCTCCCCTTTGCCTTCTCCGACGCCGACGCCTTCTTCGCACGTTCCAGCGCCGACGTCTTCTCCTTGGCCATGATTGCCGGCGAGATGCGCGAGGGAAAGTTGTGCGGGGGTGAGAGCGAGCGCGTTGGACGGAGACGAAGGGAGCAGAGAGAGAGAGAATGCTGAGGCACAGTACAGAAATCCTCGCCGGGCGCATTTATAAAGTCCCTTCCGAGTGGATGACAGGTGGGCCCGGTCGATCTAATCATATCCAGGAACAGTTATGCAGACGGGATACGTGGCGAAGAAAGCGGCGCGGAGATCGAGGCGTCTATGTCCCGTCCCATCCGAACGCCGCGGTCCGCTCCACTTGGCGCGCGTCCCCAAATTTCGCATCCCGCGGAATCCGCGAACGGCATATCAGTCTGTCAGACGCAGAGTTTCCCGCGATTCGTCGCTCGGGGATCGTCGAAGCCCGAAAGATCACTCGACGAAAGAAGAGAATGGATCGAGTCGACTGAAGACAAGTTGCTCACCATCGACGAAGAGATTCTTTGGTTTAGAACAACGCACGACCAGAGCGCAAAGGTTAATCGAAAACGACATCAACTCCTTCCTCACTCGAAGCCTCAATCCATTCGGGGGCTAATGATGGGGTCATGTACCTAGGGTAGGGTCATGAACCTGATCTAAGTACCTTACCCAAGGACACCCTTAGAAGAGGTCGCCTTCCAGTCGACCAACGAGGGACTCACTCGACTGACTTGAAGGACTCGACCACGAAGACTCACTCGACCACCAGGAGGTCAAGAGGCACTCTGCACTGCAACGGCCTGTAATTAAGTAGGCTTTATGATAGTAAAGACACTTTATGTGGGGCGTTACCAGTAACGTCCCAGACTTAACTCACCTTAAACCCTCTCCTACGTGGGCTGCTGGGGTCCTGGCGCACTCTATATAAGCCACCCCCCTCTACAGGCAGAAGTGTTCGGCACCTTGTAACTCATATACTCATAATCCACTCGACCGCCTCCGGGCTCCGAGACGTAGGGCTATTACTTCTTCCGAGAAGGGCCTGAACTCGTACATCCCTTGTGTTTACAACCTCTCCATAGCTAGGACCTTGCCTCTCCATACCTACCCCCCACTCTACTGTCAGACTTAGAACCACGACATTCACCATTCCAAATATTCTACAACCAGCCAATCGATCACTTGTACAGCTAGATGGTCCAAAAACATATTCGATTCCTACGAACCAACGTCCGCCTTTCAGTCGGTAGCAGGTCAAGGCCAAGTATAAGCACGTGAGATTTCTAAGATTGTGATCTATATATTTCTATGTACATATGCTTTCCAGAGAAAACTTTTGCAAACGGCCGGGAATCCAAATCTAATCCGTCCCGCTGGGCTGCCGCCGGCGTCCTTCTCAGATCGCGCGTCCTTCTCAGATCGCACACACAAACCTTAATAATCGACCAACATAACTAGAACTGTGTCTAGGCAAGGATTCGGTTCTATCAGAGTGATCTGCAGAAACCATGAAGGCATGTTCATCGGCGCATCAACTTTTGGCTTCAACAACATTGTAGATCGGCCGACCCTTGAAGCTTTAGCCATTAGAGAAGCCCTGGCACTGGCAGATGATCTATATTTGAGGCGGGTCGAAGTTGCATCGGATTGCAAAGTGGTGGTGAAAGATTTACAGAAGGATAATCTTGCAAGCTATGGTGTAATTGTCCATGAAATAATAGCTCACTCTTCAGCTTTCGAGTTTTGTAATTTTAAATGAGTTTAGGAGCTCCAATTATGAAGCTCATAACTTAGCGAGGCATGCTTTATCTCTCGGTGGTGGCCGCCGTGTCTGGTTAGGCCATCCAGGGAACTTACCTTCCGTCCCTGTAAATATTGTGACGAATTAATAAAGCCTCGTGATGTTTTCTCAAAAAAAAGGAAAAACGCAACTAGAACGATTTTCTTCGCTTGTTTCTATAACAAGATCGCCTACAAAGCAAAATGCTTAGCCGCGATTCCCTCCGGATTAGATTAATTGTTCCTCTTGTGAAGAAGCCCGGCAGCTTCGTCCTGTATTATCTGTGTGCCAAATGCTAACACTTGCATGTTATGGTAGTGGCCGAATAACTTTGCCGTCTTACAGGCGCATCCAAATAATATTTGCATATGTGCTCCTGTTAACTTCTTGGCGGGAATTCCAGATAGGGATCGAGAAAGTAATTAAGTAGTAGTAGCACGTGATGAGAACAATAGAATTTTGGCATCCGCACCCTTGAAGCATATGCAATATCTTTTTGTTAGACAGTTGCAACAAATTGTTTATAGCAGAAGATGATTGGAAGTGATCCGATCATGAGACGTCGGCTACATGCATTAACACATGACCACTTTGTCGACGGCTGTGTGCATCGTTTGATACAGAGGCGGGGGTAATCCCTTTTTGAAAAAAGAACTGCAAGTTTTCAGCCGGCCATGACCAACTAGACCTCACCAGGAATAAGAATCTGAACGTTTGGCAATTGTAACTTAAGAAAACATTTAAAATGAAGTCCAAACGAAACCGAACGAGCAAGATATATAGGTGGCCAGTCTCATCATCTTATCCCTGTACCAACCAGCCTAAGATTCTCGACGTCTCTCTTTTTTTGGAAACAAATCAGCCCTTCCGATGTTCGAACTCAGAGAAATTCTATAATCTCATGCTACTGTCATTGATCAATCCTCGGGGAAAGCTGGAAGAAAGACGGCCAAAGGGAGAAGAGCACTACGTGCGCCTCTAAAAGAAGGGAGAGGGGATGAGATAAATGGCGGATCGGCGGCCCATGCACCATTCGTAGTAGGACCGTTCCTCACGAGGGGCTCAAGAAAATTCTCAGAGGACCCAAAGGGCCAATGGACGTCAGTTGCATGATCCAAGTACCCCGACCCATCCATGAATGCGTGAGTGAGTGAGATGATGGTTGTGTGGGTATGACTGATACGATGTCCTTTTGTCATGGAATACTGTAGCGTTCACGTGCACGAAATGACGGTCATGCCTGTGCACTCCATGCGCTTAACAGCTACTACCTCGTTTATTGGTCCTCTGGTATTTTGTGTTAAATTTTGATCATAGAATAAACTAAGTAAACAATAGTGTATGTTAGCAAAAATTATATCTTTGGATTCGTATTTGAACATAGTTTTTTGTGATATTATTTTTAGTTACATGTATTAACATATTGTTAGTTAAATCTAAAATCAAAGTTTGGCACAAAATGCTAAGGGGATCAATAAATCAGGACAGAAGTAGTAGTAGTAAAATATGAGATTTATTCGTTTTTAAAATAAACACTAATTTATTGGCTCATCTATTATTTTATTTTTTTGCATGGTGGCTCATGTATTAATTAAGCATAACAGAATCGACTAGATAGAGTCGAAATACAACACCTCCTACCAAAGCACATGTATTATTCTTTTATCGAGACAAGGAATTTACTTGGGCGTGCTTTCTCTTGTGTATGCCTACTGTGTCGATAAACCATAACAGTTTTATAGGATATGAAACAAAAAAGGAGTGGTCGGGATCTCCAAAGTTGATCTTCAAATTGGGCACTGTGTTTGTTCGCAAACTGGTATGGACCAGTGCACGGACAGTGCTGCGGGAACTGGCCATCCAAAATTGCTCGCGTACATTTTAAAACAAAGTTGAATAAACTGGATAAATTCTATCAAGCTTTCAGCATAGTTTTGACATAATTCACATAAAACGGAAGATAATTCGACCGTTTAACTAAAAACAAAAACAAAATTAGGTGCACTAGGTGCACCTAATCTCATGTGCACTAGGTGCCTGAGGCCCCCGCCCACGCGGTGTCCAGATAGTTAGCTCTGAACCCCATGGGCACAGGGTAGGCTGCCCATGTGCACATTAGGCGATGAGATATTTGTAATTTGCAGTAGTAGGTGTGGGGTGGCTGGTATATGACTATAGCATGTTTTGACACCTTCATTCGAGCACCTAGCCCCTCTTAGTAGTGTGTTTCTCCTATGACTCAAATAAAGCAAAAACCAAAGCTTCGAGTCAGAAAACCATGTCTTTTTATCCTTTTTGAAGTGGGGGTTCAACCATCTTAATAAAACCTACGAGGAACCAATAAACTAGGATAAACTTTTAGCACCTGTCATTTGTACCACTAACCACATTATCATCTCGCCGAAAAACTATTTAGAGATAAATTTACTTTCAAAGGGCCATAGCCTCCAACGCCACACACTAAATATATACATTTTCCTTAGAGGAGCTAAAAGCATATGTTAAATAGACATTAAGGTCATTGTGGAAAGAAAAGAAAAGGTAAACAACCCATGCTTTTGTGTTGATGCCACAGCTCATGACGGGTTTTCGCAGCGCAACTGCCAATCGGTAGGGATTGCAATATGAAATCAATCCTCGCGTCTCCCCAAGGGCCTAGCGTTGGAGATGTGCTAATGCTCTCATAGGGAGCTCCGATTCCACACTCTATACTAGAACGTGCACCCTGTGAGCGTGCGTAGGCTAGCCGAGTATCGCTTCATCCTTCTCCTATTTGATAGCAAGAAGACAATTTTTTATGTACGGTTCGACAAGTTTCTTAATTATGGAAAAGTTATGTCTAATATAAAATTACCAAGGAAAAAATAGAAGTCATATGTTGCCAAACAAATATCATATAATCAAAATATGTCTGGCCCAATTTTTTTAAATTACGAATATAAAAAATGTTCGCAATTTCAATTATTTCCTTGAATTTAAAACCTCTCGGAGATTTTAAATAGTGTGCAAAAACAAAAAAAATATTTATAATTTTGAAAGATGTTTATAATTTTTAAAAAATTGTTTTGTGGTTTCAAGAGTTTCATAGTTTTTAATTATGTTTGTGAATTTAGAATAAGTATTCACAAATTTGAAAGCATGTTGATGAATTTGAACACTATTTACATTTTTTTTAAAATATTTGTGAATTATAGAGAAAAAATAAAAAAATAAAAAAATGTTCACGGGTTTTGAGGAAAATGTTCGTAATTTTTTGTATGTTCGTGAGTTTGATTGAAAAATGTGCATGAAACTTATACAGAATGTTGTGTGTCCAAAAATGTTGTGTATTAGACAAGGGTTTTGCTTTATAATACCACCTCTAAAAAAATAAAAGGGATAATTTTTTCTTTACTATTAATTAACTTATAAACTAAATTAAATCGTGTTGACCTCATCAATTTATATGTGGTCATGCCATTAGGTGCTAGCGCAGTGGCGCTTGGTGGGCTTGCCTTGGTTGATCAAGTGAACATGGATTGGCTCAAATGAGGGGACATGCAACACCATCTTATGTCATGTGTGATCAGGGAAGGCGATGATGTATCCCTACCAAAATGGAGCCTCACCTCAGGGTTCCTAACCCTACCCGCCGCTGCTAAAGTTTTCCTACGCGTTGTTGTTTAGTCTCCCTCCTCTTCCTCATCCGAGGGTAAGAGGACTGGGACTCGTTTGTCTCATTTTTCTTAGGATTTTGTTCCCTGTTGACATCGACAAGGTGGTTGGGCGATGGCATTTCGAATGGTCTCTCCGGTCCCTCCCAATCCTGATGATGTCTGATCCAACGCCGGAGAAGGCCTAGAGTTTGTGTCCACAAATATGATGGCGCCCTCCGGATCTTGGCACTTGATGTGTCTTTCAAGAAGAGCTATTGACTGGCGATTGGTACGACGACTAGGACATCTTATTTGTTTTGTTTTGTGGGATGGTCTGGTTCCTCCAACACTATGAACTGGTAGTGATGGATGCAAGCATGTATTGCATGGGGCGATGCTCCAACCGATGCTTGTTTAACTACTTGTAGATCATCTCAATAGTATGGCTATTGAGGTTTTCAAAGCATGGTATGTCGAGTATGTTTGTAGGTGTTGATGTCCTTTACTGAATGAATGGTTTTAATCACCACATGGCACATGTGGTAAACAATCAAAAGTTGATGCATACCTTTGAATTAAAAGGAATGCGAGCTGAAACATAGTACCCTTTAGAAAAGCAAATAAGAAAAATATCTAGGGCATGCAGAGCGATGCCACCAGAGATAACATTACACGCATAATATCTTACAGTACACACCACAACACAAGTCTGAAAATACTTTTGTCTGAGTACTGGCACGTACGAGCACATGCACTTATGCGCGCACAGTCCACTAGTCACGCGGTGGCGATGGGCGCGGCGTCCGCCTTCATGGCCTCGAAGCGCGGCTCCTTGGACTCGAACTTGTGGCGCAAGTACAGGCTCATGTAGTCCTCGAACACGAACCTCGGGTACACGGCGCTCCCGGCGCGCTCCGCCTCCTCCTCCGACAGCTCCTCGACGAGTGCCGGGGCAGGGAAAATGACGGCGTCGGCGCCGGGGTTGTAGAATGACGCGAGGGACATGCGGTTGCCGTCGGGGCGGGTGAGCACGCGGTGCATCACGCTCTTGTACCGCCCGTTGGTGATCACCTCCAGCTGGTCGCCGATGTTGACGACGATGGCGTGGCGCATGGGCGACACGTCCACCCATGCCCCGTCCTTCAGGAGCTGGAGCCCGCTCACCTGGTCGTCCTGGAACAGCAGGATCACGCCGCCGGCGTCGGTGTGCGCGGGAAGGCCGTCGACCAGGTCAGGCCGCGGGCACGGCGGGTAGCTGCTGACCTTGGTGCCGAACGTGGGGCCCCTGGACCCGGCAAAGGCCCGCTTTAGGTAGCCCAGCTCCAGGCCCAGGTTCTCGCACAGAAGGTCCAGCACCTTCTCCGCCAGCTTCTCGATCTCCGACGCGAATTCCTTCATCACTTGCCTGCAACGACGACACGATTGCCTCAAAAAGAAAAGAAAAATGCAACGACGACACGAAAAAGGCAGCTCTTGTTATGAGACAAACACAAGTGTCACTTGCTAAAAAAAGTGATTCCAGTCGTGTTGGTTACTACTGTTCTTAATTAGGATTCTGATGTGCCCAAGCAATCTTATCTGCTGGAATTTTTTTAGCTGCATGCTGCATCAGGAATGACTTTGTGTACAAGGCGAAATGTTCGGTCAATAATAGGCTGCTTCGGCAGTAAAAAGCAAAGCAAGCAGGCAACAAAAAGCACACTGGAGTTGAATCTGCAACTAGATAATTTCTGTCGAAGCTGGTGATATATATCCCTTGGTCTCTTATGTTATTATACTTAGTGATCTAAGTCGCCGTAGTTAATTAATTAAGTAATCCCGCGTGCGTGCGTACCTGTAGTGGTGGTCGAGGTTGGGCAGGTCGGCGAGGTTGGAGGAGGGAAGGTGGCGGACGAAGAAGGTGCTCTCCCAGTCCACGTCCTTCACGTCGGCGCCCTTCTCGCCGGCCTCCAGCGTCCGCGCCGCGAACTCCTTGAACTGCTGCTCCCAGCACGCCGCGTAGTGCGCCTTGCTCACCCGCTCCACCTCGTCCATCAGCTCGTGCGAGATGCCAGCAGCTGCACACATATACAGTCAGTTAATCATGTCCAGAAAATACATCAAGAATCATCAAGCACTACGTTCATAAATCACTCTGCTATAAGAGAATTCTATGTGTGTGGGGGGCAGTGGCACCTCGAAGAAGCCCCAGTTCTCGCAGGCGTCGCCGATGACCCCCATGGCGGCGCCCCTCTCCTCGGTCTCCAGCTTCTCCATGTTGATCACCGGGAAGCTCAAGGAGGCGGCAGCATTAGCAGGAATTGCCATCGCTCTCGATCTGATGTCTCTCTCCGTCGTTCTACTCACTCTCCCTATCTGTATGTGTGCTTGTCCTGGTAAGCTGAAGCACTGAGTGTGTGTGCGCTCTGAGGCCGGCGTGAGCGCCCAATTTATAGGCGCGCGAGAGAAGGCTATGACCTAGCCGGGGACATACTACGAGATTACGACACAGCTTACATGCTACTTCCTCTGTTCCAAAATAGATGACTCAACATTATACTAACTACGGAGGGAGTATGTGATTACTTAGAGTACCTCCGGCCACGTACCCAACAGGCCCCTAAGCCGTCTTTTAACGCCGACACCCAAAAAACGGCTCAGTCACATCCTAAGAGTCCGTTTTTCGTCGGTTCGGGCCGAAACTGGCGCGGCGGACCTAGGCCGAACCCGGCGCGCTGGGGGAACCGGGGAAACCGATTTTGACGCGTACGAGAATGGGCCCGCCGAGTCAGCAACACGCCGCTTCGTCGTCCTCATCGCCTCGATTCCTGCGGGAATCAACGCCAAGGCTGCCGTACTACCGTGCCGGTCAACCTCCATTGATGCCTCACGGCGGTGTAGTGAAGGCGCCGCGACGCGCGTCCCGCCCGCTCCCGCCACGCGTCGCCCGGCATGCAGATTCTCACCGCCCATCTTCGGCTATAAAAGCTGACCTCCCCGCCGGTGAACACAACGCGTCTTCTCTCGCCTCGACTCACCACAGAATCAACTCTTCCCCCTCTTCCCCGTCGACGAGCAATGTCTGAGCGATACTCCGGCGATGCCGCGGCGGCGAACGGTTTCGGCCGCCGCCATCTCCACAAGCCCGAGGCGCGCCTCCTCTACGAGGCCGACTATCTAGCGCCCCAAGACATGCGAGTGCCGGGCACGTGGAAGTTGAGCGCCGGCGGCGTCCTGGTACCCCCGGTGCCCACCGGGGCTGAACGGCGGGCCGAGATCACCTGCATCCGCTCGTCGCTGCCGGAGGCGAAGCGAAACGAGCCGAGGTACACCACCAACAGCCACACGCTGCGGACGATGTACTTTGAGTGCCGCCGCGAAGAGCAGATCGCCTCTACCAACAGCACCGTCCCCCGCGGCCGATACAACACCGACGGGCGGCGCGAATGGTGGGGCGTGCCCGACCGCACCCTCGAGGCCGTCCTCGACTACATCGAGACCGGCAACACGGCATGCCTCGGGTACCCGGCGCGCCCGTCCTTCTCTCGCCGTTGTGGTAGCTCCTGGAGGCCGCGACGAATGGGGTCAGCGACCTCCTCGTCGTCGGGCTCTAGTTTGCTCTCCTCCGGGTCGCCGGCGCTACGCCCCATCAAGCCGGAGCCGCAGGAGACGCCACTTGGGCGCCGCTCCCACAGCGGCGCCCTTGTCATCAATGTGGGTGGCTGCCCCTCCCCGCGCTCCCTCCGCCTAGTCCGGCCGAAGACCGAGGCGGGGTTGCCCCCCGAGCTTGCGGCGATAGCCGTCGCCGACGAGACCACCCTCAAGTGGGTGAAGGAGGAATACGTCCGCGAGTAGGTGGCGCGCCTGCGCCGGGCCTACGAGGAAATCAAGGCCTCGCGCCACGGTCGCGAGGAGGGCGGCGTCGGTCTCCTCGACAGCGACGAGGAGGATGCGCCCGGGCCGCCCAACCCCCCCGCGCGTCGGCGTCCCTGGTCAGGGGTGCAGCCGGGATGGCGGCGGCTCCAACACACAGGGCGACGGCGACGACGGCGATGATGACGAAGACGGCGGCGACTACACCCGGTTCTACAACCTCATCGGCATGTAGAAGGTAGGCGGCGGCTGCGGCGTATTAGGGCTACGGGTAGTTCCTTTGTTTTCTGTTTCTTTTTACAAATTTGAATGAAAAATCGCCAGGTTTTTTTTTGCCAAATTCGGATCGAATCGCCGAGTTTACGCCGAGTTGGGGGTGACGCGGGGGCAACGACTGGGTATGCAATCGTCCCCACGCCTATAGTACGCGCCGGCTCGATCCTAGACGGCGCTTTTCCGGCGTCCTGGGAGGCCGAACGACTGAAGATCGATACTATTAGCAGCGTGCGTGCCGCAACTTCGTGTAGCTTACTCTAACCAAGTTGTCCCCAAGAATATCGCTTCTTGCTAATATATGCCCTGGAGACGCCGGCGTGGCAAGGTCTCAGTCGACTGAGACTTAATCAAGTGATATATTAGTACTCCCTCCGTCCAAAATAAGTGACTCAATTTTACACCAACTTTAATCCCTCCGTTCTAAAATAAGTGACTCAACTTTACACTAACTGAACTCAATTTGGACTATTAGACATAACTAAGTCTCAGTCGACTAAGACTTAGCTGCTCCGTAAATACCTAACCTAAGTGGACGAGTAGTGTTGGCGAACTCTGTGACGTACGGATGGAGTTGACAATGACAGACGTTAGGCCTACACCTGATGGAGACGGAGCAGTATGCTATGTAGCTAACCTAAGTAGTGTTGATAAACTCTATGAAGTACGGATGGAGTTGTCTCCCACTTTAGAGGCTGGTAATGACAGAGATTAGGCGTAGTACACCTGACCTGACCCAGGCCACATGTGGTGGAGTTCTGCTGTCAACAAATATATGGCACTCCTCCAACTTTACATCGATCACTTTTGACTGCTGCTGTCCGGGGACACCGGTCGATTGTGTCTGAAACATGGCACGTAACTCGATCTATCCATGGATGGATAAGCAGCTAGAGCCTAGTAACTTCGAGTGCTTACCCGATGTCCTACTCAGCAACAGCCAGCAGCAGTAGCTAAATGGCATGTAGATCACTTATTGTCTAGACTCCTGTGTGCCGGTCGACACAAAGCAGGAATGGGAGCACAGCACTCCTGTACGCATCAAAGCTGCATGGTGCTTTGCAGCTGGACGACCAGACCCCGGCCATGTACCAGCTCGACCCATGGATGGACAGGTCGAGCTAACCTCTTCTCCATCAAGTGTCCACCCCTGTCCCTTCTCCCTAGTGTAACCTTTCCTTTCTCCTTTCTCCCTTACTAGAGCATGACGCGCGCTTTGCCGCGCCTATTCTTCAGTCTAGGGTTAAGTCCCCTATATTTATTTCGTATGCGGTTTACTTCAATTGTTTGGCTCGATGTGTGGAATTGTCATTTAGTTGTGCTATATAGCAGTGGCAATTATGTTTAAACTTTTTTATAAAAGTATCCCTCTAGCGAAATTAATGAACAATTGTTGTGTGAGCTTCGTTCAATACGCCCGAGCTTAATTTCTTGCCCAACGGTTATTGCACAGAATATTAGAAAAATGAAAGAATAGAATGGTAAATCTATAATCATAGTTCCACTCTGGTTGGATGCAAGAGAGTAAATTGCTAATTTTCTACATGTTTTCCATCGACTCCTTGCTTCGAATGTAAGCACGCGAGGCCTCGTCGGTGGTGAAGTACGTGCCGAGCCAGAAGCGCTGTCCCTCATCATAGAACTCCATGCCGAAGTTGCTGGATGGCTTTGCCCGCACGCCGAAGAGTAAATTTCTTTTGTGTCCGACCCTGTCATGGAGCAACAACCAAAAAAATACTAACCCTATCATGGAGCAACAACCAAAAAAATATTTTGTGTCTGACCCTG
Organism: Triticum dicoccoides; assembly: GCF_002162155.2. NCBI lineage: Eukaryota > Viridiplantae > Streptophyta > Magnoliopsida > Poales > Poaceae > Triticum > Triticum dicoccoides. The sequence goes on from NC_041391.1 coordinate 628,181,744, forward strand.
CAAACACCATTCCATAACCATTTGAGAATGATGTGTGCATATGTTCTTGTCCTTAGGCAATTATACATTTTAATTGATGAATACCTTTTGTTATTGCATGGACCTATCCATGTATCTAGTGCTTGATTATTGGTGCGCTGGCCAATGTAGAGTTGAAGGTCGGTGGGTTGATCAAAAGCTTGATCTGAAAGTGGTGCATGAAAACGCTCTAAGATATCATGTGACTTGATAATGAGGGACAAACAATGGTTCACTTGTATTAAATAAATGTAGCTCAGGGAAAACTTGACGCAAAGGCCTATCCACCTAGGAATCACGACAAAATTTAATTGTGCTTCCACTGCGAAAGAGCTGGTTATCGACTAGAGGGGGGGGAGGTGAATAGGCGATTTTTATGTAAGTCTTCAAAATATGGGAGTTTTGAAGACAAACAATAGAAATGACACTATTCGTATGCAGGGGAAGGTAGACTACACTAGGCAAGCCATAGTCAAGTATTCAATGAAGTGAAAGCACGAAGACTATCAGCAGCTAGGTAGTAAGGATCAGGATGGAAGATAGTATGAAGCCAATCAGAACAAGTAGTCACGCAGTGAAGTCAAACAGATAATGCAAGAAGGCAATGACTTCACGAAGACAAACTGTAAGCAAAGAGAAGTGAGAAATAGAACTAGTGACTTCAGAAGGACAGGGGTTTGTTCGACCAGTTCCAGTTGCTGTGACAACTGTACGTCTGGTTAGGGAGGCTGAGATTCAACTCAGAAGACCGCGTCTTCACCTTATTCCCCTTGAGCTAAGGACTCTCAGTCCCCGCCCAATCACTCTGGTAAGTCTTCAAGGTAGACTCCCAAACCTTCACAGACTTCAATCACCAGCAATCCACAATGACTCTTAGATGCTCAGAACGCGACGCCTAACCGGCTGGAGGATTCACAGTCCTCAAGTGTAACAAGTCTTCAAATCACGTGGACAGAAAGACTTCAGTGATGCCAAACACTCTTTGGGCTCTGGGTGGTTTGGGCTTTGTCCTCGCAACGATTCTCTCTCAAATGCTTCGGAGGTGGGTTGCTCTCAAACGACAAAAGTCGTGTACTAACTCTGAGCAGCCACCAATTTATGGTGTAGGGGGTGGGCTATTTATAGCCACTGGGCAACCCGACCTGATTTGTCCGAAATGACCCTGGGTCACTAAGGAACTAACATGTGTCCCAACGGTCAGATTTCAAACACACGCGGCAGCTTGACTTGGGCTACAAGTAAAGCTGACTCATCCGACTCTGGATAAGATTTGCTCTCATTGTCTTCGCTCGAAGACATAGGATTTGGTTGAGCATCACTTTAGTCACTCTGACTTTGTTCACTTGGACCCCACTTAACAGTGCGGTGGTTCCCATGACTCAACAAAGAGGAAACGGAAACAACAAAACAGCTAAGTCTTCGCGCTCCATAGTCTTCATGTGATGTCTTCTCATGTCATAGTCTTCAACGTGAATAGCTTCACAGACCACCATTGTATTCAATGTCTTCACACATTTTTAGGGGTCATCTCCGGTAGGTAAACCGAATCAATAAGGGACTACTACTTGTGTTATCCTATAATTCTCACAAACACATTAGTCCCTCAACCAGGTTTGTCGTCAATACTCCAAAACCAACTAGGGGTGGCACTAGATGCACTTACAGTCTCCCCGTTTTTGGTGATTGATGACAAACTGGTTGAAGTTTTCAACGGGGATAAAAGTATGTGAAATTGTAAAGAATTAAGATATTGTCTTCATAGGTGGCAAAAAGGCTCCCCCTGAAGATGTGCATATAAGTGTTTTGCGTTGGAATGCAAATGCACATGGCATGTTGTACTTGTGGAGATCCTCTTTACCCTAAGAAGACAATACATCATGCATGAACAGATATACAAGAATAATGACATGCATACTAAAAAATGGACGTCTGCAGAATGACTTCATGCGGGATTTATCATCGCACATGCGGAATTTATGGCCGCATCACAGAATAACAGCAAAAGTAGCAGACGACCATCAAGTTTAAGTGTTACAACTCAAAGAACCAAATGTATCAAAAGCGAGAGTTGTAAACACTTGGCAAAAGTATAGCAACCACCCATATGGACCCTCTTGAAGACTATCAACATATGCTTCTCCCCCTTTTGTCAGTAAGGACCAAAAAGGTTTAAAGACATAGTCTCTACTCGTTCCCATGAGGAGTAGGTGAGGCAGGAGGGTCGTCAGTGAGGTTTGGTGGTGCAGACGAACTTGGTGCAGTGTCGATACGCGCCAAAGTTGGAGGTGGTGAAGTAGCATCATCAGCATCATCAAGAACTCTGGTATTAACATTTGCCATGGAGGAGGAGTACTCAGAATCTTCGAGAGATGGAGTTCGACGCAAGACAACATTCCTGGGAGGAGCGGTGTCAAACTTGAATCTCTCTGTGAAGCCATCGTCTTGAAAATCATCTTCAGCACTGAGCAATGTCAAACTCTTCCAAGACCGCCAACAAGTTTCATGAGTGACAACGGCATTCTTGGTGGCAAGGTTGTGAATGCGATTAATACCCACCAAGAGGCTTTGCATCTGACGCTTTAGCCAGTAATGATGCTCGTCGTGTTTCTGATGCAAGGCCACAAGAAGCTCTCGGTCATTGAGCATACGAGATCTCTTCCGAGGCCTTGGAGCAATAGTGCTTTCAGTGGCTTTAGTACGTGCACAGCGAGTATTGCCAGCCAGCGGATAAACACGAGTAGCAGCATGAACTCCTTCAACATGTTGAGAGAAACTCTGATGATCGATATTGTGAAGATAAATTGCCTCCTTTGCAGGCTCTGGGTATATGGCGTCGACAGACATATGAACCTCTGGCAAGAATATGAGATGGTTGGGAGCAGAGGGCTGATAGTCAACAACAGAATGAAGCTTGATCAGGCGCATAACCCATGGAGCATAGAATTTTAGACCAAATATGTGGGAGCCAGATGCAGCAAATTGGCGAATGAAGAAATCCTGAGCATTGAAGCTGATGCCATTGAGAATATAGAAGACCAATGTCTTCATTGCTCCTTCAAGCTTTGCTGAGGAAGAATGTCCTTTGATGGGCCATAGAGTTCACCTAATAATGTGATAGATGGTGCGGGGCAGATACTCTAGGTCTTCAACAAAGAATTCCTTGGGATATTCAACATCCTGCGGCAGTGGCTTCATCATACTCAGTATTTGGCTCATATTGGGCTCAGGCTTCTGGAAGATGCTTTCCAATGCATTGCGGTGATGCTGACAACCAGACTCATATAGTTCACCTGGAGTGGATAGGCCAATAAGCTCAATGAGATCAAGAGCTTTGGCTTCATGGTGTACGTTGCATATCATCCACTCAAGGACCCATGTCTTTGGATCCCTGTTGTAGCCGCGAATGTGGAGAGTTGCATAGAATTGCAGCAGAAGCTCTTCCTTCCAATTCTCCTTATCAGACACAAACTGGAGAAGGCCTGCATCTCTGAAACAGTCGAGGGCTTCTTCTAAGCAGGGCAGGCCAGCAATGGCTTCGCAATCCAAACGCATATGAGGAAATATGCGCCCTTGATTGTATAGAACACAAGAGTAATAGCTGCGCTGCTGATAACTCCAGAACCGATCAGATGATATTCTTGGCTTGGAATATGGGTTCTTGGCTCTATCAAAGAAAGTGTTGTGTGCAATGAAGCCATTAACATTGAAGGATCCTAGTGCAGATGCAGTACCTGGAAACCTTGGCAGCCTTGGTTTTGGCTTCTGAACCTGTGGCATGTGCTCCACATGATAATCAAACTGTGGTCCAGGAACAGGTGGAGGTACCAGAATTGGCCATATGATAGTGACAAGCTCGCCTTGATAAAATGCTTGCTCAATACTCAATAGTGTGTGGCCTTGGTGGCAGAACATGAGCAGTGGTATTAGCAAGGGCGTCAGGCTGCACATTTGTTGCAGGTGCATCATTGGCTTCATGCACGGTGTTCATTGTAGGCGCCACATTATCTTCTGTCATGACAACATCATTGGTGTCAGTAGGGTTATTGGTGGCCGCCTCAGGATTTTCAACCTCCACTTGAGTAGCTGGAGGGTCGGGCACAGACACGTTCTCCTCGAGAACATCTTCTTGGTTGGTAGGGGGTGTGGCAACATGTTCTTCTTCTTGACGGGGTTCTTGATTTTCATCGGCTGATGCAGCTGGTATGTCTTCAGCAGCATTGGCTTCAGACGCAAACACATTCGCAGTAGGAGTGGCTTCAGGAAACACTTGCTATGCTGCCATGTTGGGTTGCACTTCTCCTTCTGGAACGCTCGATGGAGCGACTTGTGGCCTTGGTCCTTTGCAAAGCCTGCGAAATGCGGGCGACGCCTTTGGAGTAGGAGTGGGATGGACCACATAGTCGTCGTCATCATCAAGCACCGGATTGGTGACTTGAGGTGGGGGAGTTCGCGGTGAGTCTTGACTTGGAGATGCTGGTTGGGGGCGATCAGCCCATGAGGCATCCTGAGAGATTGGCATCAAAGGACGACCAATACTGATGAGTTCGTTGTTCGTGAGAACAGGCGATGATACCGTTGGGCGCTCGATCTGAGGAAGGACTTCATCATCAACTACATTGTCTTGGGGATCAATGTCTTCAGCCGTGATGGGGTCAACGGCTGGAACTTCTTTAGCTTCAGGAGCCTCTGTGGAAGCAAGCTCGTGAACTATCAACTGACGCTCTTGGTGTTTCAATGTAGGACGAGCAAAGGAGATGGGCTCGACAATGAGGGGCTCTGTGGGAGCAGCCCGATCTTTCTTCTTGGTGTTTCTTTTCTTGGTGGGTGGGGCTTCGTCAGTGGTGTTCTTGAGTTTGCGCTTTCTGGCTTCGGCTTCAGCTGCCCTGGTTTTCTTCTGTTCTGAAGCCACTGCGGGGACCTTAGGCTTCGAGCCTGTCATACTGGCAGGGAAGACAATGCGATGTTCTTCCCGCCTCGGTGCATCAGCTTGGGCCACAACAGGCTTTTTCTTCTTGGCAGCCAGCTTGGGGTCTATGCCAGGATGCCCACGTACCTTGCGCTTCTCAGCTTCATTGTAAGCTTGAACACACTTGGCAGCTAGATTCCTCATTCACTCGCGTGAACCTTTGGCTTCTTCGCACTTCTTGCGAAATGCCTCCTTGAGGTCATGCAACATCAGCTTGAAGTTTTGAACATCAGCCACACTGAGCTTGGCCACGTGCTTCTTGAACTGTTCTTTCTCATAGTCAATTTTGTTCTTCAGTTCAACAATTCGCTGAGCCAGGGCCAGTTAAGGAGCAATGGCGCCTTGAAAGGAGACACTGATGCCAATTGGGAGCTGAAGATCATCAAAGCTGAGATTCAGGTTGTCAAACCACTCATCAATGAAGTTATCCAGAATGTTCACATCAAAGAGGGGCAGATCATTGAAGATCTTTGCCTCTAGCTTGATCTTTATCAGCTGCTCAAGAGCATCATCACCGCACTCATCATTTGATGACAGATCTATGGCTTCAGTTTCGTTTCTCAGAATGGCAACAGGTGTCAGGGCTTGACCACAACTCTGAACATGTTTCTTCTGGGGCTTCTCTTTCTTCTTGGAGATGCAAGAGAGATCTTCAGAATTGATATTTGGAACTGGAGGGGCAGTTGCCAATGGCTTTGCTCATGAAGCTTTAGAAACAACAGAAGGTTTTGAAGCCTTTGTTTTCTTTTTCTTCTACGACTTAGGAGGAGGAGCTGGTGCATCATCAGAATTAGCATCATCGGCAGAATGATCCACATTTGCACCTTGGACGGCAATGTGAGTGACGAGGCCTTCGAGGTTGTTGAAGGGGCCAATTCTGTTTTCATTGGCTTCACGGGTGCCATCTTCCCAAGGAGCAGACAGACCTGGGTTGAAGTCAAGTCCAGATGCCTTCTTGTTCTCCACAGCAGAGTCTTTGGCGAACTTGAAGTTGCACTTGAACGGATTGTCTTCGCGACACCACAACAGAGAAGAAGGGTCAGCATTCTCTGGCTGTGGTCCACGAACCATGCACGGATAGAAGCCTTGATCAATAGCTTCAGTCTTGGACCTGGGAGGAAGATTTTTGTATAGGATATCTTCCCAAGGTCGCTTGATGGCATTCTTCTCGGCATACTCAGCAGTGACAAATCTGTATTTGAACCATTCCTCTACCCAATATCTTCGAATCCATTGGATTCGATTCTTGCGTTCACCATAGGTTTCTTCGGGGTCTGTCTTGTATAGTTCGTGCAGATCTGGTGGCAAATCTTTGGATGTATTTCGTCGGTGCTATCTGCCACCCTTTCTTGCTGACTTCTCAGTAGCCATGAAGGTTAACCTGAAAGGCTTTAGATCTAGCAAAGGCTCCAGCCGGCTGGTCAGACAAGAACTGGCTTCAGGAGAATTTATGTGACTCTTTAAGAATTCTGCAAATGAATGCAGACTATGAGAACCAAGGGATTCTCCCACAGACATGTACCTGTGACAGCATTAGAGGTGTGAGGGAAGGGGAAGAGGTCATATGCATTCTTAGAAGATTTTGAAGATAAATCAGTTTGAAGACATTGACCTCATAACATGAAGACATTCACTTATTTGTTGTGAGTTGATTCCAGATTGGTACGAATCCAAGAATAAGTACAAGTGAGGAATCTAACTTGTAGAGAAGCATAAGTGAATAGACTAGGCATAATATGAGATGAAGAACGGGATAGATTCAACTTTGGAAGTATAGAAACCACTTTTGGTAAAGAAGAATGAATCAGATCAAAAAGACGGTGAAAACTATGTTTTAATTACCACACAAAGAACTGCTAGATAGAGCGAAGTTGGAGGCCAAGCAGTTCGATCTCCCGTGCCCTAACTTGGCAACGGAAGACATCTACGGCGGCGGCGAAGAAGACGAGGTCCGCGGCCTGCGTGAGGACGTCGTCGGTGAGGTCGCGGCAGATAAGCGCTTCGTCGCCGTCGTCGTCTAGAGCTAGCGGTGGCGCTAGGGTTTGTGAGAGGTGGCGAGGTGGAAGAAGGATTTTGACCGTGATGTGATGGGTATTTATAAGGAAAGGGACAACACAATGCAATTACGCAGGTGCCCCTGGCGGTTCTCATCTGAAGGGCACGTGGCCAGCATGCAACACCTTGGAAGTTGTTCCATGTTCCCACGCATGCGTGGATTGTCGGGGTGGTCGTTCCGAATTCTCCGGCTTTCAGGCAATAAGGATATAGCATTAAAAACAGATATAAATGTTTGTCAGATTGACTTCAGCTGACAAGGTCTCAGCGAAGACAATTGACAATTTTCAATAGAATGCATATGATTTGGACATATAGAATTGAGGTAGGAGCATAGATAGGTTAGGGTCCGATCACATTCACTTAGATCAAAAGATTCAGCAAGAAGCCATAGCTATAAGTGAATGTTGTAGAGGACAAAACACAAATATGTATATAACTAGTATAGGACCAAGTTAACAAGATGAAGATAAACTTGAACATAAGCCATGGATGAAGACAAATCAAATATGAAGACTTTTCAATTGTGACGCCAAGGGAAACACTTCAAACAAAAGTTTGGTGGTGGCATTACCCACCGTATAGGAAGTATTAGACCCAGACACGATGCACAATTATCGTGGTGCTCCAAAGTCAAATTCCGCGTTAATATATTCACACTTAGAGTGTATGTCTTCATTGATTGAAGATATACATTACTTCGTGTGTTGCACATCTAAGTCATCAAAATGCATAAGTGTTAGGATGTGTGTCCAATCACAGGACATTTGAGGATTCCAGGATATTTAGCTCACACCGCAACTTGCAAAACCTTTTCTCATCCAAGGGCTTTGTGAAGATATCAGCCAATTGCTCTTCCGTGTTGACGTGAATGATATCAATATCTTCCTTCATGACATGATCTCTGAGAAAGTGATGACGAATTTCAATGTGCTCTGTCTTCGAGTGCTGAACTGGGTTGTTGGCAATCTTGATGGCGCTTTCATTATCGCAGTAGAGTGGCACATTCTTCAGGTGGATGCCATAGTCCTTGAGTGTTTGCTTCATCCAGAGAAGCTGAGCACAACAAGATCCAGCAGCAATGTATTCGGATTCAGCGGTGGAGAGAGATACACAATTCTGCTTCTTTGAAGACCAACAGACAAGAGATCATCCCAGAAAGTGACATGTGCCTGATGTGGACTTGCGATCAACCTTGTCACCAGCATAATCAGCATCTGAGAATCCAACTAGATCAAACTCTGAGCCCTTTGGATACCATAATCCTAGTGTTGGGGTGTAAGCCAAATATCGAAGAATCCGCTTCACAGCTAAGTGATGCGATTCCTTTGGTGCCTCTTGGAATCGGGCACACATGCAAACACTAAGCATTATATCTAGCCTAGATGCACATAAATAAAGTAAAGAACCAATCATGGAGAGTTATACCTTTTGATCGAACTCTTTACCATTGGCATCGGGACCCAGATGACTTTTGGTTGGCATTGGCGTCGTGTATCCTTTGCAGTCTTGCATTCCAAACTTCTCCGGGCAATCTTTGAGATATTTTTCTTCAGATATGAAGATGCCATTGCGTTGCTGGCGGATTTGAAAACCCAGGAAGAACTTCAGCTCGCCCATCATGGACATCTGATATTGCTCTTGCATCATGTGACCAAACTCATCACTGTATTTCTTGTTTGTGCAGCCGAAGATAATGTCATCCACATAGATTTGGCACACAAATAGTTCACCATAATATGTCTTCGTGAAGAGTGTAGGATCTAGTGAACCAGGTTTGAAGCCTTTGCTCTTCAGGAAGTCTTTGAGTGTGTCATACCAAGCACGAGGGGCTTGTTTGAGGCCATACAGTGCCTTGTTGAGCTTGTATACCATATCAGGATGTTTTGGATCTTCAAAGCTAGGAGGTTGTGCAACATATACTTCTTCTTCAATCTTTCCATTTAGAAAGGCACTCTTCACATCCATTTGATACAGAAGGATGTTGTGATGATTTGCATAGGCTAGCAGTATGCGAATGGCTTCAAGCCTAGCCACTGGAGCAAATGTTTCATCGAAGTCAATCCCTTCCACTTGAGTGTATCCTTGAGCAACGAGACGAGCCTTGTTGCGATATATCCATTTGGTGCCAATGATATTGTGCTTACGAGGATCAGGACGCTTGGCCAATTCCCACACATTGTTCAACTCAAACTGTTGAAGCTCTTCTTGCATGGATTGAATCCATTCAGATACCATGAAGGCTTCAGCAACTTTCTTGGGTTCAGAGATTGAGACGAATGCAAAATGCCCATAGAAGTTTGTTAGCTGTGTTGCTCTTTGAGTAGCTCTTGAACGAGTGAGTGGACCAGGTGCATTGATGCTATCGATTATCTTCTCAATCTGTACTTCATTTGCAACACGAGGATGAACAGGACAAAGATTTTGCTCTTGCTGATCAATGTCATCATTTGGAGGATTGTCTTCAGGCTGAGCATTTTCTTCGGGTTGATTAGGTGTAGAGTTGATAAGTTCCTCTTCAGTCTGAGCCTGAGAAGGTATGATCTCTCCAATTCCCATTTCCTTGATTGATTCACTTGGAGGTACTTCATCTAGCACATTTGGCAGGTGCTCTCTTTGCGAGCCGTTAGTCTCATCGAACTGCACATCCACAGTTTCAACCACTTTATAGTGAAAGAGGTTGAAGACTCTATAGGAGTGCAAATCCTTTTCGTAACCCAGCATAAAACCTTCATGTGCTTTCGGTGCAAATTTTGAAGTGTGATGTGGATCCTTGATCCAGCACCTAGCACCAAATACTCTGAAGTAGCTTACATTTGGCTTCTTACCAGTTAGGAGTTCATAGGATGTTTTCTTCAAAAGCTTGTGAAGATAAACACGTTTGATGACGTGGCACGCAGTATCAATGGCTTTAGGCCAGAACTTCCGTGGAGTCTTGTACTCATCGAGCATTGTTCGGGCCATCTCAATAAGGGTTCTGTTCTTGCGTTCCATGATGCCATTTTGCTGAGGTGTGTATGGAGCAGAGAACTCATGAGTGATGCCCATAGTATCCAGATAAAGGTCGAGGCCGGTGTTCTTGAACTCAGTGCCATTGTCACTTCTGATATGCTTGATCTTAACGCCATAGTTCGTCATGGCACGATTGGCAAAGCGTCTGAAGACATCTTGCACTTCATTCTTGTAGAGGATTATATGCACCCAAGTATATCTTGAATAATCATCAACAATGACAAAGCCATAGAGGCAAGCAGTGGTAGTGAGAGTAGAGTAGTGAGTAGGCCAAATAAGTCCATGTGTAGCAGCTCGAAAGGTTGAGATGTAGTCATGATTGTCTTCAAGGGATGCTTGGCCCTAGTCATCTTTCCAGCTTCGCAGGCACCACACAGACGATCCTTCTTGAACTTGACACCTTCGATGCCCACGACATGCTTCTTCTTTGCGAGAGTGTGCAAGTTCCTCATGCCAGCATGCCCTAGCCTTCGATGCCAAAGCCAGCACTCTGAAGCTTTTGCTAGAAGACATACAGCCATTTGTGGTCCTGCTGAGAAATCTACCATATACAGATTCCGATACCCTTCAAAGACTAGAGACTTGTCATATTCCATTAGTACAAGGCAACGATATTTTCCAAATAGCACAATAATGTTTAAGTCACAAAGCATTGAGACAGACATTAAGTTGAAACCAAGGGATTCAACAAGCATCACTTTATCCATGTGCTGATCCCTTGATATTGCAACTCTACCTAGACCCAATACCTAGCTTTTACTAGTGTCAGCAAATGTGATGTGACTCTTGTCTGATGGACGTAGCGTTGAATCCATTAGAAGACTTTGATCGCTAGTCATGTGGTTAGTGCATCCACTGTCCATAATCCATTCTTAAGTACGAGGTGTCATAGCCTACAATGCAGTTTGGGGGATAGGCTTCACCAAGCAAGTTCTAAAGCATAAACATTTGACGAACAAGTGGAACATGGAAATTCAGATCTTGGTTAGGATAGATAGGATGAGTGTCAAGGAATCCCAGAATGAAATCCATAGTAAGACCATTTGGGCATTTTATCTTGCGCCCCACAAGATGTTTAAGGTCCCCAGCATTAGCATCAGACGCCTTTGATTTCTGGCTGGAGAACTTTCCCTGCAAAAGAGAGTTAAGTTTTCTTAACCACCCACATTTTTAGGGGTGGCTTAGAAGCAATGAATCTAAGTGCAGCATATGAGAACTTCGGCTTTGGAGCCCTAGTAAATAGCCTTGCAGGAGGAGAATAATATTCATAGGAATAAGCAGAAAAGTTCTTTGTTCTATGAACATAGCAGTTTGAGGAAACACGCTCATATTCATGGGTCTGAGTATGATTTCCCTGCAAAACATTGACATTAGGGTCACTCAGATGAGTCCTTGGTCTGTGTGAAGCTTTTGGACCATATGAAGCCTTTGGTATGGGGTTTGTCTTCTTCCTAGGTGGTGTCGTGATGACATTGACTGGAAGATTCTCAAGGCAGCTTTTGGGTACCCATATCTTCTTCATAGGTGGCCCATTCCTGCAGTTAGTACCAATATACCTGGCAAACACTTCGCCATTCTGATTCTTAAACAGTTTATAGTTTGCATCAAAGGATTCATCAATGATAATAGGGTTAGCACAAGTGAAACCAGATAAGGTGGATGGATCTACTGAAGGTTCCTTTGCAGCAACCCATGTGGTTTTGGGGTACTTCTCAGGCTTCCAGTATGACCCATCAACATTCATTTTCCTCTCGAACCCAACACCCTCTTTCCTAGGGTTTCGGTTCAGAATCTGCTTTTTGAGGACATCACATAATGTCTGATGCCCTTTGAGACTTTTGTACATCCCTGTCTCAAGCAGTGCCTTCAACCTAGCATTATCATCAGCAATAGTAGTGGTATCCTCAGCAGAGGGGTTAGTTACCACATCAGCAGTCGAAGATACTGCAACAGTAGTAGCAGTAGAACATTCAACAATAGAGGCAACATTATCACGCTCAATGCATTTTAGACATGATGGTTCAAATCCTTCTTGAGCGGGACTGATCTGTTGAGCGTAAAGGACTCGTTCTCTTTTTGAAGATCTTCATGAATCGCTCTCAACTTCTCAAGATCTTGCTTCCTTTGAAGATAATCGCAGGAAAGCTTTTCATGAATTGTTGTGAGCATTTGATGACGACTTTCAAGTTCTTCGTACTTAACATGAAGATTTTTTATGTCTTCAATTAAGGACTGAGATCATGTCATTTCCGCATCCAACAGGTCATCGCTTTTGTCTAATAGTTTTTGAATATGTTCCATAGCTTTCTGTTGTTCAGTTGCAATTCTAGCAAGTGTTTTGTAACTAAGTTTGGATTCACCATCAGAGTCATCTTCACTTGATGTTTGAAAGTAGGCATCGCGTGATTTTACCTTGGCACCACATGCCATGAAGCAATAGGTGGGAGCCGAGTCGTCCTTGTCATTATCATTAGCGTTGGTGACGGAGCCATTGTCTTCAGTGTTGAAGATGGACTTGGCAACGTAGGCTGTAGCTAGAGCCAGACTCGCAACACCAGAGTCGGACTCCTCCTCAGACTCCACCTCAGCCTCCTTAGAAGCAGACTCCTCCTCTGAATCCATCTCCTTGCAAACAAAAGCACGAGCCTTGCCAGATGAGCTCTTCTTGTGTGATGAAGACTTGGAAGAAGACTTTGAGGATTTCTTCCTCTTCTTGTCATCATAATCATATTCTTTGCTCTTCTTCTTCTTCTTCTCATTGTCCCACTATGGACACTCAGAGATGTAGTGACCAGGTTTCTTGCACTTGTGGCAGGTTCTCTTTTTGTGGTAATGGGTGGAAGCTTCATCATTTCTTGAGATGGATCATGAAGACTTTCTAAAGCCTTTCTTCTTGGTGAATTTCTAGAACTTATTCACAAGCATAGCAAGCTCCTTTCCAATGTCTTCAAGATCACCAGAACTGCAGTCAGATTCTTCTTCAGATGAGGAAACATCCTTTGCCTTCAAAGCGTGAGTTCGGCCATAGTTGGGGCCATAGATATCTCGTTTCTCAGATAGCTGAAACTCATGTGTGTTGAGCCTCTCAAGTATGTCAGACGGATCAAGAGTCTTGAAGTCAGGGTGTTCTTGAATCATCAGGGCTAAGGTGTCAAATGAGCTGTCAAGAGATCTCAGTAGTGTCTTCACTATCTCATGCTTCGTGATCTCAGTGGCGCCGAGTGCTTGGAGCTCATTTGTGATATTAGTGAGGCGATCAAATGTGAGCTGGATGTTCTCATTGTCGTGTCTCTTGAAGCGGTTGAAGAGGTTGCGGAGAACACTGATCCGTTGATCTCGCTGAGTTGGGACGCCTTCATTGACCTTGGAGAGCCAGTCCCAGACTAGTTTTGATGTTTCCAGAGCACTCACACGGCCATACTGTCCTTTGGTCAGATGACCACAGATGATGTTCTTGGTAGTAGATTCTAGTTGAACGAACTTCTTGACATTAGCAGGGGTGACACCTTCACCGGTCTTGGGAACTCCGTTCTTGACGACATACCACAGATCGACATCAATGGCTTCAAGATGCATGAACATCTTATTCTTCCAGTAGGGATACTCAGTGCCATCGAATATGGGGCACGCAACGGAGACTTTGATTATCCCTGCAGTCGACATAGCTAAAACTCCAGGTGGTTAAACCGAATCGCACAGACCAAGGGAGTACCTTGCTCTGATACCAATTGAAAGAGCTGGTTATCGACTAGAGGGGGGGTGAATAGGCGATTTTTCTGAAAGTCTTCAAAACATGGTAGTTTGAAAGACAAACAATAGAAATGACACTATTCATACGCAGCAGAAGGTAGACTACACTAGGAAAGCCATAGTCAAGTACTCAATGAAGTGAAAGCACGAAGACTATCAGCAGCTAGGCAGTAAGGATCAAGATGGAAGATAGTATGAAGCCAATCAGAACAAGTAGTCACGCAGTGAAGTCAAACAGATAATGCAAGCAGGCAATGACTTCACGAAGACAAACTATAAGTAAAGAGAAGTGAGAGATAGAACCAGTAGCTTGGAGAGGACAGGGATTTGTTTGACCAGTTCCAGTTGCTGTGACAACTGTATGTCTGGTTAGGGAGGCTGAGATTTAACTCAAAAGACCGCATCTTCACCTTATTTCCCTTGAGCTAAGGACACCTAGTCCCCGCCCAATCACTCTGGAGAGTCTTCAAGGTAGACTTCCAAACCTTCACAGACTTTGTTCACCGGCAATCCACAATGACTCTTGGATGCTCAGAACGCGACACCTAACCGGCTGGAACAGTCCTCAAGTGTAACAAGTCTTCAGATCATACGGACAAAAAGACTTCAGTGATGCCAAACACTCTTTGGGATCTAGGTGGTTTGGGCATTGTCCTCGCAAGGATTCTCTCTCAAATGCTTCGGAGGTGGGCTGCTCTCAAACGACAAAAGCTGTGTACTAACTCTGAGCAGCCACCAATTTATGATGTAGGGGGTGGGCTATTTATAGCCACTGGGCAACCCGACCTGATTTGTCCGAAATGACCCTGGGTCACTAAGGAACTGACACGTGTCCCAACGATCAGATTTCAAACACATGCGGCAGCTTGACTTGGGCTACAAGTAATGCTGACTCATCCGACTCTAGATAAGATTTGCTCTCATTGTCTTCGCTCGAAGACATATGATTTGGTTGAGCATCACTTTAGTCACTCTGACTTTGTTCACTTGGACCCCACTTAATAGTGCGGTGGTTCCTGTGACTCAACAAAGAGGAAACAGAAACAACGAAACGACTAAGTCTTCGCGCTCCATAGTCTTCATGTGATGTCTTCTCATGCCATAGTCTTCAACGTGAATAGCTTCACAGACCACCATTGTCTTCAATGTCTTCACACATTTTTAGGGGTCATCTCCGGTAGGTAAACCGAATAAATGAGGGACTACTACATGTGTTATCCTGCAATTCTCACAAACACATTAGTCCCTCAACCAAGTTTGTCGTCAATACTCCAAAACCAACTAGGGGTGGCACTAGATGCACTTACACACTGCTAGCCTTGCAGGTTGCCACGATCTTGAAAATAGGCAAGAGCTTAAGATGAGCTTTCTACCAGCTTGACCCAACTAGTCTTGTACCTCATAGTTTAGTGGAATAGTATTTGTTCCAGATCAAATTAACCCAGGGATGGTTATCTTTGTTGAATTATTTTGGAGGTTTTTAATGAGTAGAGCTTTATTGTGTAAAGCAATATCCAAAATGTTTAGTTTACCTAGTTCCTTAGGTTTCAAACCTTGTCTCATGCAATTAAAGTTGGGAATCAATTAACTTGTCCAAATTTTCTCCAAAAGAAAGGCCTATATATTTATCAACTTTCTCAATGATACGTGTAGAAAAACTAGTGCAAACATGAAAAAGATTGGAAGGGAAAAAAATAGATTTGATTACCTGCAACCTCCCATCATAGGATAACAAAGTGGAACATCCCATCAATCTTCACTTTACTTGACAAAATTGGAGTGAAATCTTCATTTTTCGAGTCTCTGTGCACTAATAGGGAGGCCTAGATATGTGAGGGGGAAGTGCCCAAGTTTACATCCTAGAAGCCCCAACAACTTATTGAGATTATGATCCATCACATTCATAGGCACAAGGAGAAATTTACGATTGTTTATCTCAAGAACAGTTTGAACAGCAAAATGAGAAAAAAAATGTTGACTTGTTGTAGCTAATGCTCATCTAGTGGTAGTTTTAGTATTGTATCATCTGTATATTGAATGTGGCACCCCGGCTCAGAGCAACCGGTTTACCATGCATTGCCAGCCCAGAGACCTTGTCTTCTGGCAGCACACAACAACTTGGTACAGAAAAGCAACTGCTTTATTGGTGCTAGCGGATCAAAGTTTATATTACAACAGTTAGCGAGGCCAAGCGGCACACACGGTGCGGCTGAACAATATGTACATTATTTAGTGAACATAAAGGGGCCTCGATCATGACAACTACCGGCAGCGGAACAACGTCGTAGCGGAACTCCATAGCACAAGGACACCGATGTGGACACGATCTAGACTCGGACAGCTCTCCTTTCCAAGGAGACTTTCCTGAAATCTGGCATGACACGCCAGGTCAGTACATTGAATGTACTTGCAAGCTCACAACAAGCATGAACATAATGACAAACAATATCATGATATTTAACCAATTAATGACAATGCAACAATATATCCAACATGATGTGACTATGCTCAAGTGGTACTCGTCCCTTGGACTGGCTTACCGGACGTGCTCATTTCCAGACCACAAACGTGATGAACACACAGACAAACTCGTGATCCTTACGTCGATCACAACCACGACCAATAAATGGCCCGTGATCCTTACGGCGATCACAAACCGACCAATAAATGGCCCGTGATCCTTACAACGATCACAACCCGACCAATAAATGGCCCGTGATCCTTACGGCAATCACAACCCGACCAATAAATGGCCCATGATCCTTACGGCGATCACAACCACGACCACATCTGGTCCAACTCAACACGATCGCTTTTCTGCCATCATCTCAGTGCATACTTAGTGTGCATATTTATTAAGTGTTGACCCATGGTGTACCCTACTTTTGAGCGTGTCCATAACCGTGGACTCGGCTATCGATAGATTAATACACTTTGCAGAGGTAGCACACTGGACCCACACTACGGAACCCATGGCCTCACACTCCCATTCGGGTGGACCAACGGCATTCCGAAGAAACTACTTTTCATTGCCATGACACTCTCCCAGCCACTCCGACTCAATCCCCATCGGGCTAGTCCTGGGTGGCCCCGTGTCTACCTCAAGACACATCGACCACCGTCGTGGCCACGATCCACTCTGTGACCCGGTACCAAAAACTTAACAACGGGCTCACAAGGTTATGACTGCTTACTGGGCCAGGGTACAACATGCCCATAACCTTCCCTAGATGGAGGCACCGACCAGAGGCACGACAATGAAACGAATTAAGGTTGTCCCATACCGGCAAATGTGGTTGCACTAGGAAAGACTCATTTCAGCGGCACCATGACCCGGTCAACAACATATTCAAGTTGAGTTATTTATCAGGTTCAACTTAAAGTGAAAGTAACCGGTGTCATAATGCCACGACATGCATCACCAACATATGCATCACATATCAATGAAAATAACTAAGTCAACTACGCTCTCACGGAGCAATCATCAACTCATGGTACTCCTCTGGTTAAGATCAAACCTCACTTAAACCAAAATTTTTTCTAGCAAACTCATCATTTTTCATCATGCAAAAATAATTTTTCTAATTATTTATCTCTATAACCATGTTATCTTATCATTACTCATCTAAATCCTTGTTAGCTTATCAACTAGATTCACTTCAAACTTTCTGTAAATCAAGCATATTTAATATAACAAGCATCTAACAAAATATAATTATCATATTAATAATTTAAATGCATGAATAATCATAAGTTCAAGTAGGAAAATCACAAATATTGAAGTGGCACTATGAAAATGTTGCTGTGGCTTGCCTTAGTGCAGATGAGGTTCACAAGCCTCCTGGTGATCCTCAAGACAAGCCTGCTCTTCTGAAAATAAATAAAACCACAAAAACAAAACATCAAGAAACCTTCTGAAATTCACCAGAAAATCTAGACAGCAAGGAAAAACCCCATATTTTGGGTGCTGCTAGATTTTTGGACAAAGAACACGATACAAAAAGAATCAATGCATTTGGACTTGTAGATAAAAAGTTATGGCTGTATGAAGTTCCCTGGATTTAAATGAATTTGAATGAAAAGGAAAAACAGACTGGCGGGGTGATGTCGAAGGCGTAAAAGCCCAGGGCGCCACCAGTCGTACCGCTTCACACGCGTACAGAGTGGCTGACTAGAGGGCCCTGCTAGTCAGGTGAGGAGGAGGGGGAGAGGGAAACAGAGAGTGGAGGAGCTTCGCCGGAGCGCACACCGGCGGCGAGGGCTCTTGGGACCAAACGAGAGGGGGGGTCGAAGGAGAAGATGATGGCGCATGTGCCCGCACCCGTAGTGTGGCTAGGGGTAGTAGGACGGCGTCGGAAACAGCCTCACCAGCGGAGGCAGAGGGTAGCGGTCACCGGAGACGAAGACGATGGCGGCTAGGGGTGGCTCCAGGGGCTCCAACAGGGTGGAACGGCTTCACTAAAGAGTGGCGGAGGCCCTGGCAGGGTTGCCCTGGCCTGGGAGGGGCTGGAGCTGCAGGGACGACCCGAGGGGATCGCCGACGAGCTCGAGCTCGGAGAGGGCAGCCCGCGGCCTGCCCGGTTGGGCTGCGGCTTTCTACTAGCTTGTGGTGAGTGTGGGAGTGGCTGCGGGTGGTCGAGGAGGTTTGGGGTGGCGGCATTTGTAGGCGAGCGGCGAGGGGGGGGGGGTTCGGGCTCCATCGGAGGACACCTGTCCATGGCGCCTGGCGGCGAACGGCGCTAGAGAGAGAGGGGGAAGAGGACGGAGTTCACGCGGGAACTATTGGCGAGCGCGGATGAGCATAGGGGCGAGGGGGAAGACGACGAGCACAGTGCGCCGTGCACTGTGTCGTTTGCTGGACCGTGCCCATGCCCATTGCGGCGAGCTCCGGCGTCTGCAAGTGCCAAGAAGGAGTTAAGGGGATGGAGACAGAGATGGTGGCGCGGTTTGGCATGCTCGGGCAGGCTGGGCAGCGAGCACGCGCACAACAGAGTGCTCGGCGGCACTCGGAGCGCATGTTTTGCATGCCATCACGCTTGGATGAATGCGGTCAGCGCGTGAACTATGACATCAGGCCAACCTAAGTGCTAACTTCATGTCTGGCGTGCAGTCCTTGGTAGTTTTGAGTGTTACTACGGTTGGGTTTGGTTCCAAGTGCAGTAGAAATGAATTTGTACTCCAAGTAAGTTTCTGGACAGTAACTTTGGAGGTTTACTGTGGTCAAACCACTAGGAGTTGAGGGCTGGGCTTTGGAGGCTAGCCAACACTTACTAAGGTAAAGAGGCACAAGAAAAACCAGCTACAATGGAGCTAGTAAAATGGTAGTTGCTGTAGAAACTACCATTTCTGTCCAGAAATGAAAATATTTTCTGTAGCCAAAATATTCCAAAAAGTGATGAAATATTTTTGCTCAGAAAGGTGCCCTGGGGTTCAAAGAATAAATGGGATTTTTCTCAGGATTTTAGGGGCAAGAAAAATTAGGGTTGCTTTGGAGCACAAAGGGCTAGCCAGGGTTTTGGAGGGCAAAATGAATATTTTTCATTTAAGAAAAATATTCCGAGTGATATTTTGAGATGATCCAGAGATGGAGTGATGGTTTGAGAAGGAGTAGAAGCACTTGGGTGAAATTCAAGGGGTACCCAAGTGGTTAAGTCCACATGAAATGATTCAAAAAAACTCCAAACCCAAATCCAAATCAACTGAAAACCAGGCAAAGAAGAGAGGTCAAAAACTAGGTTGTCACAAACCTCCCACACTTAGAATGAATCTCGTCCTCGAGATTTGGTTGCTTGGGAAAACTATTCTGGATAATGTGCCTTTAAAAATTCTTCTGATTCCGATGTTGATTCTGACTATGTTTGATGCTTCCATTGGACTTTGTAAAACTTCCTTGCTTTAATGCGAGTGACTCTTTCCATCTAATCCAAAATTTTCACCGGCCTCTCTTCATATGTTAAGTCCTTTGCCAGCTCTATTTCTGTCAAATCAGTCATTTTCTCCAGCGGTGATATGCATCGCCGTAATTGTGAAACATGGAACACGTTGTGTACGTCCGACAATTCAGGGGGTAACTCCAACTGATATGCAACAGCACCACTCGTGTCATAACAGGAAATGGACCAATAAGTCTGGGTGCCAATTTTCCACGAGTCTGAAATCTCTTGATACGTTTCATAGGCGTGACTTGAAGGTAGACATGTTCTCCTGGTTCAAAGCTGATCTGTCAGTGCTTTGCATCATAATAACTTTTCTGTCAAGATTTGGCCAACTACAATCGGTCTCTGATTTCCTTGACTTGCTTCTCGGCTTCCAGCTTGGGATCCGTTCCGAAAATATGGCTATCTCCGGTTTGAGACCAATTTAACGGAGTACGGCACTTACGGCCATACAAAGCTTCATACAGTGACATCTTTAAACTGGTCTAGAAGCTATTGCTATACGAGAACTCGGCGTACGGCAAACAATCTTCCCATTTTGGGCCTTGGGCCAAAGCACAGGCTCGCAGCATATCTTCGAGTATTTGATTTACCCGTTCTGTCTGTCCATCAGTCTAAATATGATAAGCGGTATTGTGTTTCAATTCCGTCCCCAAGGCTTGATGGAGACGATACCAAAAAGGGGAGGTAAAAAGAGAACCTCGGTTAGAAGTGATGGTTCGGGGGACTCCATGCAGACTAACTATTCTGGATACATATAGTTGTGCAAGCTCATCTGCTCAATATGAGGTTCTGATCGGGATGAAGTGGGCTACCTTGGTTAATGTATCCACTATGACCCAGATTATATCATTGCCCCATCGGGTCTTAGGTAGTCCTGTGATGAAATCCATACAGACATCATCCCATTTCCATTGTGACACTAGCAGCGGTTGGAGAAGTCCGGCTGGCTTCTGATGTTCTGCCTTCGCTTTGTTGCATATGTCGCAACAGGCCACAAAATAAGCAATGTCTTTCTTCATTCCATCCCACCAGAATATTTGGCGAAGTTCTTCGTACATTTTCGTACCTCCAGGGTGAATAGAATACGAGGATTCGTGGTTTTATGATAGGATCTTTTGCTTTAAATCCGCTTGATTGGGCACACAAATCATTCCCCTAAATCGGAGGGTACCGAACTGATCCTTCAAGAAATCGGAATGCTTGACACGTTTCTACAGATCGGCGTCACCTGGCTGGGCCTTGCGGATCTCTTCCTCAAGAGTAGGGGTAATTTCCAAAATATTAGCAAGGCCAACCTCAACTATGACCAGGTTGAGCTGAGCAATCTCTTCTTTAAGTTCGGGAGGCAGAGATTCCAATATGACATTTAAACTGACGAGCCTTCGACTGAGCGCATCGGCAACCACGTTGGCCTTACCCGGGTGGTAATTTACTCCAAGGTCATAATCCTTGACCAACTCAAGCCATCTTCGTTGACGGAGATTTAAATCCGGCTGAGTAAATATATACTTGAGGCTTTTGTGATCGGTAAAAATTTGGCACCTTTTCCCGATGAGATAGTGTCTCCAAATTTTTAAAGCATGAACCACCGCGGCCAATTCAAAATCATGAGTGGGATAATTTCCCTCATGGGGTCATAGCTGTCGTGAGGCGTAAGCCACTACCTTGTCGTCTTGCATAAGTACGCATCCCAGTCCTTGCTTGGAAGCGTCGCAATACACATCAAAACTGTGGTAGATATCTAGAAGAGTTAATACCGGTGCAATTGTCAGTCGTTTCTTTAACTTAGTGAAACTTTTCTCACAGTCCTCAGTCCATTCAAACTTCTTATCCTTTTTGAGCAGCACTGTGATGGGTTTAGCAATCTTGGAAAACCCTTCAATGAAACGGCGGTAATATCCGGCTAATCCAAGACAATTCCGGTTTTGAGATACAGTGGCGGGTGGCAACCAATCGAGTACATCCTTTACTTTGCTTGGGTCCACGCCTATACCTTCGGCGGATAGCACATGTCCAAGGAATCCAACTTGCTTGATCCAGAACTCACATTTACTGAATTTGGCGTATAACTGATGCTCACGGAGTCGTTGTAACACTGCTCGGAGGTGTTCCTTATGCTCTTCTTCACTTCTTGAATAAATAAGTATATCATCGATGAAGACTACCACGAACTTATCGAAGAAGTCCATGAATACTTTGTTCATCATATGCATGAAGAAAGCAGGGGCGTTGGTGAGGCCAAAAGACATAACTGTATATTCATAAAGACCGTATCGAGTGGTGAATGCGGTCTTAGGAATATCCTCCATTTTA
This sequence comes from Triticum dicoccoides, assembly GCF_002162155.2. NCBI lineage: Eukaryota > Viridiplantae > Streptophyta > Magnoliopsida > Poales > Poaceae > Triticum > Triticum dicoccoides. The sequence continues at coordinate 628,203,797 of NC_041391.1, forward strand.
ATTTTGAGCTGATAGTGTCCTGTCCGTAAATCAATCTTGGAGAATACCTTGGCCCCATTGAACTGATCAAACAGGTCATCAATCCTTGGCATTGGATATTTGTTTTTGATTGTGACATCATTCAGCTGACAGTAATCGACACACATGCGGAGGCTGCGATCTTTCTTGTCCACGAAGATAGCAGGTGATCCCCATGGTGAAGAGCTGGGACGGATATATCCTTTCTAGAGCATTTCATCAAGATGTTTCTTTAGCTCCACTAATTCTGATGACGGCATTCGGTAATACTTCTTGTGTATTGGTGTGGTCCTGGGCACAAGATCTATTGCAAACTCAAGCTCTCGATCAGGTGGCATGCCTGGCAGTTCTTCTGGAAATACATCAAGAAACTCGCTGACCACCGGAATTAATTCCAGTTCAGCCACTGCTGTGAAGACCATTTCCTTTGAGGGTATGCTTCTACGAGCATAAAATTTGTGTCTGTCCTTCTTGGCTGGTCAAGGTGACTTCTCGGGTCGCACAATTTATGAACACTTGATACTGAGTCAGCCAATTCATACCCAAAACAACATCCAACTTATCAGACTCAATAAGTGTCAAAGAAGTTGGAAAACATACTCCATGGATATTGACTTCTAGATTGCGGCAGACTAGATTACTTCTGATTAGAGATCCCTGGGTTTGTACCAGCATATTCTTACCCAAAAGCGAACAAGGAAATTTGTTTTGGGCAACAAAACTCCGAGAAATAAAAGAGTGGGAAGCCCCAGAGTCAAATAAAATCACTGCAGGTATGTTATTAACAGGGAACATACCAATGACGACTTCGGGGTTCTCTTGGGCTTCATCGGCGGAGATGTGATGAACGTATCCCGTGATGTCGTGTTGGTTCGGGCATGCCTCCATATAATGGACTTGTGGCTTGAATATAGCATTTGTCCGGTTGTTCTTGGGACACGGTTTGGCATAATGTCCGATTTCCCACAACTATAACAAGAATTGCTGCGCAGACGATCCTCTTGAATTGGGTGGGGTACGTCTCTTGACTTGGGTGGTGGTCTTGTTAATATTTTTTTGCCAATTGGGCTTGTATGCTACCTGAGTCGGTTGCCAGGTACGAGCCTTCTGCACTGGTTGCATTTCCTTCCTTGGCTCAAACTTGAGCTTGTGATCGTTGTTGGCATACTTATTATCCGATACAATCTTGTGCTCCCTTTTAGCAATGAAAGCCTTGTTCACCAGGGTTTGGAAGTCTGGGAAATCGAACATACTGAGAGTACACCGGAGTTGCGGGTTTAATACACCAAGAAATATGTCAATCTTTCTTTCCTCAGTGGCCACATCATATTGAGAGTAACGTGACAGATGATTGAATTTCTGCAAATATTCTTCCACATACTGACTTCCTTGGAGGAGCGCGAGAAATTCACGCTGCTTAGTCTTCATAATTCCTGCAGGGATATGATATTTTAGAAATTGTTCCATGAATCTTGACCAGGTAATTTCTTCATCACCAGACCACATGGCTCTTCCATTTTCCCACCATATGGCAGCAACGCCTTCAAGATAATGTGGTACAAATGGAACCTTATCTCCTTCATCAGTTCGAGCGACCTCAAGCTTCTTCTCCATGGTTCTCAACCAATCATCTACATCCAAGGGATCAATGGCTTGACTGAAACTGGGAGGCTTAGTCCTTTAAAAATCTGATAGCTTGGAGTGATGACCGGGCTGATTCCCATTCTGTCCAACCACAACTTGAGGACTTCTTAATATTTCAATCAGATCACTATTTCGTCTTTCCTCAAACATACGAAGAATTTGCTTGGTGGAGGGCGGATTTGGCGGTGGAGGCGGTGGTGGAACGTACGGCTCGGGTGATTTTCCTTCCTGTCGTGCGGAACGACGAACAGGAGAAACCTGCTACGTCTTGAGCTTGCGTTGGTTTTCCTTGAAGAGGAAAGGGTGATGCAACAATAATAGCGTAAGTATTTCCCTCAGTTTTTGAGAACCAAGGTATCAATCCAGTAGGAGGCTCCTCAAAAGTCCCACGCACCTACACAAACAAACCAAGAACTCGCAACCAACGTGATAAAGGGGTTGTCAATCCCTTCACGGCCACATGCGAAAGTGAGATATAATAGGGATAGTATGATAAGATAATATATTTTTGGTATTTTATAATATAGATGCAAAAAGTAAAGATGCAAATAAAAGTAGATTGGAAGCAAATATGATAAGAGATAGACCCGGGGGCCATAGGTTTCACTAGAGCCGTCTCTCAAGATAGCATAAGTATTACGGTGGGTGAACAAATTACTGTCGAGCAATTGATAGAAAAGCAAATAGTTATGAGATTATCTAGGCATGATCATGTATATAGGCATCAAGTCCGCAACAAGTAGACCGACTCCTGCCTGCATCTACTACTATTACTCCACACATCGACCGACTCCTGCCTGCAACCCTTTCTGTCACTGGGTAAGGACACCGCAAGATTGAACCCAAAGCTAAGCACTTCTCCCATGGCAAGAAAGATCAATCTAGTAGGCCAAACCAAACTGATAATTCGAAGAGACTTGCAAATATAACTCAATCATACATAAAAGAATTCAGAGGAGATTCAAATATTTCTCATAGATAAACTTGATCATAAACCCACAATTCATCGGATCTCGACAAACACACCGCAAAAAGAGATTACATCGAATAGATCTCCACAAGAGAGGGGGAGAACATTGTATTGAGATCCAAAAAGAGAAAATAAGCCATCTAGCTAATAACTATGGACCCGAAGGTCTGTGGTAAACTACTCACAACTCATCGGAAGGGCTATGGTGTTGATGTAGAAGCCCTCCATGGTCGATTCCCCCTCCGGTAGAGCGTCGACGAAGGCTCCAAGATGGGATCTCGCAGATACAGAAGGTTACGGTGGTGGAAATTGTGTTTCGGGTGCTCCCTGGATGTTCTTGGGGTATGTAGGCTTATATAGGAGGAAGAAGTACGCCGGTGGCCGCCCGGGAGGCCCACGAGACAGGGGGCGCGCCCTATAGGGGGGCGCCCTACCCTCTTGTGGTCGGCTCGGCTGCTTCTTGACTTGCACTCGAAGTCCCCTGAATCACGTTCGTTCCAAAAATCACGCTTCCGAAGGTTTCATTCCGTTTGGACTCTGTTTGATATACCTTTTCTTCGAAATACTGAAATAGGCAAAAAAGCTGCAATACGGGCTGGGCCTCTCGTTAGTAGGTTAGTCCCAAAAATGATAATAATGTGTAAAATAAAGCCCATAAACATCCAAACGGGGTAATATAATAGCATGGAACAATAAAAAATTATAGATACGTTGGAGACGTATCAAGCATCCCCAAGCTTAATTCCTGCTCGTGCTTGAGTAGGTAAATGATAAAAACAAAATTTTTGATGTGGAATGCTACCTAGCATAATTATCAATGTAATTTTCTTTTATTGTGGCATGAATGTTCAGATCCAAATGATTCAAAATAAAAGTTCATATTGATAAAAGCAATATTAATACTTCAAGCATACTAATCAAAGCAATCATGTCTTCTCAAAATAACATGGCAAAAGAAAGTTCATCCCTACAAAATTATATAGTTAGGCTATGCTTCATTTTCGTCACACAAAGATGTTCCCAACTTCTATACCCCGATGAAAAGCCAAGCAATTGTTTCATACTTAAATAATCTCAAACTTTTTCAACCTTCATGCAATACATGAGCGTGAGCCATGGATATAGCACTATGGGTGGAACAGAATATGATGATGGGGATTGTGTGGAGAAGACAAAAAGAGAAAGTCTCACATTGACGAGGATAATCAACGGGCTATGGAGATGCCCATCAATTGATGTCAACATGAGGAGTAGGGATTGCCATGCAGCGGATGCACTAGAGCTACAAATGAATGCTCAACAAAAGAAAACTAGTGGGTGTGCATCCAACTTGCTTGCTCATGAAGACCTAGGGCATTTGAGGAAGCCCGTTGTAGGAATATACAAGCCAAGTTCTATAATGAAAAATTCCCACTAGTAATGAAAAGACAACCTATGAGACTCACTATATGAAAAACATGGTGCTACTTTGAAACACAATATATGAGACTCACTACATGAAGAACAAGGTGCTACTTTGAAGCACAAGTGTGGAAAAAGAGATAGTAACATTGCCCTTTCTATTTATTTTCTTCCTTTTTTCTTTTTTTCTTTTTGGGCCTTTCTTTTTTTTCTTTTGGCCTTTTTTGTTTTTTTTGTTTTTGGGCAATGCTCTAACAATGATGATCATCACACTTTCATTGATTACAACATATGAATTACAACTCGAAACTAGAAAAAGATATGACTCTATATGAATGCCTCCGGCGGTGTACCGGGATGGTGCAATGAATCAAGAGTGACATGTATAAAAAATAATGCATGGTAGCTTTGCCACAAATACGATGTCAACTACATGAACATGCAATGGAAATATGACAAAAGTAAAGTATGTCATGATGATGATAAATGGAACGGTGGAAAGTTGCATGGCAATATATCTCGGAATGGCTGTGGAAATGCCATAATAGGTAGGTATGGTGGCTGTTTTGAAGAAGATATAAGAAGGTTTATGTGTGATAGAGCGTATCGTATCACGGGGTTGGATGCACCGGCGAAGTTTGCACCAACTCTCAAGGTGAGAAAGGGCAATGCACGGTACTGAAGAGGCTAGCATTGGTGGAAAGGTAAAAGTGCGTACAATCCATGGACTCAACATTAGTCAAAAGAAATCATATACTTATTATAAAAATTTAGAAGTCATCAAAAATCAAGCACCACACGCATGCTCCTAGGGGGATAGATTGGTAGGAAAAGACCATCGCTCGTCCCCGACCGCCACTCATAAGGATGCACAAGCCAGGTACACTTCATGTTTCAAATTTGTTACACAACTTTAACCATACGTGCATGCTACGGGATTTGATAACTTCAACACAAGCATTCTTTAAATTCATAATCACCCAACTAGCATGACTTTAATATCACTACCTCCAAATCTCAAAACAATTATCAAGTATCAAATTGATCATAGCATCCAATTCACTTCCTATGATAGTTTTTCTTATACCCAACTTGGATGCTCATCATTCTAGGACCAAATTTATAACCATAGCAAATACCATGCTGTTATAAAAGACTCTCAAAATAATATAAGTGAAGCATGAGAGACTAATAATTTCTATAAAATCAAGCCACCGCCGTGCTCTAAAAGATATAAGTGAAGCACTAAAGCAAAAAACTATCAAGCTTAAAAGATATAAGTGAGGCACATAGAGTATTCTAACAAAATTATAATCAAGTAGGCTTCTCCCAAAAGGTGTGTACAGAAAGGATGATTGTGGTAAACTAAAAAGCAAAGACTAATATAATACACGACACTCCAAGCAAAACACATATCATGTGGCGAATAAAAATATAGCTCTAAGTAAAGTTACCAATGAACGAAGACGAAAGAGGGGATGCCTTCCCGGGGCATCCCCAAGCTTATGCTTTTGGCTATTCTTGAATATCTTGGGGTGCCATGTGCATCCTCAAACTTAGGCTCTTGCCACTCCTTAGTCCATAGTCCATAAAAGCTTTACCCAAAACTTGAAAACTTCACAACACAAAACTCAACAGGAAATCTTATAAGCTCCGTTAGTGAAAGAAAACAAAACAACCACATAAGGTACTGTAATGAACTCATTATTTATTTATTTTGGTGTTAAACCTACTGTATTCCAAGTTCTCTATGGTTCATACCCTTACATACTATCCATAGATGCATCAAAAATAAGCAAACAACACACGAAAAACAGAATTTGTTAAAAACAGAACAGTCTGTAGCAATCTGTAACTAACGCAAAATTATGGAACTCTAAAACTCCTATCAAAATAGGACGTACTGGACAATTTGTTTATTGATCAGCAGAAAAAAGAATCAATGCAAAATCACGTTTTTGTGATTTATTGAATTTTTTCTCGTGAGCGCAAAGTTTCTATTTTTCAGCAGAATCAAATCAACTATCATCATAGTTTATCCTATAGGTTCTACTTGGCACAAACACTAATTAAAAGATAAAAATACATCTAAACAGAAAGTAGATGCAAAATTTATTACTAAACAGGAACAAAAACAAGAAACATAAAGAAAATTGGGTTGCCTCCCAACTAGCGCTATCGTTTAACGCCCCTAGCTAGGCATAAAAGCGAAGATAGATCTAAGTAGTGCCATCTTTGGCACTCAAATCCTCAATAGAGCACTTATAATCTTTAAGGGTTTCTCCCTTTTTGGTACTGATTAAACCTTTGGGCAAAAATTCAAGAAATTCGTTTGTAGCAAAAGGTTTCTTAACGATAGAAAGACAATTGGGAAGAACACTTATGGATTTGAGATCAGCGTCTCCCTTACTAGAAGATTCACCCTTATTTTTAGGAACATAAATAAACTTGGCGGTTTTTGTAGGGGGTTTTGGAGTGTTTTTCATGGAAGAAATGCTGAACCTAAGTTGGTAATTATATCCTCAAGCTTACCAATTCTAGCAGAATCTAGATCTAGTTTTTCAGTAACTATAGGTTCTTTCTCTTTAAGATTTTTCAAAGTAACTCCAACCCTAGATCCATATTGGGTGATATGATTATGAATCTTTTTATCCAAATTTTCAATCAACTCAACAGTAGCAATTTTATTTTAAATAACATCAAGCCGTTGCATAACGTGTTCTAAAGTTAAAACAGTTCCATTAACCAAAAGAGGTGGTGGCCAAACAAATCTAACATAGCATTATAAGCGTCAAACGTATGGCTACTCAAGAAATCACCTCCGGCAACAGTATCAAGAACACATCTATTCCAAGGAGTGATGCCTACATAAAAATTGTGGAGAAGAACGGAAGTAGAAAGCTTCCTAGTAGATCTATTTTGAGCATTGCAAATTCTACGCCAAGCATCTTTTAAATTTTCTCTCTCCTTTTGCTTAAAATTGAGAATTTAATGTTCGGGAGTAATAATAAGGATAGGAGGACTAGCCATAACGACAGGGAAATGAGCAAACAAAAAAAGGCAAGCGAAAGAGAGGAGAAGAGATTGGGAAAGAGAGGGCAAATAAAATGGCAAGGGTGAAGTGGAGGAGAGGAAGACGAGAGGCAAATGGCAAATAATGTAAATGCGAGGGAGATAGGTTTGTGATGGGTACTTGGTATGTCTTGACTTGAGCGAAGACCTCCCCGGCAACGGTGCCAGAAATCCTTCTTGCTACGTCTTGAGCTTGCGTTGGTTTTCCTTGAAGAGGAAAGGGTGATGCAGCAATAGTAGCGTAAGTATTTCCCTCAGTTTTTGAGAACCAAGGTATCAATCCAGTAGGAGGCTCCTCAAAAGTCCCACGCACCTACATAAACAAACCAAGAACTCGCAACCAACTCGATAAAGGGGTTGGCAATCCCTTCACGGCCACTTGCAAAAGTGAGATCTAATAGAGATAGTATGATAAGATAAATATATTTTTGGTATTTTATAATATAGATGCAAAAAGTAAAGATGCAAATAAAAGTAGATTGGAAGCAAATATGATAAGAGATAGACCCGGGGGCCATAGGTTTCACTACAGGCTTCTCTCAAGATAGCATAAGTATTAGGGTGGGTGAACAAATTACTGTCGAGCAATTGATAGAAAAGCGAATAGTTATGAGATTATCTAGGCATGATCATGTATATAGGCATCACGTCTACAACAAGTAGACCGACTCCTGCCTGCATCTACTACTATTACTCCACACATCGACCAACTCCTGCCTGCATCTAGAGTATTAGGTTCACAAAGAACAGAGAAACGCATTAAGCAAGATGACATGATGTAGAGGGATAAACTCATGCAATATGATATAAACCTCATCTTTTTATCCTCGATGGCAACAATACAATACGTGCCTTGCAACCCTTTCTGTCACTGGGTAAGGACACCGCAAGATTGAACCCAAAACTAAGCACTTCTCCCATGGCAAGAAAGATCAATGTAGTAGGCCAAACCAAACTGATAATTCGAAGAGACTTGCAAAGATAACTCAATCATACATAAAAGAATTCAGAGGAGATTCAAATATTTCTTATAGATAAACTTGATCATAAACCCACAATTCATCGGATCTCGACAAACACACCACAAAAAGAGATTACATCGAATAGATCTCCACAAGAGAGGGGGAGAACATTGTATTGAGATCCAAAAAGAGAGAAGAAGCCATCTAGATAATAACTATGGACCCGAAGGTCTGTGGTAAACTACTCACAACTCATCGGAAGGGCTATGGTGTTGATGTAGAAGCCCTCCATGGTCGATTCCCCCTACGGCAAAGCGCCGGCGAAGGCTCCAAGATGGGATCTCGCGGATACACTAGTAGAAAAGGGGACAATGGTCCAGGCCGGTCCAGCCCATTAGTCCCGGTTCAATCCAGAACCGGCACTAATGGGGGCATTGGACCCGGTTCGTGAGCCCCAGGGGCCGGCCGGGCCACGTGGGCCATTGGTCCCGGTTCGTCTGGACCTATTGGTCCCGGTTGGTGGGACGAACCGGGACCAATGGCCCTCGCTCCTGGCCCACCACCATTGGTCCCGGTTGGTGGCCTGAACCGGGACCAAAGGACGACCATTAGTCCTGGTCCATTCCACCAACCAGGACTAAAGGGTTGGTCCTCGTTGCGGCCAAAGTTTAGTCCCACCTCGCCAACCGAAGGGGAATCAGACCGGTTTATAAGCCCCTCCCTCTCTGCCTTATTGCGCTCCTCTGAAAATGAAAATAGATGCCCTTATATAGGGAATTTAGCCTAAATTCATACGAATTTCTCTTGAAATTTTTTATGAATTTAATTTGAATTTCCTCTATAAGCGCATCTATGCTCATTTCTGAGTAGCTTTTTATATAGTTTTTTTTCTTTTCTGCTATATTTATTTTGTTCTTTTTATTTCTGAGTTGTAATAAGTCATTAAAAATAAGCATCTATGCTCATTTTTTAGTAAAGTTAATCATAACTATTTTTTCTTCTTTTTTTGAATTGTAATAAGTCATTAAAAATAAGCATCTATGCTCATATTTTAGTAAAGTTAATCACAACTATTTTTCTTCTTTTTATTTCTGAGTTGTAATAAGTCATTAAAAATAAGCATCTATGCTCCTTTTTAGTTACAGTTAATCACAACTATTTTTTGCTTCAATTCATTTCTGAGTAGTTTTCTATATAGTTTTTTTTCTTTTCTGTTATATTTATTTTTTTTCTTTTTATTTC
>NC_041391.1:628213701-628214686 GCF_002162155.2 Triticum dicoccoides
TTTTGCTTCAATTCATTTCTGAGTAGTTTTCTATATAGTTTTTTTTCTTTTCTGCTATATTTATTTTTTTTCTTTTTATTTCTGAGTTGTAATAAGTCATTAAAAATAAGCATCTATGCTCCTTTTTTAGTACAGTTAATCACAACTATTTTTTTGCTTCAATTCATTTCTGAGTAGTTTTCTATATAGTTTTTTTCTTTTCTGCTATATTTATTTTTTTCTTTTTATTTCTGAGTTGTAATAAGTCATTAAAAATAAAAAAGAGGCGCAATGCTTGTTAATTTGCTTCAAGCCTTTCGGAATAGTGTCAACTGCACTGCACATAGCTTTGTGCAGTCTACCGTATTCCTCAAGGCTTGAAGCTAACCAACGTGTAGGAGCATTGAGCCTCTTCGTCATCGTCTCTGCACTCAGGGCTTATAAACAGCTGCGAGTGCCTCTCGCTTGGCGAGGTGGGACTAAAAAAACAGCTGCAGGAAGAATCAACAAAAACATAGTTGCAGAAAATAAAAAAGTAGTTAGACGGGTCCATTGGTACCGGTTGGTGGCATCAACCGGTACCAATGCCGCTCTTTCGTCCCGGTTGGTGGAATCAACCGGGACGAATGCCGCTCTTTAGTCCCGGTTGGAGCCACCAACCCAGACCAAAGGTCTTCGTTTCCCGCCCTTTGGGCTGCTGAAAAGAGGCCTTTGGTCCCGGTTGGTGGCACCAACCGGGACTAAAGGGGGCATTGGTCCCAGTTGGTGCCACGAACCAGGACCAACGCCTTTGCTATATATACAGCACTTAGCGCGACTTCGATCTCTCCTGCTCCACTCCCGTCGCCGCGCGTCTCCCTGCCGCCACCTCGCCGTCGCCGCCGAGCCCCGACGCCGTCGCCGCCGAGCCCCGACGCCGTCGCCGCCACGCCCCTCCACGCCCCGACGCCGTCGCCGCCCCGTGCCGCCCCGCCCCGCGCCATCGCCGCCCGCGCGCCCCGTCGAC
>NC_041391.1:628215104-628229310 GCF_002162155.2 Triticum dicoccoides
GTAGTAATTAATTTGTTTATATTATGTTAGATTTTTTTGTTAGATTAATTAGATTTTTTTGTTAGATTAGATGTGTAGTAATTTAGATATGTAGTTCATAGATTTTTTTGTTAGATTAGATTTTTTTTGTTAGATTAGATGTGTAGTAATTAATTTTGTTCATAGAATTTTAATGATTTTTTTGTTCATAGTATTTAGAAAAAGGAAAAGAATAAGAAGTAGTTTATATATAGTTGATCTAGCTAGTTGATTTAATAAACTAATTTATTTTACTATATATATAAGTAGTTTGTTTTTAGTAAGTACTACTTATTTATTTTGAGTAAGTGCTTAGTAGTTGAACTAGATAGTTGATTTAATTAATAAAAACTACTTCTATTTAACTACATATAGAAGTAGTTCCCGCATCGACGTCGGCATGCCTATCCCGCATCCTCGTCGTCGTCGACTCAGTGGTGGAGGCCTGCTTGGTCAGGGCCATGTTCGGGACTCGACTCCGCAGGGCTGGTATTGGGAGGTGCTACCTTCCGGGGGACGTAGGTTGGTGAGGAGGCAGCCCATTGTTGACCCGATCCTTGTTTGGTGGCGGTCGCGTGGGCCAGTGACGGTGGTGAGGCATCCGGACACCGCGGAGGTGGTACGTCACCGTGTCAGCGAGGAGGACGAGCACGTCCGTCGCTACATGGTTGCATTGGAGGGCAGGTTCGACAATACCTGGCAGGTTCTTCAGGGATCTCACTGGAGCTATGATCCTATGATGGTTCCTTATCTTTGGGTGTCCACCGCCCACGTCGATACCAGTCGGGCGCTATGGTTCTAGTTGTATTAGTGATAATATTCGACGATGTACGGACACCAAGAGATGATGTACGTTTGCTTATAATTATTGAATGCATGCTAATTTGAATACTATACTTTATTTTATGATTTGGTTTTGCTTATTTTATGATTTGGTTTTGCTTATTTTATGCTCATATTGGATAAGGTCTCCTTCATTCCCGTGTGCTAGAAAATTTGATATAATAATGCATTCAGGAATGAAAGGAGGAGCTACGTACATCGATCATCGATAGTCAACCCCTGATTAATAATAATGATCTAGTTTAATATTTGAATTAGAACGTAGGCCGGAAATGTCGTACTCATCGGACGACGAAAACCGCCCGGGGGAGTGCGACTGGTGCCACGACGACCGAGGTATCTGCGACAGGTTCATTGAGCTGGACGAAGATCGTCGCTTCAGCATTAAGCTCGAGGAGACCTTCGATGTTCATACGGTACGCAACCGACGATAATAGTTTTTTTTCATAATTACTCATGACTTCAACTATTTTAATCATGACAATATTTTTCATATTTTCCAATTCGACTAGCTTATCCCATGCTTTGCAAGACGCTATGTCTTGGAGAGGATGGGTTTTGAAGACCATGAAAGTTTCGAAACCAAAAAAAATATCCTAAGTACCCATCATGGTGTGGATTTTCAAGTAAAGCTGTAAAATGCTCAGAGTGTAACCCATTTTGGTTGCAAAAATTGGGAAGCACTTTGCAAGATGTATGGTTTTGATGAGGGTAGCTTGTTACCATGGATCTTGGTGATCCTACAATCGAGCAAGAGAGACCTACGATTTTCGTCCTTGTGGATACACCTCCAATTCTTCCCCCATGTGAGCTTAACATAGTTATTAAGTAATTTATATTGTTTATTTCAAAATAGTTGACAACTTATTCTCTATTGACAGCTTATTTTCATTCTTCAAAGAATGTGCGGAAGATGGTAGACAGAACCTACTACATCGAAGGCTCCGAACTAACTTATCAGGAGAAAAATCATCTTGTCGCATTTTGTACTGATCTTGAGAATTACAATGTCTACAATCGAACTCCTTAACATTATGGTCAATACATGCCACTAGTGCACGTATTGAACTACGGTAATTACCATGGAGATACCCTGGTAAGATTTTTTACTATTACGACATCCGTGCATCTTTTTGCACACTTCTAAAACTAGTACATCATATCATTGCTAACTACAAAGTTATTACTATGTTTTTCAACAGATAATCCCGAATGATTGTGTGCCTCATCTGATGTATACACACGGTAGCCTTCATGTTTTGAACATACAACCAGGTCTTCCTACGAATCTGAACTGTCCATACCGGGTTTCTAAAAGAAGTGGAGACATGACAATCAAAGAATGTAAAAAATGTATGGACAGTCGTAAGGAGCTTCTTGGAAGCAACATTCAGCGAAGGGCAGAAATTGGAGACAGAATGATCGCCATTCTGAGTCAGGGTCTATATTGTTTTATGCTATTTTACCTTAAGGGTGTTTAGGTCCTACCTGATACTGATGATCATGTGTTAAGAACAATTATGTAGGGTTGGGTTCGATGACTATGAGGATGATGATCGTATGACTTATTATTAATAACGAGTAGAAGTTGTATGATGATGCATGATTAGTAGGAGGAGTACTTGTTATTATATATACTGATGTATGCGAGCATGCATGAGTTATTATATCAGCGGGTAAAATGAACATATATAGCAGCAGCGTTGGTAAACCAAGGACGAAGATATAAGAGAGGACACTTCTCTCTATTAGCTAGCTAATATAACAACCTAAAAATAACCCTCAAAACCCCTAAAGCAGCCACTTTCCAAAAAAAACATGGACTTTTGGTCTCGGTTGGTGCCACCAACCGGGACCAAAGGCCCCCTGACTGGGCTCGGCGCACAGAGCCACATGGAGGCACATTAGTCCCGGTTCTTGTTTGAACCGGGACTAATGGGTGGAGGTATTAGTAACGGCCCATTAGTCTCGATTCATGAACCGGTTCTGAAGGCCCTCACGAGCCGGGACTATTAGGTGTTTTTCTACTAGTGATACGGAAGGTTACGGCGGTGGAAATTGTGTTTCGGGTGCTCCCTGGATGTTTTTGGGGTATGTAGGCTTATATAGGAGGAAGAAGTACGTCGGTGGCCACCTGAGGGGCCCACGAGACAGGGGGCGCGCCCTATAGGGGGGGCGCCCTACCCTCTCGTGGCCGCTGTGGCTGCTTCTTGACTTGCACTCCAAGTCCCCTGGATCATGTTCATTCCAAAAATCACGCTTCCGAAGGTTTCATTCCGTTTGGACTCGTTTGATATTCCTTTTCTTCGAAGTACTGAAATAGGCAAAAAAAACAGCAATACGGGCTGGGCCTCTGGTTAGTAGGTTAGTCCCAAAAATAATAATAATGTGTAAAATAAAGCCCATAAACATCCAAAAGGGGTAATATAATAGCATTAACAATAAAAAATTATAGATACGTTGGAGACGTATCAAACCCTCACGAACGTCGCTACTGCAGCCTCCCCGCATCATCCTAATATGATTTTTCCCAAGGCAACACAACCGAGATGAGAAGCATTCAAAATAATCCAGGGAGAAGCCAGCAACAAAAGCCCGAGAAAAACCAGAATGGCGAAGAAAAAAAATACGGCGAATAAAATAAAGTTCCAACATAATTATACATAGACTCATACATGAAAGATAACAACATGCTAGGTCCAACTACTCTCATACATGAAACGAATCATCATGACTCGTACGACTACATCCGTACTCCATCCTGACGACTGCGAATACTCAAAAGCTCTACTACTCTGCGGGTGCTGCGGGGTCCTCTCCTGAAGCGGACTCGGATCCTGAACTGACGGGGTTAACTGAGACCTTCGGGTTAAAGGAGACACGACGACGCTGCCTCGAGGGCTCTCTCTCCGGGGCAGGTGGAGGGTGAATCATCGGGGCTACAGGAGTGGCGAGAAGTTAAACCCACTCAGCAGGAGCACTAAGTGGACTCAGTCTCGCGGTGCCCAAGCTACTCGGAGGAGTTACCGGGGAAACAGGGGATCTTGAACTGGTAGGAATATAGGGAGTAAATCCTACAGAGGTTGGAGTAGTGACTGAGCTAGCAGAGACTAAAGCAGTACGGGCACGACTCAGCTCTCGAGCCAACTCGTAGATCAGAAGATAGCTAGCAGTGATATAGCGAGAAAGGTGGCTAGCAACACTATCAGACTCCGGATCAATGACAGGGAAACGGACACGACCATTATCGTGCAGACAAGGATAGTAGTGGAAACCTGGGTGGTTTTGCATCCGTACCTCATTGTAGCGGATCTCAACAAGTAGCTCGAATGCAGCAAACTGGACGGCCTAAGAAGCGCTAGAAGCGTAACCGCTCCGAGAGGTACGATTGTAAGTGTTGGAGTCAAAACTGGTGCGCAGAGTAACCATGGCGTCATACTCATACACTGATTCAGCTAGACACTCCCGGTACACACGATAGACTGGATCGTCACCGTGGGGGTATAGCTGACGCCACACGTTGTGAAGGAGATGCGGCGACGTGTACGGCATCCACTGCAACTGGCACGGATACAGCACCGGAGCCATCTACACTCACAACCATTAGGAGGTTAGCATAAAAATAAAATCAGTGCATGCAATGCAACAACCAGCTACAAATGCTACCGGCACTCAACTACAACTCGCATCTCACTTCCAGTTAACTCTTCGTAGTCTAGCGTGGCCTACAGTCAGCGCGGCTTTGATACCAAGCGTTGTGGCACCCCGGCTCAGAGCAACCGGTTTACCATGCATTGCCATCCCAGAGACCTTCTCTTCTGGCAACACACAACAACTTGGTACAGAAAAGCAACCACTTTATTGATGCTAGCGGATCAGAGTTTATATTACAACAGTTAGCGAGGCCAAGCGGCACACATGGTGCGGCTGAACAATATGTACATTATTTAGTGAACATAAAGGGGCCTTGATCATGACAACTCCACGGCAGCGGAACAACGTCGTAGTGGAACTCCATAGCACAAGGACACCGATGTGGACACGATCTAGACTCGGACAGCTCTCCTTTCCAACGAGACTTTCCTGAAATTTGGCATGACGTACCAAGTCAGTACATTGAATGTACTTGCAAGCTCACAACAAGCATGAACATAATGACAAACAATATCATGATATTTAACCAATTAATAACAATGCAACAACATATCCAACATGCTGTGACTATGCTCAAGTGGTACTCGTCCCCTGGACTGGCTTACCGGACGTGCTCATTTGAAGACCACAAACGCGATGAACACACAGACAAACTCGTGATCCTTACGGCGATCACAACCACGACCAATAAATGGCCCGTTATCCTTACGGCGATCACAACCCGGCCAATAAATGGCCCGTGATCCTTACGGCGATCACAACCCGACCAATAAATGGCCCGTCATCCTTACGACGATCACAACCCGACCAATAAATGGCCCGTGATCCTTACGGCGATCACAACCACGATCACATCTGGTCCAACTCAACACGATGGCCTTTCTTCCATCATCTCAGTGCATACTTAGTGTGCATATTTATTAAGTGTTGACCCATGGTGTACCCTACTTTCGAGCGTGTCCGTAATCGTGGACTCAACTATCGATAGATTAATACACTCTGCAGAGGTAGCGCACTGGACCCACACTACGTAACCCATGGCCTCGCACTCCCATTCGGGTGGACCAATGGAATTCCGATGAAACCACTTCATTGCCATGACACTCTCCCGGCCACTCCGACTCAATCCCCATCGGGCTAGTCCAGGGTGGCCCCGTGTCTACCTCAAGACACATCGACCACCGTCGTGGCCACGATCCACTCTAGGACCCGGTACCAAAAACTTAACAACGGGCTCACAAGGGTATGCCTGCTTACCGGGCCAGGGTACAGCACGCCCATAACCTTACCTAGATGGAGGCACCGACCAGAGGCACGACAATGAAACGAATTAAGGCCGTCCCATATCGGCAAATGTGGTTGCACTGGGGAAGACTCGTTTCAGCAGCACCATGACCCGGTCAACAACATATTCAAGTTGAGTTATTTATCAGGTTCAACTTAAAGTGAAAGTAATCGGTGTCATAATGCCATGACATGCATCACCAACATATGCATCACATATCAATGAAAATAACTAAGTCAACTACGCTCTCACGGAGCAATCATCAACTCATGGTACTCCTCTGGTTAAGATCAAACCTCACTTAAACCAGAATCTTTTCTAGCAAACTCATCATTTTTCATCATGCAAAAATAATTTCTCTAATTATTTATCTCCATAACCATATTATCTTATCATTACTCATAACTAAATCCTTGTTAGCTTATCAACTAGATTCACTTCAAAATTTCTGTAAATCAACTATATTTAATATAACAAGCATCTAACAGAATATAATTATCATATTAATAATTTAAATGCACGAATAATCATAAGTTCAAGTAGGAAAATCAAAAATATTGAAGTGGCACTATGAAAATGTTGATGTGGCTAGCCTTAGTGCAGATGAGGTTCACAAGCCTCCTGGTGATCCTCAAGACAAGCCTGCTCTTCTGAAAATAAATAAAACCACAAAAACAAAACATCAAGAAACCTTCTGAAATTCACCAGAAAATCTAGAAAGCAAGGAAAAACCCCATATTTTGGGTGCTGCTAAATTTTTGGACAAAGAACACAATGCAAAAAGAATCAATGCATTTGGACTTGTAGATAAAAAGTTATGGCTGTATGAAGTTCCCTGGATTTAAATGAATTTGAATGAAAAAGAAAAACAGACTGGCGGGGTGACGTCAAAGGCGTAAAAGCCCAGGGCGCCACCAGTCGTACCGCTTCACGCGCGTACAGAGTGGCTGACTAGAGGGCCCTGCTAGTCTGGTGAGGAGGAGGGGGGGAGGGAAACAGAGAGTAGCGGAGCTTCGCCGGAGCACACGCCGGCGGCGAAAGCTCTTGGGACCAAACGAGAGGGGGATCGAAGGAGAAGATGATGGCGCACCTGCCCGTACCCATAGCGTGGCTAGGGGTGGTCAGACGGTGTCGGAAACAGCTTCTCCAGCGGATGCAGAGGGTAGCGGTCGCTGGAGACGAAGACGACGGTGGCTAGGGGCGGCTCCAGGGGCTCCAACAGGGTGGAACGGCTTCACCGAAGAGTGGCAGAGGCCCTGGTAGGGTTGCCCTGGCCTGGGAGGGGCTAGAGCTGCGAGGACGACCCGAGGGGATAGCAGACGAGCTCGAGCTCGGAGACGGCAGCCCGCGGCCTGCCCGGCCGGGCTGCGGCTTTCTACTAGCTTGTGGTGAGTGTGGGAGTGGCTGCGGGTGCTCGAGGAGGCTGGGGGTGGCGGCATTTATAGGCGAGCGGCGAGGGGGGGGGGTTCGGGCTCCACCGGAGGACACCTGTCCACGGCGCCCGGCGATGAACGGTGCCAGAGAGAGAGAGGGGGAAGAGGACGGAGCTCACACGGGAACTATTGGCGAGCGCGGATGAGCACAGGGGCGAGGGGGAAGACGACGAGCACAGTGCGCTGCTCACTGTGTCATTGGCCGGACCGTGCCCGTGACCACTGCAGCGAGCTCCGGCATCAGCGAGTGCCAGGGAGGAGTTAAGGGGGTGGAGACGGAGATGGTGGCGCGGTTTGGCATGCTCCGGCAGGCTAGGCAGCGAGCACGCGCGCAACAGAGTGCTCGGCAGCACTCAGAGCGCGTGTTTTGCATGCCAGCACGCTTGGACGAATGCGGTCACAACGTGAACTATTACATCAAGCCAACCTAAGCGCTAACTTCATGTCTGGCGTGTAGTCCTTGGTAGTTTTGAGTGTTACTACGGTTGGGTTTGGTTCCAGGTGCAGTAGAAATTAATTTGTACTCCAAGTAAGTTTCTGGACAGTAACTTTGGAGGTTTACTATGGTCAAACCACTGGGAGTTGAGGGCTGGGCTTTGGAGGCTAGCCAACACTTATTAAGGTAAAGAGGCACAAGAAAAACCAGCTACAATGGAGCTAGTAAAATGATAGTTGCTGTAGAAACTACCATTTCTGTCCAGAAATGAAAATATTTTCCATAGCCAAAATATTCCAAAAAGAGATGAAATATTTTTTCTCAGAAAGGTGCCCTAGGGTTCAAAGAATAATTGGGATTTTTCTCAGGATTTTAGGGGCAAGAAAAATTAGGGTTGCTTTGGAGCACAAAGGGCTAGCTAGGGTTTTGGAGGGCAAAATGAATATGTTTCATAAGTGATATTTTGAGATGATCCAGAGATGGAGTGATGGTTTGAGAAGGAGTAGAAGCACTTGGGTGAAAGTCAAGGGGTACCGAAGTGGTTAAGTCCAAATGAAATTATTCAAAAAAGACTCCAAACCCAAATCCAAATCAACTGAAAACCAGGCAAAGAAGAGAGGGCAAAAACCAGGCTATCACATTGAATGACTTGGAAATCTTAGTTTTCTTGGGAGTTAACTAGAGCCTGAATAAGGATGACCTAAATGGCTTCATTGAGAATTAATTGTAAAAGGTTAGTTGCCAATACAAAGATGAGAGGGGAAAAAAGGGTCCCCTTGTCTCACCCCTCTTTTACATTTAAATTTCTTTCTGGGCACACCATTTAGCAAGACTGAAGATAATCCACAACTAAAGATCATCTTGATCTAACTGGTCGATATGGTGCCAAAACCTATGGCTTCTAAAATCTGAATTTTTTTATCATGTTCTATCATACCAAAAGCCTTTACATTTTGTCAAGTTTTGAGATCAAAATTTCCTTTTCTATTCTTGGCACTGATGGATATATTCAAATGTCGAATCCAGACAGTCTTGTATTGATATAGAATTCAAAAAACCATACTGATTAGTATGCCTTAATTGGAGTATCACCTTTTGATGTATATTTGCAAGAGCTTTGTGATTATCTTGATTATATTGCTTACCGATGAAATAGGTCTGAGCTCATCAAGGATTTGTGGATTGTCTTGTTTGGGAACCAAGGTACTGAATGATCCATTGATAGATTGTAAGTTAATTTTCCCATGGCAGAACTCATCAATAAGCTAATAAAAATCTTATGACATAATATTCTAGTAGGCCTTGAGAAAAGCACCATTAAATCCATCTGGCCCAGGAGCCTTGTCAGAAGGCAAAATTTTGATGACATCATCAATTTCAATTTTAGTGGAAGGTTCTCCAAACTCCCTCAAATGCTCATTGTTGGTAAGATACTTGGCAGGTGGAAAATTGAAACTAGGTGTAGAGGTGCTAAGTGTTACTTTAAAAGCTCTCAAAGAATAGTTGCTTTTGCATGATGTCCAATGTGCTCCTGTTGATGTTCATCTTTTAGCATAGAAATATGATTATTCTTATACCTTATAGTGGCTTTTGCTTGAAATTATTTGTGTGTTGCCGTCTCCAAATATGACCCATCCGATTGTTGTTGTTTGCTTCCTATAAGTACTTCGACAATCAAGTAAATTGCTTAGGTGATTCTTAAAAATGATCCATCCATTCCACTCGAGTGCTAAGAGGTCTGTATTCTTCCAATATGTCCAATGATAGAATCAACTCATTGGAGTTTTTGATGAAGAGAAAATTTTGGACCAAATCTTTAATCCCATCCTAATCTTTTAAATATTGTTGTGACCTTTTTAGCACTATTATCAGCTTGCACTTCCTGCACCCAGGTGCTCTGAACCGCCTCTTTGAATTTAGGTATTTGCAGCCAAAAACATTCAAATAGGAAGATGTTTGCTTTTGGAATGTTAGTGCCGCATGTATGATCCATGGCACATGATCTGAGATTGGCTTAGAAAGACTAAATGCATAAGTATTTGGGTAATTTAAGGTCCATGATTCTCAGGAGAAGCACCAATCCAGTTTCCCAAGCATAGAAGCTTCTTGCATATTACTCCAAGTGAATTTTCTTCCTTTTAGGGGTATTTTAATCAATCTCAGAGCACTTATATATAGATGCATTGAAATTCATCATATCTTGTAAATTGCCACCATGTCTATTTCTATCATCAAGGTATCTTATGTAGTTGAAATCTCCCACTATTAACCGATCTATATCATTAGGCATTTGTATACTTCGAAATCAATCGATGAAGCCGCTCTCTCATTAGGCTGGCATGGTCCATAAATATTTGTAAGTGTCCATGAACTACTATCCTATTGCAGAGAAACAATTGTATACAAGAAATTTAGAAACTTTAAAAGTACAAAACGTGCACTAGTAAACGTGGGCAAGTTGCTTAACTTAGCTGGCTACCCCATATCCAAGGGAGGTGATGTTTCTTCAATTGTTTGGTCCATTCACATATTATATGTTTTGAATTTTTTATCCATTTGAGGTGGTACAATTATTTTGAAATTAAAATATGAAATATGTGAGGTTGTTATGAACCAGCAAGAGGAAAGGAATAAATATTTTTTGGTCCATTCACACATATTATATTTTTCTATTTGAGGTGGTACTATTTTTTTGAAATTAAAATTAAAAGAAGGACTAAATGCGGCTGTTATGAATCAGTAGGAAGGAAAGGAATAAATTCATATGGTAATGTGCACAAGAAGGAAAGGAAATCTATGGCTGCATGGGCCGATGGAACAGAGAGGAGACTGATTAAATAAATGGGCTCAGAAAGGAATTGAAATTAAAAGAAGGAATAAACAGACGTGTGGTAATTAACCTACATGTGCAGGTGTCCGAATTGTGATTTGAGGGCACGACATGTCGCGTGCATGGACAGATTGGCGTTGGATTGGTGGGCAACGTAACATGCACGGTGGAGGAGGTTGGCAACTGATCAAACTCATCGCCTTGAGACCGACCTCCGTTTCTTTTGAATATTTTGTTATAAATTTTGCTTAGCCATGTTTATATATCCTTCCTCCATCTCTTATTAATAGATCCTCAAATAGATGTATTTAGCAATACACCTGCTTGCTAGATAAATTCATTTGAACATCGATTTATATGGGATGGAGGAACTAATAATTAGTGGAAGCTAGAATGCGATGACCAAATTCACTGCTTTGAGGCTTACCATGTTTGTCGACAAGTGACCACCATCGATGATGGTACTAAGAGAGAAAATGGCAAACTCATTAAGGTGTGCGACGAATTGTTTCTCTCGCTGCAGCACACTAGCATGTTTCTTAGTATACACAAAAAATGTACTCGATGGGCACAAGCCAGCAGGCACTAGATCAAACCCAGTCCTCGTGCAACACCCTTGCGTTTCTCTTCATGACCTTACTTTCTCGTAAAGGAATTCATATAACAGGCTAGAAATGCGACATGTATAAATTATGTGCATGCAAGCACATCGTGGCTTTATATACAATGTCAGAATGTTCTTCGCAAGCTGCCTCTTAGTCACTATATACGCAATTGCACATTGAATTAAGTGATTGGTTGGGTTTTCACGCGCCCGGATATCTTGTCGGTCAAGTGAAATCCTGCTTCAAACTTGCATCTAGCCGGATAGCTAGCGTAGGAACAGAGCAGTTAGCTCACGTAGTAGTGACCACGACCGGGGCCGCTTTGGAGTTTAGTTGGACTAGCTACTAGCTAGGCAGAAGCTAGTGGGGGCTCGTAGTGGCGACGTTGCGGAAAGCGCACTCGCGTGCGTGTCCGTCCGTCCGTCACTCGTGAACGGCCGGCCGCACGTACGGCCGGCCCAAGAGACTTGCAGTCCTCTGGCCGGTAAAAGTTGTGCATGCGTAATTGCATGGCTATTTTATATTGGTCGCTTGAGCTTCTCTCGAATCTGCTTTGGTCGCGAGCCAGCCTGACGCCATTTTCCACCCAGCAGAGGAAGCGATCGAGCAAGATGTACGTGCAGATCTGAATTCCTGGCATTATATGGATCGGATCGGATCGGATCAGCGTGCGCAGGAGTCAAAGATTCAGATCACGGGCTCCTGGCTGATAGCATGCAAAATGGCGGCATCTGTAGCAGTACTACGTACGACTGGCGAGAAGTGCAATGGACGGACGGTCTTGATCATCCGCATCTTGGCCGCTAGTAGTTAGCTCAAGTGTGCATTATCGTTATTATTTTTTGATAACCAACTGGGCATTATCACTATAGTCCACTGTGAAAAACAAAGAGGAAGATCTAACGACGACGACTCCGGGAAGATCTTCGCTTGGAATCCACTGCAAGCAGCCAGGGAGATCGCAACCGAAAGAAAACGAGATCGACGAGATGTCAATTGTTCACGGCACGCTGGCGAACAGTACACGTCGTGGATTCGAGGCGATGCCTTCGGCGATCGATCGCACAGTCCGACAGCGAAACCATATGAAGAACGACAAGAGGTTTCCGGCCGTAGTCGATCTCCCTGTGCGCCTCGTTCATACCACAACGAAGACGGCTAGTACGACTGCTGTACGTAAAGGTTGTTAGGACGCGCGGAGACCTGACGAGCATACCAGAGGAATAGGAACGGAGTATTATTCGCTTGCTGTGCTGTCGGCAATATGTGATAAAACCTCAACGTGTATTATATAGAGATGCCACCAGGCACCATCTGTTCAAGCGATTATAGCATCTTGTGCATCGATGGATGGATCCTGATTGCGTCTTGTGGATTTGCATATCATCGCCGGCATTGTTCGTTAGCGATGTACATTGTTCTACAAGCCATCAAAGTGGGCAGTGGAGGATGATAGTGCATAGAGTGTATAGGCGACAATTTTATGCATGCAAGCTTTAACTAAGCTCTAGGTCGATCGACACAAGTTATCTTAGCTAGAGCCAGCAAATTTCGTCGTAGCCGTACGTCGTGTCAGCCTGCTAGTCGCCACATTAGTAGGCGTTAGCTGTGTGTGTTCGCCTTCAGTGCGCCCAATATATTCTTAACCAACCCAATCGATACTTGTACAGCCAGATGGTCCAAAAACATATTCGATCCCTACGTATCCACACCTTTCAGTTGCGTGCACAGGCCAAGTACAAGCACGTGAGTTTTCTGGGATTGTATAATCTATATATATTTCTAGGTGCATATGCTTTCCAGGAAAAGCTTTTGCAAACGGCCGGGAATCCAAATCTAATCCGTCCTGCTGGGCTGCTGCCGGCCTCCTTCCCAGATCGCGCACACACACAAACCCTAATCGGCCAACGTAACTAGAACGAATTTCTTCTCCTGCTTCTATGGCCCTATTTCGTTCAGTTTTTATCGACGGATTCCGCTGCCGCGCAGCAGAATCTGAACCAAAGGGTGAACCCAGCAGAATCCGATTTCAGAAATCCGCTGCTAAAATCTGAACCAAAAGCGGAAGCAGCCCAGGACGTGCTTTCCAAAATCTGATTCCGCTGCGGGCCAGAATCCGAAAAAGATGTATCAGTTGGTTTGCCAAATGACCTACATCTTTTTCACATCAGATTTTCCACAGCTGTCTTTCTACAGCAGATTCTTCACAGCTGCTTTTAGAAATCCACAGCCGAACCAAACAGGGCCTATAACAGACCGCTTTACAAAAGCAGAATGCTAGCTGCGATTCCATTTGGATAAGATTGTTCCTCCTGTGAACAAGCCCGGCAGCTTCGTCTGGTGGTCCTTTTCGAAAGAAAAAAAACTTCGTCTGGTGTTGTTATCTGTGTGGCAAATGCATGCCAATACTTGCATGTTATGGTATTGGTCGAATAACTTTGCCTTCTTGCACACGCATGCAAATAATATTTGCATATGTGCTCCTGTTAACTTCTTGGCGAGAATTCCAGATAGGAATCGAGAAAGTAATCAAGTATCTGATGACGACAGTAGAATTTGGCTTTATGCGCCAATAATTATACGAATTCTTTTATAAACACAGTCCGCAACAAATGATTGGTTGGACCTGGATCAGAGGCTACATGCATTAGAGCAACTTCAATGGGGCGACCCATTTCGTCCGGCTGCGTCCGTTTGGGTCGGTGCAGACAAAAGAGTAGGTCCAACGCGTCGACCCAAACCCAAATCGCGTCTGTGCCAACCCATTTGCGGCCCAAATGCGACGGCGCGGATGCGGGACGGATGCCACGCGCGCCTTCTTGGTGTCCGCCGCGTCCACACCTGGCAGCCATCCAACTACCTGCGGTCATACTGGTCAGCTTAATTTATGACCACGGGCCCATGCGACAGCAACGACGGCCGTCATTTTTTAAGCTGAGTGTGCGGCGGGGCCATCCTCATCCGCTTCTAGAAGCCCCCCGTCCCCATCTCGCCACACTCTGCTACCCCGTCGCCGGCAACCCTTAGCCACCCTAGCCTAGCCATATGGGGCTCTTCTCCGGCACCGGCAGCAACAAAGGCAAGGGCAAGACCCCGCCACCC
>NC_041391.1:628229617-628230134 GCF_002162155.2 Triticum dicoccoides
CGTGAGCTCCCCAGCCGAGGCAGCACATCAACGTGCCAGTGCATCAGTCGGAGCAGCACTGGCAGCACCGCGTTTCTCTCCCGTACCCCGACGCCACCCTGCCGCACAACTGGCATCTGGATCCGGATAGGATCCCAGTGCCGGGGGCGTCACGGTCTTCCAGGGCGCACGCGGAGAAGGTGCGGCGCCGGCGAGCGCTGCTGAAGCCGGAGCAGTGCCGCGACGCCGTATATGTCTTCGACTCACCAAACTGAGCTCGTTGGTTTGCCTTCGAGCACGAGGAGGCGAGGCGACGCGGCGTCCGCGAAGTCGACCGCAACGTGCCGTAGTCCCCGCTCGTCGTCTGCGACGAGGACCAGCAGGCGGAGGCCGCCTACCAGGTGGCCATCACGGAGAGCGAGGAAGAGGAGCGGTGCAGGGTGGCGGAGCAGGAAGAAGAGGAGGCGGCGTACCAGGCGGCTATGGCGGAGGCCATGGCCCTTTCCGCGGCGGGCGACTGCGTCGTGCCGCCAGTGCC
>NC_041391.1:628230355-628234414 GCF_002162155.2 Triticum dicoccoides
CCCCGGTCAAAGCCGAGCCGGAGCCGACCCCCATCGAGCGCTACTCCTAGACGGGAGAAGTGCGCGAGTGGGTCAGCGCGCCGCCGGTCTGGTCTGGGGCGGCGCCGGCGCACGAGGCGACGTACCTCGAACAGTGGCGCCATCAACGGCTCGCCGAGGAGTGCCGCCACGGCGAATACCTCGAGATGCTCGAGCGCGACGCCGAGGACGAACAGCGCGAGGCCGAGGAGGAGGCGCTTCAAGCCGCGGCGGCACAACCCGCGGCAGCACAACCAATGGCCGACATCGCCGCCGCCTGGAACAAGTCGTTCCCCTGGGCCGGCCTTGCGCCGACGCTCATCGACCTCACTAACCCCGAGGACGATGATGACGATGCCTAGGGCAGTGCGCCACCTCGTAGTTTAATTTTTTTTAATGTTCATTAATGCAAATGTGGGCGCGTGGACTCTCGCCGGCCTTCGTGGCCATCTTTAATGTTTAATTAATGTTCGTTTTTATTTTCAAAATGCTTGATTTTTTTTGCGCACCGACAAAATGGGTCGGGTCAGTGTTGGACGCTTGCGCCGATCCAAACGCAAAATTGGACATTGGTGTCCGTCGGGCCGACCCAAAAGGACGGTACCCAAAAGGACAAAAAACGGACAAAATTACCGTCCGTTTGGATCGGCCGGTCGTTGGAGTTGCTCTTAGTAGCACATATAGCCGCTTTGACCTTGCAAATCTCTTCAACATTTCCCATACACATCTGCAACTTCAAAAGAAAAGGAAAAACTCAAAATAAAATCTGAACCAAACGATAGGGAGTATATATTTGAGCAGTCTCATCATCTTATCCCTGTACCAACCAGCCTAACTTTCTCGGCATCTCCTCTTTTGGGAAATCAATCATCGCTTCCATACCACTATCATCCATCCATCCTCCGGAAAAGCTGGAAGAGAGACGGCCGAGGTGGGACGAGCCATGCGCCGTTTTGATGGTGGATCTGCGGCCCATGCGCCGTTGGGGTGCAGCAGTAGGGCCGTTCCCCACGAGGAGGGCTCTGGAGAAGATACGAGAGTAGGGACACTACTGACCCATGGCTCTACTACGTACGTACTGTAGTCTGTGGCCCTCACACGAACACACCCAGTGGCCATGTGACATGCAGGGGCGTGATCCAATCCAAGTACATGGACACACCCATGACCCATGCATGATGGAGTGAGTGAGATTACGGTGGGACGGATATGATCGATACAGTGTCCTTTCGTCACGGGGTACTGCGGCGTTCATGTGCATGACGGGCGGCCATGCCTGCATACAATATCATGCATGCCTTGCGCACGTTTAACTGGTTCCCGTCTTCCAGTCAAAACACAAAAACACAGTGATTTTTTTTTTGGAAACAGATGCATTCTTCTTTTTTAGGGACACAAGAATTTACCTGTGCGCCCTTTCTATTGTTTACCCCCAGATCTTCCACTCTCTGCTACGAAGTGGACCACGGCGACGAGGTGCTGGACTTTCTAGAGCGAGGGCCAGCCGGTGACGCTACAGTCCATGACTTGATGGCGGATCTGTTCCGCTCCGGCGGTGGTCCTAGGGTTCTTCTTGCGCCAAGACGGTGTTCTGCTTGATGACCGGTCCTCATTGATCTGGTCGTTGACGAGTTTCGGAAGGCCTTGCCGGAGATTTCTATTGAGTGCTTGGCGCCTGTAGATTGCTCGATCGGATGGGATTCTATCGTGTGCACCCCTATTTCAGCCCGCATGGCTTCATGACGGCTTGACGCGAAGCTCCGTTAAGTCTAGTAATGGCAAATCGAGTCTTGGTGGCGATGAGGAATTTGCTTGGTCATTCTTGACTCGTAGCAGTGGCATCGGCAAGTGGGCCGACAGCACAGGCGGAATATAGAGTCTTAGCTTTCAAGGTGAAAACCCAAGCCTTGCCTTTATTGGTTGTTCTTGGCAGTGACCACTACTAGAAAACAGGGCTTTCGTTCGGGCCTGGTCAGCCCATTAGTCCCGGTTCAGTCATGAACCGGGACCCATGGTCCTATTGGTCCCGGTTCGTGAGGCCAGGGGGCCTGCCGGGCCTCGTGGGGCCATTGGTCCTGATTCGTCTGGCCTCTTTGGTCCCGGTTGGTGACACGAACCGGGACCAATGGGCCTCGCTCCTGGCCCACCACCATTGGTCCCGGTTGGTGGCCTGAGTCGTGACCAAAGGGAGGTCTTTAGGACCGGGTCAAGCCACGAACCGGGACCAATGAACCAACATGGGAGAGGGCTTTTGTTTGTAAAACATTAAAAGCAAAAAGAATTTTCATAAAATAAATAAAAAAAATAAAATAAAAAAAAATAAATAAGTAGAAACAGAAAAGACTTTAATAAATAAGTAGAAACAAAATAAACTTTAATAAAGTAAAATAAATAAAAGAAGAAAAACGAAAAGAAAAGAAATAAGTAGAAACAAAATAAACTTTAATAAATAAGTAAAAACAAAATAAACTTTTATAAAACCTCTAGTGTTATTGAAACTAAAATTATAAAAAATTTATGCAACTAAAATTATCAAAGTAATTTCTGTTCAAAACATTAAAAGGAAAAAGAATTTTCATAAAGAAATTTTTGTTAGAAACTTTAATAGCAAAAAGAATTATCATAAAGAATTTTTGTTAGAAACTAAAATAACAAAATATGTTTTTGAATATAATGATTAAACACGGTAATATTAAATAGCAGGAAAAAGAATCACTCAAAAGTTTATTTTTATAGTAAAGCTATTCAAAAACTAGTGATTCACACAAATTTCCAAAAATTCAAATTTAAACTATTCAAATTAAAAAACAAATGGCACTAACAGAAAGTTTGTAATTTTTATTACCTAAAAGCAAAAAGAATCACTGAAAAACTAGTAAGTATTTTGCTGTAAGTAGAAACAACATAAAATAAACAAAGCAAAAAATAAAACAAAAAAATAAAAAAAAGTGCCACCTAAAGGGCCACCACGTCCTGAATATGACTAGAACCCAACAATGGGCCATGATTCAGGCCCGCAGTACGCCCAGTAGGCCCACAGGCACATACAGTGTGTTTAGGCCCGTAAGCCTGCATTTGAGAGGAGCTCGAGAGGGCAGCGGGACTGGGGCTTATAAACCACTCTCTAGCTCCATCAACTAGCGAGGTGAGACTAAACTTTCGTGCCGCAACGCGGGCAGCACAAGGCCTTTAGTCCCGATTGGTGGCACCAACCGGGACTAAAGGTGTGCATTGGTTCCGGTTCATACCAACAACCGGGACCAATGGTCTCTACTTCCCGCCCTTTGGGCTGCTGAAAAGAGACCTTTGGTCCCGGTTGGTGGCACCAACCGGGACTAAAGGAGAGCATTGGTCCCAGTTGGTGCCACGTACTGGGACCAATGCTCTGTCTATATAATCAATACTTGTGAAATTTTTTGTTTAGTTCTTCGATCCATCCCGCCGCTGCCGCCAAGATGCCCCTCTGCCTCGCCGTCGCCGTCATCGCCCCTGCCTCCGATGCCGTGCCGCGCCACCCCATAGCCGTCGCTGCCCTGTGCCACCCCGGCCCTGACGTGGCCGCTCTCTGCCCCGATCTCGCCGGCGCCGCCCTCTGCCGCGCCTCGTCGTTGCCGCCCAGTGATCCCTCCCTTCCGCCGCGTCGCCGCCCTGCCTGCTCTTCTTGCCGCGCGCCACCGCCGCAGCCACCCCGGCCTGCTCTTCTTTGCCGCGCGCTGCCGCCATTGCCTCGGCCTGCTCTGCTTTGCCGCGCGCCGCCGCCGCCCCGCTCTGCTCTCTGGTGCTTTTTTTCATACACTTTTTTGTTCATTGATGTATGTATATATGGATGTTGTATGTATATGTATATATATGCAGATGTATGTATGATCCATGGATATGTATGCATTGATGTATGATTTTTTTTTGTTCATAGATTTTTTTTGTCAATTTATGATCTTTTTTTTCTTTTTTTCGATCTTCTCCTCTCTCTATTCCTTTCCTCTTCTCCTCTTTTTTCTTCTTCTTCTTATTTTTTATCGGGTATGTTGTTGTCGATATACC
>NC_041391.1:628234723-628305428 GCF_002162155.2 Triticum dicoccoides
GGGGTCGAGGGTTCGAGGGTTCGAGGGGTCGAGGGTTCGAGGGTTCTATGGTCGAGGGTTCGAGGGTCGACGGTCGAGGGTTCGAGGTTTCTAGGAATATGCAAAAGTTAGAATTTTTAATGTTAACTTCATAGAATGTTTTTGGTGATATTATTGTCGAATATGTAATTGTTTTAGAAGATGATGATGATGATATATGAAAACTTGGTCAATTTTTTCTGTTGTAATTTTGTTCGATGAATGTTTTCTGTTAAAACTCGTATTAAGTTTGTTCGATGAATGTTTCATGGGAGAGAGGGAGTAAAAAATCCTCAGACATGAGGGGGGAGGAGTCCCCCTCCGATTCCTAACTCTCTCGGGAATTCAACATGAGGGGGGGGTCGATATAGCCCCTCCCCGGTAACTTCGACATGAGGGGGGGGGGCGATATACCCCCTCCCCAATAACATTTTTTTCCATGTATGTATGTCATCATTGTCGATATACCCCCTCCTTTACCAAGTTAAAAGAGCGTTGTCGTCGAGGTCACCCCGAACCCTTTAAGCGTTGTCGAGGGCACCCCAAACCCTAGAGAAGCGTTGATGCCATTAATTAATATTATTCCTTGTTGTGAATAGCTATAGCTAGGTCTACGTTTGCCACTAATATATCCATCTGCCATGTTTGTATAATAATTGCCATGTTGTAATATTTGCAGAAACTATGGAGCACGGCCGAGACGAGAAAGCAGAACGGGTGTTGGGGGACTTAATTGCAGCCGGAGCTGATGCCATTTCGTATCTGAACGAAACCGATGGTCTGGAAGGAGAGGGTTAAGAAGCAGGCTACGGTCCTCGAACAACGGAGGAGACTGTGACCAGTGACCGAATGTCGGTGCAAGAAGGAGGCCGTGATGACGGCTCTGGTGACCGAACAGAGTCCGGCCAGGTATATATATTAATTAAGCCTATGCTGACTAGCTAATTGATGCATTCATTGTTTTTGTGTCTACACATATTAACTCTCGTCTTTCTTCTTATTTCTAGCCCTCTGGATCGAGCACAACTTTGATAAAGAGACGAGGCCCGAAGAAAAAGTTGCGATCAGATGAAAGGTTCACGATCACAGCAATCGTGCGCGATGGCCAACCGATTGAACCCCTCCGGACCAAGGAGGCATTTACTGCTCAGTGCGGGGTTCTTGTTAGGGACATGATCCCGATCAGCATAGAGCTATGGAATCAGCCTAAGGATGAAGAGCTTCAAGTTTCTTTTGTCGAAGATAGACAAAAAGTTGATCTTTGGAAAGCGCTGAAGGTAAATTTCATCCTACCGGAAGAGGAGGATTCGGAGAATCCAGTTATAGAGACATTGATC
The DNA here is from genome assembly GCF_002162155.2 of Triticum dicoccoides. Taxonomy (NCBI): domain Eukaryota; kingdom Viridiplantae; phylum Streptophyta; class Magnoliopsida; order Poales; family Poaceae; genus Triticum; species Triticum dicoccoides. The sequence continues at coordinate 628,236,079 of NC_041391.1, forward strand.
AAGTCCTTTGCTCTCAAGAAGATGGCAGATCTATTCAGGAAGTGGAAGAATGACCTGAAAACAAAGTTTGTCGACAAAGAAAAGACACCAGAATTCATCGGCCAGTACGAGAAGCTCAGAGATCAATGGGACGCATTTGTGGCCAACAAGACATCAGAAAGGAGTAAGAAGATGTCAGCGATAAACAAGATAAATGCTGCGAAGAAGGAGCATCACCATCACATGGGGTCAGGTGGCTACCTCAAAGCCCGACCATTGTGGGCCAAGGCTGAGACCGACCTGCTTGATAAAGGGGTCGAACCAGAGACATTGAACTGGCCAGACCATTGCCGGACTTGGTTCTTCTGGGTTGGCGGAACCTTGGACCCTGTAACAGGGAAGTGCGTTTGGACGAGGGAGCAACTGCGAATACCCCTCATGAAGCTTCAGCACTATATTAATGCAGCGCAGGAAGGGACGTTCGTTCCAGACAAAGAGAAGGACGAGCTCACAATGGCCCTCGGGAATCCTGAGCACCCTGGACGGACACGAGGCATGCCAGGCTCCGTTTCGTGGAAGGATGGGTTTCCGGACGCAGGCGGTTACAAATGTCAAGAGAGGAGGAGGAAGGCGGAGCAGAGCGAACTGCAGGAGCTGCACGCAAGGGTACAGAAGCTAGAGGAATGAGATGCAGTTCGAAGGAAGCGACCTGCCGAAGCTAACCCCGAAGCTACCCCGCCATCTCAGCAGAGAAGCAGCGTGACATCCACCGAGCAGCTTTAGCTGGAGCCTGTCTTCACGGCTCCTGCTAGCTACCCCGTGGATGCTATCACGGAGTCTCAACATTGCCACCTTATGACGGAATGGCAGAAGTACAAAGTCAAGGCGGCTATTGGCTCTGTTCGACCTCCTGAACCCGGCGCAACTTTTCACTGCCATCCAATTCCAGAAGGATATGCTAGGGTGAAGGTGGAAGAAATAACGGAGGGATTTGAGGAGCTCGTGCTTGACCACCGTACCGGTGAAGGGGAGACTCGACTGGGTTCTGCTTTGAAGACTCCATGCCTATGGTGGAACGACCTCATTAACCTTCCGAACTGGACGCCTCCTCCTCCTCCTCCTCCGCCTACTCCTTCGGGGAGTGATCAGGGCACTCCGCCTCCTTCTCCGGCGTGTGGCGGCACTCCGCCTCCACCTCCGCATGCTCCTCCGGCGAGTGGTCAGGGCACTCCGCCTCCTTCTCCGGCGCGTGGCGGCACTCCGCCTCCTACTCTGCCTGCGCCGGCGCGCCCGACCAACCAGCCTCCTACTTCTCCGCCTCGTCAACAAGGGCAGAAAAGACCCGCCGCTACTCCGGCTGCTTCGGCGCGTTGTAGTCCTTCTCCTCTGCCTTGTAAGCAACTAAAGAAGAAAGCCGTAGCCGCTCGGCCCGCTCCAGCATCTCGCAGTACAGGCGGGAGGCAATACAGATTCGATCCATCTCTCAAGACTCCAGAGAAGTTACCATACGAGATGACTGAGGGAGTCCGAGATTAGGGGGTCCCCGGACAGCCGGACTATATACTTTGGCCAGACTGCTGGATTATGAAGATACAAGATTGAAGACTTTGTCCCATGTCCGGGTGGGACTCTCCTTTGCGTGGGAGGCAAGCTTGGCAATTTGGATATGTAGATCTCCTTCTCTATAACCGACTCTGTGTAACGCTAGCCCCCTCCGGTGTCTATATAAACCGGAGGGTTTAGTCCGTAGGACAACAACAATCATAATCATAGGCTTGCTTCTAGGGTTTAGCCTCTACGATCTCGTGGTAGATCAACTCTTGTAATACTCATATCATCAAGATCAATCAAGCAGGAAGTAGGGTATTACCTCCATCGAGAGGGCCCGAACCTGGGTAAACATCGTGTCCCCATCCTCCTATTACCATTAGCCTTAGACGCACAGTTCGGGACCCCCTACCAGAGTTCCGCCGGTTTTGACACCGACATTGGTGCTTTCATTGAGAGTTCCACTGTGTCGTCACGATAAGGCTCGATGGCTCCTTCAATCATCTTTAATGATACGGTCCAGGGTGAGGTTTTCCTCCCCGGATAGATCTTCGTATTCGGCAGCGTCGTACTGCATGCCAACTCATTTGGCCATCTGGAGCAGATCGATAGCTATGCCCCTGGCCATCAGGTCAGGTTTGGAAGCTTGAATTATACCGCCGACATCCGCGGAGACTTGATCTTTGACGTATTCGAGCCCATGTCAGGTGCGCCGAACAGTCACGACAAGCATGCCTTAGATCTGCGATCGGACAATATTCGGGAGATCACACCTACGGCTGCCCCGACCCTCAATCCGGAGCAAATCGTGCCATCCGAGGACGGGTGGATGGGCCCCGCCATGGAGGCCGCACACTCAACGGCGATAGAGCCGAACACTGACTTCACCTCTTAAGAGGCCGGTGTCATCGGACCCTTGGACTCGTCTCCGTCCACAGGCTCTGAACCGCGTGTGATGGTGCCTATCGAATCTGATTGGGCACCGATCATGGAGTTTACCTCCGCGGACATCTTTCAGCACTCGCCCTTGGGCGAGATGCTAAATTCATTAAGGTCTCTCTCCTTGTCAAGAGACTCTTGGCCAAACTATGTCCGGCTGGAGTGGGAAGCGAATGACAAAGAAATTCATTCCCCACCCGCCACCCACTTAATAGCCACTGTTGATGACTTAATCGACGTGCTTGACTTCAACTCCGAAGACATCTACGGTATGGATGACGATGCAGGAGAAGAACATGAGCCACCGCCCTCAGGGCACTGGATAGCCACCTTCCTCAGGGCGCTGGACAGCCACCTCATCATATGATATATACATGGTGGATACCCCCAAAGAAACCAATGGTGATGAGGCAACGGAGGATAATAATCCCCTTGAGAAGAAATCTAAGCACCGACGTCATAGGCGCCGCTCTAAGCCCCGCCATAGCAAAAATAGCGATACCGGCACAAGAGATGGTAACGATCTGGATGGTGCTGAAGACGAAAACAATCCCGCCCAGCCAGGCTTCGAGCAGGCCGAGCGGGAGGATGGGCAAGCTAGCCCTAAGGAACAGGCAACAGATGGAGAATCAGAGTATGATAATTACATGCCCCTCTCTGGAGACGAAGTGAGCCTCGACGTCGAAGAATTCACTGTGCCTGAGGATCCCGTCGAGTAGGAGCGCTTCAAGTGCCGGCTTATAGCCACTGCAAAAAGCCTGAAGAAAAAGTAGAAGTAGCTTCAAGCTGATCAAGATCTGCTAACTGACAGATGGACTGAGTTCCTGGCAGCCGAGGAATACGGACTCGAGCGCCCTACCAAAAGTTACCCAAAGCGCAGGTTGCTACCTCAACTAGAGGAGGAGGCATCAAAGCCTACACTACCAGCGCATGATGCGGCTGGTCGGCCACCTCATGGCCGAGACAAAGCGACGTTTCCGCCCGACACCCAGCCCGCACCCCGACGCCAAACAAGCAAAAACACGAAGGCCCGGGGCTCCATGCATGACCTGTGAGAAAAATTGAAAAAGAAAGCAGGACAATCAAGATCAATCTACGGATCACGGGGGCGCACCCCAACCCGTGATGATGACCGTCATGTCGGATATACCAACACATTCGGTCGGACCGAATACCATGTAGCCCGGCACAGAGGCGCCGCACACCCCCAATGCTTCATAGATGAAGTAATGGATCATGAATTCCCAGAAGGGTTTAAACCCGTGAACATTGAATCATATGATGGTACTATAGACCCCACGGTATGGATAGAAGATTTCTTCCTCCACATTCATATGGCATGCGGAGATGATCTACATGCCATCAAGTACCTCCCACTAAAACTCAAGGGACCGTCTCGACATTGGTTGAATAGCTTGCCGACAAACTCCATCGGGAGTTGGGAGAACCTGGCAGACACATTCCTGGACAACTTCCAGGGCACTTATGTGCGACCACCGGATGCTGATGATCTAAGTCACATAACCCAACAGCCCGGAGAGTCAGCCAGGAAATTTTGGACTCGGTTCCTAACTAAAAAGAACCAAATTGTCGACTGTCCGGATGCCGAATCCCTAACGGCCTTTAAGCATAACATCCGTGACGAGTGGCTTGCCCGACATCTCGTCCAAGAAAAAGCCAAAGTCCATGGCAGCCCTCATGACACTCATGAATCGCTTTTGTGCGGGCGAGGATAGCTGGTTGGCCCGTAGAAACAACACATCAAGCAATCCTGGCACATCAAAAGCCAGAGATTGCAACGACAAACCACGACGCAACAAACACAAGCGTCGCAAAAATGTTGATAGTGCCGAAGACACGGTAGTCAATGCCAGATTCAGTGGCTCCAAGTCCAATCAGCGGAAAAGCCATTCAACAACAACAATTCGGGCCCGTCTAGTTTGGACCGCATACTCGACCGTCCATGCCAAATTCATGGCACCCTAGGAACACCAGCCAATCATACCAATAGAGAATGTTGGATCTTCAGACAAGCCGGCAGGTCAGGTGCCGAAAACAAGAGGAAGGGTTCTCAAAGCGGTGATGATGACGAGGAGTCCCGATCACCGAATATAGGAGGGAAAAAGAAATTTCCCCCGGAAATCAAAACGGTGAACATGATGAACGCCACCCACATTCCCAAGCTGGAACGAACGTGCACTATTAGGGATGTCGACTTAACGGAGCCAGTCGCCCCACAATACAACTTATGGCCAATCACCTTCGATCGTACAGATCGTCCGGCCAATACCAATCAGGGCAATCTAGCCGCACTTGTCCTTGACCCAATAATTGATGGATACCACCTCACACAAGTCCTTATGGACGGAGGCAGCAGTCTAAACCTGCTGTATCAGGACACAGTGTGCAAGATGGGTATCGATCATTCGATGATCAAACTCACTAAAACCACCATTAAAGATGTTATACCAGGTGTGGATACCATTTGTATAGGCTCCATCACTCTAGAGGTAGTCTTCGGATCACCAAATAATTACCGTACCGAAGAGTTAGTCTTCGGCATCGTCCCCTTTCGCAGTGACTATCAGGCACTGCTCAGACGAACCGCGTTCGCTTGATTCAACGTGGTGCCACATTATGCCAACCGTAAACTCAAGATGCCCGGTCTGCGGCGTCATCACGGTTAATGGCAGGGCCGAACTTCCCCTCACTGCCGAAGAGTCTACTGCCGCTTTAACAGCAGAAGCAACGAATGGCACCTTTCAATCGAACCTCGAATCGACGGCCAAGCTCCCGGACACCGCCAAAGGAGTCCGAACTACTGCGCGACAGGATAGCCCAGCTCGTCCGGAGCTCAATTAAAACACTCCGGCAAAAGTTAAGACATTCCACATACTGCGGCTGAACCGCTCTGTGGCACAAAACCATTTCTTGCATTTTCTTTGCAGGTTCACCTTTGCATAGGCCAGGACGGATGGTGTGGAAACAGTTCGAATGCGTGAGGGACTCTCTAGATGTTCCCCTCGATGATCAAACTACTACACTCCGGATCCGCATACAACTTCCTCCCGCCTGGTCTCAGCAAGTTCGGCAGTCATATTTCATTTTATCACATTACCTGTACTCATACGCATCGATGTATTATTCAAATAGAACATGTGGATTTATATGATGCTTATCTGCTGTTATTTCTTATTGAAACTCTTTTGTCAAAAGGCAGCGGCACATCGATATGCCTTAATATGCCAGGGGCTTCATTATACCCATAATATGGCAATAAAGTCCAAACACCTTCACGGCAGTTCGGCACCCCGAACTTATAGCACTATATGTATCAGCTTCGACTCATGTCTTGGGTCAATAGTTGGGTTTGCCCGGCTCCCATGTTTTGGTACCTTACGTTCCGCTATATCGGCTAAGGTAGCACAGGGAGAACTACTGCGATTGTGTCCCGGTTCTTCCGGACGAGCACCTCAGTAGAGAAAGCCGAAAACTGACTGTCATGATACAGCGAGAGCTGGTCAGCTGTTCGAGAGGTTGTAAAATCTTTAAGGATTTCTTCCGCATAATGCCATAACCAATGCAGCGTGCGATGGATCAGCTTTTCTTCCTATCAGGTGCTTATAGAGCCCCTCGTGCGGCCTTCCAAACACCAGGGGCTGCGCTTACCTTCCTTTCGTCAAACTCCTATGGCTAAGTGAGAGTGATAAAGCCCTATAGTCTGATTGCCTGGTTCGCTGTGCTGAACACCTCCTTCAAGGACCCAAAACTGGGATAAAGAGTGCTTAGGTTTATCCCGAACACCCCTGTACTTACTACGTGGGGGCAGAAGCTGACGACTGGCCAACTCTCATGATTAATATATAAAACGGCCACACAGGAGGAAAAACTTTCAAATAACAGGCAATAAATAATAGAAATTACCTTGTTTAAACATTACAAAGGACAACATGACTGTATTCATGGAAATATAATGTCCTTGGTGCATTGCTCTGCCGCAAGGCGGGCTCCTTTCAAGACACCATCATAATATAATTCGGGCTTGCGGTGCTCCTTCCCCTCTGGCGGTCCCTTGGTCATCAGCTTTTCCGCATCCATCTTCCCCCAGTGCACCTTTGCACGGGCGAAGGCCATTCGCACACCCTCCATACAGACTGACCGCTTGATGACTTCGAGTCGAGGGCAGGCACTCACAAGCCGCTTCATGAGCCCGAAGTAACTGCTTGGAATCGGCTCGGTGGGCTATAGCCGGATAATCAAATCCTTCATAGCTAGCTCGGCCGCCTTAGGCAGTTCGATCAGCTACTTCAGTTGATCGACGAAAGACACGGGATAATTCGGTGCCAGAACTTGCATCCAGAAGAGCTTATCCGTAGTGTTCCTTTCTTCGGCTTGGTAGAATTGGGCGGTATCAGATATGCTGCATGGCAGCTCCGCAAATACCCCTGGAGAAATCAGAATTCACATTATCAACTTAATTTTCTCCTCTCAAATACCTGCTTTGTATAGAGAAAGCCTTACCAGCCGCAATCTTCCTCGCCTCCTGGATTTCCTTCAGGGAACCTTGGGCTTCCCCCCGGGCATCACTTGCGGCTTGGCGAGCCTGGCAGAGTTCGGATTCTTTCCCTGATAAATTCTACTCCAAGGTCTCGCATTTCTTCACGGCCTCCTGAATCTCTCGCTCAGCTTTAATAACTCTGGCCTCGTGCTTCTCACGGAGAGCCTGCTGTGCGGCTGCCTTCTTATCGGCTTTGGCCATAGCCTTCTTAAGAGCCTCAATTTCGGCCGTTGACCTAGAGCACATCATAAAAATATTTTCATCATTCACACTTATTCATTTGTGCTAAATGAACAAGGTTTACGCAAACCTTGGTTATCCTCCAACAGCTTCTTTAATCGTCCAAGTTCTCCTTCGGCCTGCTCCAAACTACGCCTCAGTCCGGATACTTCCGCAATATGAGAGGCGGCAGTCGCTACAGACGCCTGCTTTTGGAACCTAAACTAGTTAACTCGGTCAGACCGAGTCACAGTTTGGTGGCACCGAGACTGCTAGGGTTTCACAAAGTCCTGAACTCGGTCACACCGATTTGCAATTCTCGGCCAGACCGAGAATCACATGTGGAATGGCCTTAGCCGAATCGGTGGAACCGAGTTTTACATCTCGGTGTGTCCGAGATGGTTTCGGAGGAAACCTAACCCTAAATTTTCAATTCACATCTAATCTACGGAGTGTTTTCGGTGTATATGATGATCTCAATCGTGGCAAGATTAACGACAAAACAATGTGCTAGAGATTCGGAGTTAGGGATAGCACAAATATCAAGTCCATACCCTAGTTTGGCGATGGACTTGCTACGGCGGCAACGGTGGAGACGAATTCCATTGACGGCGACGGAGACCAGCGGCGGGAGGCAGATAGCGACAAGGAGGATGATCCGGAGACACATGGAGAGAGAGCAGGCTGAGTGCGGGCGAAAGAGTTCGGAGAAAATTTCCAAGTTTTGACCCATGGATATATATAGCCTGACCCTGTCAGTGTGACCGAGTGGACCAACTCGGTGGCACCGAGATGCATAAGTGCAAGCAGTTACAGCAACTCGGCGTGACCGAAAAGTTCAAATCGGTTGCACCGAGATTGAAAACCTAGATTGACTTAGTGATCTCGGTATGACCGAAATGGAAGAATCAGTCAGACCGAAACACACAAAGAAGTTTTGGAAGTTTAAGTCTATGACGAATCAGGGACTCCGAGTGCTCCTCACACAGAGTGGTTCCAATCTGACTTGATCAAATTTTGTGATGTAGCATGAATAGAGTTTGAGACAAGAAAAGCATAGATAGCTAGAGATGGTTCTTAGACATTCTTGTCCATCCACTTAGCAAAAGAAAAGGAACCAACTAATCAAAACAACAAGTGGATGTCCTCGAATGAGTAAAATATGCAACCAACATGCTCACACAATAAAATGGCAAATGAAATATGTGGCAAAGCATGCACAACCAATTCTAGCATCTATCAAGCAATTGGTGATGACTAGGTCATCTATATATGAGTATATTGACTTAGGAGTCAAATGAGAACATTTGATCATAGGTCATACTCATCGTTTAAGCTCAAGTGGGGTTACCACTTTTACATAATGCATTGTTGTGTTCATGCCATTAGAGTTGCTTTGACTCAATTCTTAGAGTAAAGCTCCCCCTAGATGTGAGATCCCCCCTTAAGAGGGATGAACTAACCTTGGGTTTTGTCGATGATGACTTCATGTAGGTGTTGAAGATGTGGATGCTCAATGTTGATGTAGATCATTTGGAGCAATCCTTTGGAGTGAGTTGCACTTTCAATACCTACACGGGTTAGTCCCACAAGGAACAAACAAGGATATCCATAGACATAGAGTGATGCATACACAAGATGATGTCTATGAAAGCATTAGGTTACCTTGTCCCTTGTCTTACCAACAAGAGGGTTTGTGACTCCTTGAACTAGTGCAAGATGTGGAAGTTGATTGCACTTGTCCTTGCCATAATGATAAGAGTGAAATATGTTGGCGGAGTCTCCCTCAAGGACTCTCTAGTTCTTCTTCTTCGGGATTCACATCATCTTGATGGGAATCCTGGAGTTGTAGTCGTACTTGATGAAGTAGAACTTGATGTAGTCTTGGGAACCCACTTGACCAAGGCCTTAGGAGCTTCTTCAAATGCATCAATCTCCTCTTGAAGCTTATCCTTGCCTTTTTGCTTGTGGTCTTGTGGTGGAAGATCATCTTGAGCTTGTGTCCCTTTGAAGAAAGTAGGATCATACTTCTCTTGTTGAGGAACAAACTTCGTCTTGGGGTATTGATCTTCTTCCCACTCAACTCCATTGGCATTGAACTTTCGTTCAAAACAAACACATTGGTTCTTCTGGTGCCTTCCTTGCTTGCGTACAATTTCCTCGAATTGCTTACTCCCGGCAAGGCTCTTGTAAACACCTTTCTCTATGATTCCCTTCCATAAGATATTTTCTTGCTCAAGTGTTACTTGGCTAAGAGAATCATTAGTGGAATCAAGAGAACTACTAGAAGCAACAACATTGGATTTAGCATGATTATTGTTAGTACTAGAGGAAGAATCCTTCTTGTTCTTGTTACTAGACTTAACTCGAGGCATGTAAGTAGATAAGAGTAAATGCTTGGCAATGTAAGAAGAACTTTTCTTACAAAGATCATCATTGATTGCCTTTAAGAACTCATGCTCTTGCTCAAGGTTGAGCTTTTCAAAGCGTAACTTCTCACGAGTCCTTAAAAGTTGTCGATGATCTTCTAAGATAGTTTCATGAGCTAACTTAAGAGTGTTTAGTTATTTAGTTAGAAGCTCAATCTTCTCCTTATCATTGTCATTCGTTTTATCTTGATTAGCATGATTAATTGACATTTCATCATAGTATTCATCACTAGAGTTGTCAACAAGTAAATCATCATCACCTAACAAGTCATTTTCATCACTATTGAAATCAACATACTCGGGGTGTGATACCTTTGGGCCTTTAGCCATGAAGCATCTTCCAAGTCCTTCATTTGGTGAATCAAATATGTCGTAGGAGTTGGTTGACACAAGTGTTAGACCGGCAATACCTTCATCTTGAGTATATTCGGAGTCGGAGTGATAGCTTCTCTCGGAGTGATTGTCGGAGTCGGAGCCAGATACCCATTCACCAACATGAGCTTGATGTCTTCGTTTTGGGTAGCTCCTTGATGACTTGTCCTTCCTTTCCGAATCCTTGCTTCTCCAGGATGTTCTTCGTTCATAACGATCATCTCTACTCCTTCTCTCTCTTGGTGGTGATTCTTCTCTTCTACTTCTCCTCTTAGGTCATTCTTCTCTTCTTTTGTAGGAAGTCGTACACTCATTGGAATAGTGTCCGGGTCTTCCACAATTGTAGCAATTTCACTCTCGACTAGAAGTTCTTTTGTCATTGTAGGACCTTGACTTGGATATTCTCTCTTTGCTTCTACTCTTGTAAAACTTGTTGAAGTTCTTCACCATTAGGCTCAATTCTTCATTGAAGGTTTGTTTCTTACTTGATGATGTGGGAGCTTCACATGAGGCTTTGTAAGCACCACTTGACTTGTTGTGGAGTTCCTCCTTATCCTTGAGTGACATTTCATGAGCAACAATTCTTCCAGTGACTTCCGTTAGCTTGAGATCTTTGTAATTGGGTATCATTTGGATCAATGTGCACACGGTATCATATTTTCCGTGCCAAGATCTTAGGATCTTCTTGATGGTGAATTTGTTGGTCATCTCTTCACTTCCTAAACCGACAATCTCATTTGTGATAAGAGCAAGCCTAGAGTACATTTCAGCGACACCTTCACCATCCTTCATTTTGAACTTGTCAAGGTGACTTTGAAGCACATCCAACTTGGATTCCTTGACAGAATCGGTACCTTCGTGCATATCAATCAAAGTATCCCAAATTTCCTTTGCATTCTCAAGACGGCTGATTTTGTTGAATTCTTCGGGGCACAATCCATTGCAGAGGATATCACAAGCTTGAGCGTTGTATTGTAGCATCTTCAACTCTTCCGCGCTAGCTTCATGGTTCGGTTCTCTCCCATCGAAGAATTCACCTTGCAAGCCAATACACACAATGGCCCAAACGGTGGGGTTATATCCAAGAATATGCATTTTCATCTTATGCTTCCAACTAGTAAAATTAGTACCATCAAAGTAAGGACCTCTATGGTGATAGTTTCCCTCGCTAGACGCCATACTCTTCTAGGTTGTGAACTACCCAAAAGCTATGGAAATCAAAGCAAATGGAGACCAAAGCTCTGATACCACTTGTAGGATTGAAAGTATGTCTAGAGGGGGGGGGTGATTAGACTACTTGACCAAATAAAAACTTATCCTTTTCCCAATTTTAGTCTTTGGAAGATTTTAGCTAACTTAGCACAGGTCAAGCAATCTTAACACAATTCAAGCAAGCATGCAAAGAGTATATGAGCAGCGGAAAGTAAAGCATGCAACTTGCAAGAATGTAAAGGGAAGGGTTTGGAGAATTCAAACACAATTGGAGACACGGATGTTTTTGTCGTGGTTCCGATAGGTGGTGCTATCGTACATACACGTTGATGGAGACTTCAACCCATGAAGGGTGATGGTTGTGCGAGTCTACGGAGGGCTCCACCCATGAAGGATCCATGAAGAACCAACCTTGTCTATCCCCCATGGCCGTCGCCCACGAAGGACTTGCCTCACTAGCGGTAGATCTTCACGAAGTAGGCGATCTCCTTGCCCTTACAAACTCCTTGGTTCAACTCCACAATCTTGTCGGAGGCTCCCAAGTGACACCTAGCCAATCTAGGAGACACCACTCTCCAAGAAGTAACAAATGGTGTGTTGATGATGAACTCCTTGCTCTTGTGCTTCAAATGATAGTCTCCCCAACACTCAACTCTCTCTCACAGGATTTGGATTTGGTGGAAATAAGATTTTAGTGGAAAGCAACTTGGGGAAGGCTAGAGATCAAGATTCATATGGTAGGAATGGAATATCTTGGTCTCAACACATGAGTAGGTAGTTCTCTCTCAGAAAATCCAAGTTGGAAGTGTAGGTTCGTTCTGATGGCTCTCTCCACGAATGAAGAGGAGGTGGAGGGGTATATATAGCCTCCACACGAAATCTAACCGTTACACACAACTTGCCAAACTCGGTGGGACCAAATTGAGATACTCGGTCGGACCGATTCAGCAAATCTAGTGACCGTTAGGATTTTCGGTGGGACCGACATGCAACTCGGTAGGACCGATATGGTTAGGGTTAGGGCATAACGTAATCTTGGTGAGACCGATTACACAATCTCGGTGAGACCAATTTTGGTAATAAGCTAACCAGAGAGTTGTTCAGGTAAACTTGGTGGGACCGATTTGCTCATTTCAGTGACGCCGAAATGTTACAAAAAGGAAGCAGAGAGCTTACATTGCAATCTCGGTGGGACTGATCGCTCATCTCGGTGGTACCGAAACATTACGAAGGGAAACAGAGATATTACAATCCCATCTCGGTGAGACCGAGATCCCTATCGGTGAGACCGATTTGCCTAGGGTTTGTGGCAGTGGCTATGACATCTGAACTCGGTGGCGCCGGATAGAAAGAATCGGTGGGGCCGAGTTTGACTTTTGGTTTATGTCATATGTGGATGTGAGAAAGTAGTTGAGGGCTTTGGAGCATATCACTAAGCATTTTGAGCAAGTAAGCATTAAGCAACACCTCATCCCTCCTTGATAGTATTGGCTTTTCCTATAGACTCAATGTGATCTTGGATCACTAAAATATAAAATGTAGAGTCTTGAGCTTTAAGTTTGAGCCAATTCTTTTGTCCTTAGCATTTTGAGGGGTCCACTTTTCTCATCCATGCCATGCCAATCATTGAGCTTTCCTGAAATATTCATCTTGAAATAGCATTATCTCAATGAGCTATATGTTGTTAGGAATTACCAAAACCACCTAGGGATAGATGCACTTTCAAAGTCCCGTAGCATGCATGTATGGTTAAAGTTGTGTAAAAAATTTGAAACATGAAGTGTCCTTGGATTATGCATCCTTATGAGTGGCGGTCGGGGACGAGCGATGGTCTTTTCCTACCAATCTATCCCTCTAGGAGCATGCGCATAGTGCTTGGTTTTTGATGACTTCTAAAATTTTGCAATAAGTATATGAGTTCTTTTCACTAATGTTGAATCCATGGATTATACACACTTTTACCTTTCCATCATTGCTAGCCTCTTCGGTACTGTGCATTGCCCTTTCTCACCTTGAGAGTTGGTGCAAGCTTCGCCGGTGCATCCAAACCCGTGATATGATACGCTCTATCACACATAAAACCTCCTTATATCTTCCTCAAAACAGCCACCATACCTACCTATTATGGCATTTCCATAGCCATTCCGAGATATATTGCCATGCAACTTTCCATCGTTCCATTTATCATCATGACACACATTACTTTTGTCATATTTCCATTGCATGATCATGTAGTTGACATCGTATTTGTGGCAAAGCCACCATGCATAATTTTTCATACATGTCACTCTTGATTCATTGCACCATCCTGGTACACCGCTGTAGGCATTCATATAGAGTCATATCTTGTTCTAGTTTCGAGTTGTAATTCATGTGTTGTAAATCAATAAAAGTGTGATGATCATCATTATTAGAGCATTGTCCCCCCACCCCCAAAAAAGGCCAAAAAGAAAAAAAAGAAAGGCCAGAGAAAAAAAATAAAAAAATAAAAAGGGGGCAATTTTACTATCTCTTTTCCACACTTGTGCTTCAAAGTAGCACCATGTTCTTCATATAGCGAGTCTCATATGTTGTCACTTTCATATACTAGTGGAAATTTTCGTTATAGAACTTGGCTTGTATATTCCTACGATGGGTTTCCTCAAAATGCCCTAGGTCTTCGTGAGCAAGCAAGTTGGATGCACACCCACTAGTTTTATTTTGTTGAGCTTGCATTCATTTATAGCTCTAGTGCATCCGTTGCATGGCAATCCCTACTCCTCATGTTGACATCAATTGATGAGCATCTCCATAGCCCGTTGATTATCCTCGTCAATGTAAGACTTTCTCCTTTTTTGTCTTCTCCACAGAATCCCCATCATCATATTTTATTCCACCCATAGTGCTATATCCATGGCTCACGCTCATGTATTGCGTGAAAGCTGAAAAAGTTTGAGATTATTTAAGTACGAAACAATTGCTTGGCTTGTCATCGGGGGTGTAGAATTTGGGAACATTTTTGTGTGACGAAAATGAAGCATAGCCTAACTATATGATTTTGTAGGGATGAACTTTCTTTAGCCATGTTATTTTGAGAAGACATGATTGCTTTTATTAGTATGCTTGAAGTATTACTAATTCTTTTGTCAATATGAACTTTTATTTTGAATCATTTGGATCCGAACATTCATGCCACAATAAAGAGAATTACATTGAGAATTATGCTAGGTAGCATTCCACATCAAAAATTATGTTTTTATCATTTACCTACTTGAGGACGAGCAGGAATTAAGCTTGGGGATGCTTGATACGTCTCCAACGTATCTATAATTTTTGATTGGTCCATGCTATTATATTACCCCTTTTGGATGTTTATGGGCTTTATTTTACACATTTATATCTTTTTTGGGACTAACCTACTAACCGGAGGCCCAGCCCGTATTGCTGTTTTTTTTCTATTTTAGTATTTTGAAGAAAAGGAATATCAAACGGAGTCCAAACGGAATGAAACCTTCGGGAGCGTGATTTTTGGAACGAACGTGATCCAGAGGACTTGGAGTGCAAGCCAAGAAGCAGACGAGGTGGCCACGAGGGTGGAGGGCGCGCCCCCTGTCTCGTGGGCCCCTCGGGCGGCCACCGACCTACTTCTTCCTCCTATATATACCCACGTACCACGAAAACATCTAGTGAGCCAAGGAAAAACAATTTCCACCGCTGTAACCTTCTGTATCCACGATATCCCATCTTGGAGCCTTCGCCGGCGCTCCACCGGAGGGGGAATCGACCACGAATGGCTTCTACATCAACACCATAGCCCCTCCGATGAGTTGTGAGTAGTTTACCACAGACCTTCGGGTCCATAGTTATTAGCTAGATGACTTCTTCTCTCTTTTTGGATCTCAATACCATGTTATCCCCCTCTCTTGTGGAGGTCTAGTTGATGTAACTCTTTCTGCGGTGTGTTTGTCGAGATCCGATGAATTGTGGGTTTATGATCAAGTTTATCTATGCGAAATATTTGAATCTTCTCTGAATTCTTTTATGTATGATTGAGTTAAATTTGCAAGTCTCTTCGAACTATCAGTTTGGTTTGGCCTACTAGATTGATCTTTCTTGCAATGAGAGAAGTGCTTAGCTTTGGGTTCAACCTTGCGGTGTCCTTACCAAGTGACAATAAGGGTTGCGAGGCACGTATTGTATTGTTGCCATCGAGGATAAAAAGATGGGGTTTATATCATATTGCATGAGTTTATCCCTCTACATAATGTCATCTTTCTTAATGCATTACTCTGTTCTTATGAACTTAATACTCTAGATGCATGTTGGATAGCGGTCGATGTGTGGAGTAATAGTAGTAGATGCAGGCAGGAGTCGGTCTACTTGTCACGGACGTGATGCCTATATACATGATCATGCGTAGATAATCTCATAATTATTCGCTTTACTATCAATTGCTCGACAGTAATTTGTTCACCCACTGTAATACTTATGCTATCTTGAGAGAAGCCACTAGTGAAACCTATGTCCCCCGGGTCTATCTTTTGTCATACAAGCTTTCAATCTAATTTTATTTGCATCTTTACTTTTCCAATCTATATTATAAAATACTAAAAATATATTTATCTTATCATACTATCTCTATCAGATCTCACTTTCGCAAGTGGCCATGAAGGGATTGACAACCCCTTTATTGCATTGGTTGCGAGTTCTTTGTTTGTTTGTGTAGGTGCGTGGGAATTTTAAGGAGCCTCCTACTGGATTGATACCTTGGTTCTCAAAAACTGAGGGAAATACTTATGCTACTATTGCTGCATCACCCTTTCCTCTTCAAGGAAAATCAACGCAAGCTCAAGACGTAGCATACTTCCAGTGACAAAAGGTTACGAGAATGAACAACTGGGAAAAAAGTTCCCCAGCTCGGCTAACAAGCGAACCAATCGTGCCACCCGGTCAAGGTGTCTAGCGATATCGTCGCTTATCATCTGGGGGTCTTGCCGGTACCAATCTTGGAGATTACGACGATGCACATTTTGATATAATGGAGGTAGACGAATTCAAATACGAGTACGGGAAGCCTCTCGTCAAAGATGAAACTACTCTAACAACGATGATGCGAAGATTCCATGATTGGTACATGGAAACCTACAGAAAGCAGTCATCTGGGAATAAAATCGATACTTTGACGCTGAAAGTTAAAGAGGATCAACATGACCTCGTTGGAATTGAGGAGTTGTCTGTTCCATTTGAAGAGTTCTTCCAGTTTTTCAATCTAAAGGCCCTCGATAAATTAACGGTCACTTGCTACTGTCTGTAGGTACTACTTCTGTCATTAAGTCTCTATATATAGCTCAGCTCTTTCATTGCATGTATATATAATTATCCTCACTATATTATGTATATTGAAGATCGTCGAATGCAGAAAAGCTGAAATGTATGATATTGGGTTCATTAACACAAATCTCATAGATGAATTTACGGTTAAATTTCATGCCGAAGAAACCGATCAGAACTTGCTACGATCGTTGGTAATAAATCAAAACAAAGATACAATACTCTTTCCTTACAACTTCAAGTCAGTGTTACTATCTTGTGCATATTTGGTTTCCCTTAATTATTACTCTAGGTTATAGTAATTAATATGACTGATGAGTTATATGCATGCATGTGCAGTTTCCACTATATTCTCCTAGAGATTAAGCTTGAGCAGGGACTAGTAAGCATCTTAGACTCGAGACGAAAAGATCGCAAGGAATATGCGGACATGTCTAAAATGCTCGAGAAGTAAGTTGAATCGATCATTATCGCACCATATCGGCAACTTTGTTCATTTCATGATATCAAGTAATTGTTTTCTTTGTCTCACAGGGCTTGGAAAGTATTCACCGCACAAGTTTCCGGACTGCCGCGGGATCTACGATGGAAATTCCCAAAAGTAAGTACTACTAGCTAGCTAGTTCCGCGCATCTCCCGTTGATTCTAGCTACTTTCATCAATGCCATTTATAATGCTTCATTATCAGTTTGATTGACCTCTATTTCTCGTAAAGTGCTTGTGGCAGGAACCCGTTAATAATTACTGTGGATACTACGTCTGCGAGTTCATCTACAATGCGATGGCCAAGAATAGGCGGGGCTACTCTAAAAGACAATATGAAGTGCGTAAGCAAAAATATTCACAAGTTTATTTTATTACCATCATTTCTGTTGAGTTTCATTCATATATATGTATTGACCCCCTTATTCAAATTAGATGTGGAAGATGCGGAATGAACTCCTACCACAAGATCGCATGCGAGCAATTCAAGAGGAATTGGCTGGATTCTTTCTTGACCACGTCATCAATAAAGTCGGAGAATACCACCATGCATGTGGAAGTTGAGTTCATATGTTAGGGTATTGTAAGAGATCTTACACATTGTATATATATATGTAGCCAGTACCGTCGGTAAGATATACGAAAACTTGTTGTTCGACCAATCTCTTAGAGAGAAGGAGAGGTCAATCACTTATCTCTGTATATGTTCATGACGATCTTCTGTACTTAATAGTTTTCTTCATTTGCTTACTACCTAGCTAGCGTGTCGAGTCCTCTCTATATGTAGCATCGACCCAAGCACGGAGATAAGAGAGGACACTTCTCTCTATTAGCGAGGTAACACAATATATGAAAACCCTAAATTAACCCTACAAAACCCCCAACCCCCCCCCCCCTTCAGAAAAAAACACAGCCCCTGAAATGCTGACACGTGGAAGCCTTTTGGTCCCGGTTGGTGGCACCAACCGGGACAAAAGGCCCCCATGTCTGGGCAAGTGGCAACTGCCACGTGGAGCCCCATCTGTCCCGGTTCCTGGGCGAACCGAGACTAAAGGGACAGGGCTTTAGTAACGACCCTTTAGTCCCGGTTCGTGAACCGGGACAAATGGCCCTCATGAACCGGGACGAATGGGGGTTTTTCTACTAGTGGACCTTGTCGAAGGCATTATTTTAAGAGCGAGGATATTCTCCAGGGTTAAAACCTAAGATATAGGATCGGGTGATGACGGTGCTTGTGTACTATTTCCTTCTTGGAGGCATCGCTTTTGGAGAATTTGGACTCCAGGCGTTGTCTCGGTGGTAGTTTGTGCTGCAACTATAAGGAATTGATCACTGTAGCATGATGTTTCTTCTTCTTCTTCTTTTTGTCTTTTGGCTATGTGCATATCTTTACGACATTACGTTGTTGCAGAGGCCGAGTGTAATTGGTATCACTGCGATATTAATATATCCCCGTTGTTGTTTACCATGTTCGTAACAAGCCAGATATAAAGCAGGAAAAAGAAGAAAATGGCAATATGCTTTGTACCAAAAATGCTAGACCTACGAAAACCTACGGTTCCTTCCTGGGCCTTATTTGGTTTGGAGGAAACCAAAATTTAGGATTTAGAAATAGTAGAGGAAGTTGATAGGATGGCACTTGTCATCCTTAGGAATTGTCGTGCCTCATTCATACGCATAAACTAAGCTTTGAATGGGTGTGTACATTTCTTCAAAAACACATAAAATGAATAGCATTCCTACGGAATCCCCGTATGCGTTTCGTACAATTGGAATGCATCTATAGGAAATTTTCCTTTGGGGTCTTTGTTCCTACACTTTTCTCAAAACAAATGAGGCCCCTAAATTAACCATCCCCCCCACTCCTTTTGAATTTCACGATGTGGGCTTGGGCCTTTTCTTTCTTCCAACCAAACCAGGCCAAGTCAGCTCCATCGTAAGTTACATAAGAATTTTTACATAGGTGTAGCAAAGCTCGCTTTGTACTAACTGCATGCCTCGGGAAGTACGCACATACTGATTACGACACACCACTCATTCTACTTGATAGTATATGATTATGATGCATCAACTAGTTTCCTATAGTTGCATAGTACTTAGCACTCCTGCCTGCCGGTGTGATTCGACATGGTCGATGTCCACCTGATCGACATAGTTTCGTCACTTTGGGCAAAAGTAGGTGTGTCGGATCCCGTCAGTACCCGCTCCATTGAAGATGGTGCGATAAATTGTTGGCATTGCATTGGCGGAGCCATGAATTTGTGCCTTGGTATTTATTGTGAAAAAAGTGCAACAATTGATCGGCAAAATTTCATGTTTAGACCCTTTTTGGATACAAATTCAGGATCTGACCCCGGTTCGGAAAAAAATCGGGATTTGACCCTTTTTCTTACCGCCAGGATCTCTGGCGGCAGGATTATACAGCCTACCGCTAGGGCCCCTGGCGGTAGGGTACTAATCCATGTCAGCACGCGGAAACGGCCGCCGTCCCCCTCCGTCGCACCCTACAGCCAGGGCACTTGGTGGTAGCCTGTCTAACCCTACCACTAGGACCCCTTGCGGTAGGGTCCAGGCAGTTATTTCGCCCGAGACCCCACGCCCCTGCCCATCTCCCCACCCCTCCCCCCCATCGGCAGTTTCTCCTTTCTTTCTCCCCCAAGTCGCCCCTCTCTCCCTCTCTCATCTCCTGCACTCTCCCCCTCAGATCTTCACCGATTCTTCACCGTTTTGGCGGATCGAGATGGCCCCGAAGGGAGAAACGTAAGCTCCTCTGATCCCTCCAATTAGTTTTTGCAAACTTGCTTCCGATTCAATGCATTATTTGCTTGAAATCCCTCATATTTTTGAACTTAGGTTGGATTTTTTTACCTATGATTGTTTTAGCTTGATTGTAGTTCTAGTTCTTAGTTCTTTAGTAAGTAGTGGTATTGAATATGAACTCTAATCAATAGTTCATATGTTAGTGTGAAGATGAACCCTAGTTCATAATTTTTTTTGTTAAAAAAATTATGATGTAATGCATGTGGGAGGACCGTACTGTAGTTTTATGATGCATGTTGATATGATGATATGAAGATGTTGTTTGGAGATAATACATTGAAGATGAATGTTGGAGGATTTATTTTTGGTGATATGATGCATGTTGATATGATGCATGTTGGAGTTTTTTTTTGATATGATGCATGTTGATATGATTTGATCCATCATGTGTAGTAGATGTTGTTGGAGGATTTTTTTTTTGATATGATGCATGGTGATATGATTCTGATATGATGCATGTTTATGTATGCTTATGCTTATGATGTTTTTGTTTATGAAATTTTATTAAGGCGGCCACCTCTTGTGGACAACATCGACCCATGGTACTCCATGCTAGACTGGGCATTCAACAAGGGTCATCGTGCCCGATTCATAGAGAATGGAGAGGTAAGTGATATGAATGAAATATTGATCAAAGTTTTCACATTGATGAAAATAATTTCCTAACTTTTGGCGTTCACTTTTTGACAGATGCTCCAGCCACTGCGCATGAGGGCTCACGGGGTTCATGGGCAAATGGACTACGACGAGCGCTACGTGTCATTCTTCAAGAGAGCCAGACTGTTGGGTTTCGTGTTGCAGTTCAAGCGTCAGCCACCGGTGCTTGTCCACGCAGCTCTGACAACTTTGATTGACCGGTGGCGACCGGAGACCCATTCTTTCCATCTCCCATGCGAAGAGATGACGGTGACTCTCGAGGATTGGTCGATGATTACTGCCATGCCGATCGAGGGTCATGCACTGACCGGGAGAGTGGAGAGGACCTACTGGTAGGAGAGGGCTACCACCCTCATCGGCGGCTGCCCTGAGGCTAAGGGTAACCATACATCCGGTGTGTTGTTGCCCTGGCTCTCAGAGCACCGGAAGACATGCCCCCAAGACGCCGATGAGACGACTGTGGAGTGGTACGCGAGGGCCTACCTGTGGTATCTTCTCACGGAGGTCGTGTTTCCAAACGCATCCGAGAACTCTGCCAACTGGTCATATCTGTTCTTCCTAGCCGACTGGGATGCAGGGTACAGTTGGGGACCGCATCTGTCGCCTACCTATACTGTTCGGTAAGAGAGTATCTAATTGCCTACCTACGAAAGTATGTCCATGACATTTTGTTATATCTGATCCTCATTTGATTTTTTGCAGCTTGACGATGCAACGTAGAGGACGGGAGACAAGTCCAATATGGGTGGCTTTGTCTGGGCCTTCTCCATTTGGATGTGGGAGCGGCTGCCGGTGGGGCGTCCTTAGAAGCTACCAAGACGCCCATGGGGTGCCTATAGAGAAGATGGCGACGAGACTCGACACCCCACTGTAGCTTATGAGTGGGACGTTGTCAAACTCTACACGGGCCTAAGCAAGACTTCGTACAAGACCTACACCAATGAGTTGGACGCTTTGACGCATTGGCAAGTATATGAACTCGCTAAACACATTTATCTTTGATTCCACTTTTGACCGAGAGTGGGAACTTACCAACATATATGTAATAGGTAAACTGGTGGCCATATCATGACCGAGCGTGGGACTTTGATCTGAACGTGATGTGCGACGAGGACCGTGGTCTCTGGCGGTGCATCATGCCCATGATCTGTGTGTACGCCGTCGAGTGGAACTTGCCACACCGCATGGCCATGCAGTTTGGGGTGTATCAGCATACCCCACCGGGCCCGCCCATTGATACCGACGGCCACGCGCTCCACATGTGAGCGCTTTGTTCTTCGTGCCCATGATTTCATTGCGTGGCGACTTTATTATGATGTTTCTTGTCGCTTATGCCTTGCAGGATGAGTCGGAAGAAGAATCAAGCGATCACAGACTGGGGAGAGGAGCATAAAACTCATGTGACGGAGTGGAACTGACGGAGGTACAGAAAGATGGGGAGAGGAAAGTGACTGACCGGGATGCTTACCTGGACCGACACATGAAGTGGTACGATGATGGCCAGAAGCACCGTCTTTGTCTCAGGCCTCGGTGGACGCCTGAAGACATCATGGAGCTGGAGAGGGATGACCCCGAGGAAGAGGCCTACCAGACCGGCATCAGAGACATGCACAGTGGATTTAGGGAGTTTGCACCCCTCATCAACATAATGGTAAGTTTGAACCGACGGTTGTATTTAAATTATTGTATTCGTCATCGTGACTGACTTATGCTGTTGCAGTCTGGTGAGCTGAACAGATGTATCTTTGAAGCCTCAGATGCACTAGGTGATGCCCACTGGAGTGTACAATCTGAGAACAAAATGAGGGGGCGGATGAAGGTACAATTTCAGCCTCCTCGGAACAGATGCATCTTGTTAACTTCCAATCATAAACCTGATACTTATTATGCCCTTGTTTCATTGTGAGTGCAGAAGTTCGTGAAGCATTGTCGCAAGCTGGTAGGTCTGCTTGGGTGTGCTGGAGCTGGGTCGGTTGAAGCTTATCAGCCTGTAGCCACACAGGGTCACATCGCCTCATCGAGCCATGGTCCCTCATCATCTAGGTTGGTTGAGGAGGAGGAGGAGGAGGAGAAGGAGGCCACACATGAAGAAAGGGAGGAGGAGGATGAGTAGGGTGAGAGAAACTGGGAGGAGGAGTACGATGAAGATTATGGACCTCCAACAACTCAATCATCTCAAGCACCTCAGCTGCCGCCGAAGAGGAATCCGAAGAAGAAGGATTTGCTGAGTCCGGACCCTTTCCAGAGACTGGTTACTCGACGGCCCAAGGAGAAGACTGAAGAGATTCGTTCAAAGAGTAACGAGGACCATACCTCCAAGAGGGGAAGGAGCAACTGATTATGCTCTTCGATAGTTGGCTATTGTAGTTGGAACTCCATTTATGGAACGGTGTGTTTGCTATGTATGTGTTGGAACTCCGTTTGTAGCTTATTTGTCCAACGGTGTGTTTGCTACTTGTGTGTCTATGTGGAACTCCGTTTTGTAATTAGTTGAACTCTGTTTTGCTATTTGTGGAACTCCGTGGAACTCCGTTTACAAATTAGTTGAAGTTCGTTTGAAATGTTCTTTGAACTTCAAGTTTTGTTAATGTGTATGGGATGTCCAAGTTTAATTGTTTAAGATTTCTGATATTACTGTTATATTTGTGAAACTTGCTGTGATATTGCTTTGATATTGTTTTTGAAAAGAAGCAAGCAAATGAACTTGAAACAATAAAACACAGGACCCTACCGCCAGGGACCCTGGTGGTAGGGTGAACCTACCGGCAGAGCCTTTTCATATTTCGTTACAGAAGGTTTGCATTGCAAAACCCAGCCACACCCTACCGCCAGGGCCTCTGGCGGTAGGGTTAGATAGCCTACCGCCAGGGGATCCGGTGGTAGGGTACTTATCCACGCCAGCTCGGGCAAACGGCCACCGTCCCCCTCCATCGCACCCTACCACCAGGGACCCTGGCGGTAGGCTGTCTAACCCTAGCGTCAGATACCCTGGCGGTAGCAAAAGTGTCAAATCCCGAATATTTTTCCAATCGAGGTCAGATCCTGAATTTGTATTGCAAAAGGGTCAAAACACGAAATTTGGCCCAAATTATCAGTTGTTGGCATGCATAGTTAATAACTCATATTATCTACCTATGTTCTTCATTTACTCGTAAACGGCATAATGATTTTGGACCGCAATAGCCAGCTAAAGTTCTGGGTAGCATTGCATTTGTGAATGCCTTTTAAAGCAAAGTTCTTCAAACACAGAGGGCAATTTCTTCAAAACTGCATGGCTAATTCTGGCAGACAATGGATTTGTTGTGAAAATTGCCGTGTTCGCTTGAAGTATTTATCATACTACCGACATATCAATTGCCGTGAAAAACGTTCATTTTGCCATTGACAGACAGCGAATTTCGTTGAATAACATTACCATATTTTTTTTGAAAACATAAAATTTCAGTAAAGAGAACGATTAGTAAATCAACTCGCTAGCAACCATGTCACAACAAAAAAGTTGTTTTGAACCTAGCCAAAACAAAGTGGCTTCAACCATATGGTACCCATATTGCGCAAGCGGATGGGCAACAGAATTACATGACCGACGATAGAAATTAAAATTCAAATGTGTCATGTTAAATTATGATCTAAATTCTAGTATCGTATTGGACTAGACATAGTACATATGGTGTGAACCTTTGCGTTGGTACCGACGCGTACGAGTACAACTCATTTACTTATCCTACAAGGACTTTTATGTGTTGTCCCTCATATATACTCCATGTAGTCGCATCTAAGACGGTATGTCTTCTCGTGCTTGTAATACTCCTTCTCATAGTGATTGCGCCTAAGTGCGTCTGTGGTTTTCTCCCGCAAGGGTTTTCACGTAAAAATCCTTGTCTCTCGTGTCTCATTTATTCTCGTTATTATCTAACAAGTGGTATACAGAGCCAGATTGATCTCAGATCATATACGAGATTGAAGACTAGAGAATTAGGGTTGCGGCTGTGTGCGCCGCCTCCCGTCCTGCGATCTCTGGATCGAAGACTATTTCCAGTGCGAGCTGCTATACGAGCCACTGCAGCCGCGCGTGGCCGATACCGACAGGAGTTCGAGGGAATCGATAGTTGCTTCTATCGGGTACTATTCACCTGATCACGTGGGCAGATTAATTTGCAGTCATTCTGCCGAGTTGCTGGCCTGCTCGATTCAAGACCCGACGGAATCAACCGTAGCTGCTGCTCCTGTTACTCCACATGAAGACCAAAGCAAATTCAGCTACTGTGTACTACTAATTGAGTAGTACTATTCACGTGAAGGCCTAGTGGACTGCTAGTTCAGTTTTTTTGGTTCTGCATTCGTCTCCCGCTACGTCCACTGCCTAATACTACCAGGTGCTATTTACTCTGTTCTATTTGCTCTGCATATTAAATTATGTCAAGAATTTTTCTACAGGCTTGTACTACATTGTGTACACGGATTTATCTATTCATGGCTTCCATGAAGTACGATCTTCCACCACTGGACCGTGACACAAGGTTTACTCTATGACAAGTCAAGATGCGGGCACTGTTGGCACAAATCGACTATGATGAAGCACTAGATAGCTTTGGGAAGAACCGAATTCAGGACTGGATTGATGAAGAGAAAAGAATTGATCGTAAGGCTTTGTCAAAAATCCAACTCCATTTGCATAATAATATTTTGCAAGAAGTTTTGAGCGAGAAAACCACCGCCGCTCTATCGTTAAAGGTGGAAGGGATTTGCATGACAAAAGATCTTACCAGCAAGATGCATCTGAAGCAAAAATTATTTCTGCGCAGGTCACCCGAGGGAGGTAATGTTTTGAATCATATCTCAGAATTTAAAGAGATCATATCTGATCTAGTTGCAATGGAGGTTAAGTATGAAGAGGAAGATACTGCTTTAATGTTACGTTGTTCACTGGCAAGTTCTTATACCCAATTTTAGAGACACCATATTATACAATCGTGATACTCTCACGCTTAATGAAGTTCATGAAGCTTCGAACTCCAAGGAGAATATGAAATTAATGGTGCCTCATGATTGTTCACTAGTAGAAAACAGGGCTTATATTCGGGCCAGATAAGCCCATTAGTCCCGGTTCAGTCACGAACCGGGACGCATGGGCCCATTGGTCCCGGTTCATGAGGCCAGGGGGTCTGCCGGGCCTTGTGGGGGCATTAGTCCCGGTTCGTCTGGCCTCTTTGGTCCCGGTTGGTGGGACGAACCGGGAGCAATGAGCCTCGCTCCTGGCCCACCACCATTGGTCCCGGTTCGTCTCGCCTCTTTGGTCTCGGTTGGTGGGGCGAACCGGGACCAATGAGCCTCGCTCCTGGCCCACCACCATTGGTCCCGGTTGGTGGCTTCAACCGGGACCAAAGGTTGCCCTTTAGTCCCAGTTCATGCCACGAACCGGGACCAATGAGATGCCTAAATAAGTAGGAACAAAATAAAATAAATAAGTAGAAATAAAATAAACTTTAATAGATAAGTAGAAACAAAATAAATTTTAATAAAGTAAAATAAATACACTTTTATAAAATAAATAAAAAGAGCAAAATTAAGTAGAAACAAAATAAAATAAATAAAGCAGAAAAATAATTTTCATAAAATAAATAAAAAAGCAAAAAAGAAAAGAAAATAAATAAGTAGAAACAAAATAAACTATAATAAATAAGTAGAAACAAAATAAACTTTAATAAATACATAGAAACAAAATAAACTTTAATAAATAAGTAGAAACAAAATAAACTTTAATAAATAAATAGAAACAAAATAAATTTTAATAAATAAGTAGAAACAACATAAACTTTAATAAATAATTAGAAACAAAATAAAATTTAATAAATTAAAATAAATAAACTTTAATAAAATAAATAAAAATAGCAACAGTAAGTAGAAACAAAATAAAATAAATAAAGCTAAAAAGAAAACAAAATACAATAAAAAAAAGTGCCACCTACTGGGCCACCACGACCTGAATACGACTAGAAACCCAACCATGGTCCAGGATTCAGGCCCGCAGAAGGCCTAGTAGGCCCACATGCAACATAGTGTGTGATTAAGCCCAGTAAGCCTACATTTGAGAGGAGCTCGAGAGGGCAGCCGCAGTGGGGCTTATAAACCACTCCGGCCTCCTCTCAACTAGCAGGGTAGGACTAAATATTTCGCCGCGGGGCAGCACAAGGCCTTTGGTCCCGGTTGGTGGCACAAACTGGGACTAAAGTGGTGCGTTGGTCCCGGTTGGTGGCACCAACCGAAAACAAAGCACCCCTTTAGTCCCGGTTAGTGCCACCAACCAGGACCAAAGGCCCCTGCTTCCCGTCCTTTGGGCTGCTAAAAAGGGGGCTTTGGTTCCGTTTGGTGGCACCAACCGGGACTAAAGGGGGGCATTGGTTCCGGTTGGTGCCACCAACCGGGACCAATGACCTTGGTATATAAGCAACACTTATCCAAATTTTCAGTTTTCATCTCATTCCCCCACCCCCGACGACGCCGACGACAACAACGCCGCCAGGCTGCCCCGCCGCCCCGTCGTCGCCGTCACCCACGCCCGCCGTCGCCCGCGCTCGTCGTTGCCGTCGCCTGCGCCCATCGTCGCCGCCATCCCCGCACCCGTCGTCCCCACGCACAATGCTGTCACCAACCCACGCCACCCCGAAGCCGTCGCCACCCCGCGTCGCCCCGTCGCCGTCACCTCCCCGATCTCGCCCGACACTGTCGCCGCCCCGCGTCGCCCCGACGCCATCACCGCGCCGCGCCGCCTCGCGGTCCGGCGGCCTTCCAAATTTTTTTCATGTGATGTTGTTGATATGTTGTTGTTTTTTCATATGATGTTTGTTTTTGTGCATATGATGTTGTTTCTCATATGATGCTTTTTTCATATATGTATTATTTTTTTTATTTAGGTTGTTAATTGATACGTCTCCAACGTATCTATAATTTTTTATTGTTCCATGCTATTATATTACCCTTTTGGATGTTTATGAGCTCTATTTTACACATCTATATCATTTTTGGGACTAACCTAGTAACCGGAGGCCCAGCCCATATTGCTTTTTTTTTGCCTATTTCAGTATTTCGAAGAAAAGGTATATCAAACAGAGTCCAAACGGAATGAAACCCTCGGGAGCGTGATTTTTGGAATGAACGTGATCCAGAGGACTTGGAGTACAAGTCAAGAAGCAGCCGAAGCGGCCACGAAATAGGAGGGCCGCCCCCCCCCTATAGGGCGTGCCCCCCTGTCTCGTAGGCCCCTCGGGCAGCCACTGACGTACTTCTTCCTCCTATATAAGCCTACGTACCCCGAAAACATCCAGGGAGCACCAGAAACACAATTTCCACCGCCGTAACCTTCTGTATCCGCGAGATCCCATATTGGAGCCTTCGTCGGTGTTCTGCCGGAGGGGGAATCCACCACGAAGGGCTTCTACATCAACACCATAGCCCTTCCGATGAGTTGTGAGTAGTTTACCACAGACCTAAGGGTCCATAGTTATTAGCTAGATGGCTTCTTCTCTCTTTTTGGATCTCAATACAATGTTCTCCACCTCTCTTGTGGAGATCTATTCAATGTAAACTCTTTTTGCAGTGTGTTTGTCGAGATCCGATGAGTTGTGGGTTTATGATCAAGTTTATCTATGAATAATATTTGAATCTTCTCTGAATTCTTTTATGTATGATTGAATTATCTTTGCAAGTCTCTTTGAATTATCAGTTTGGTTTGGCCTACTAGATTGATCTTTCTTGCCATGGGAGAAGTGATTAGATTTGGGTTCAATCTTGCGGTGTCCTTACCCAATGACAGAAAGGGTTGCAAGGCACGTATTGTATTGTTGCCATCAAGGATAACAAGATGGGGTTTATATCATATTGCATGAGTTTATCCCTCTCCATCATGTCATCTTGCTTAAGGCGTTACTCTGTTCTTATGAACTTAATACTCTAGATGCAGGCAGGAGTCGGTCGATGTGTGGAGTAATAGTAGTAGATGCAGGCATGAATCGGTCTACTTGTTATGGATGTGATGCATATATACATGATCATGCCTAGATAATCTCATAATTATTCGCTTTTCTATCAATTGCTCGACAATAATTTGTTCGCCCACCGTAATACTTATGCTATCTCGAGAGAAGCCTCTAGTGAAACCTATGGCCCCCGGGTCTATCTCTTATGATATTTTCTTCCAATCTACTTTTATTTGCATCTTTACTTTTTGCATCTATATTATAAAATACTAAAAATATATTTATCTTATCTTACTATATCTATCAGATCTCACTTTCGCAAGTGGCCGTGAAGGGATTGACAACCCCTTTATCGCGTTGGTTGCAAGTTCTCAGTTTGTTTGTGTAGGTGCGTGGGACTTTTGAGGAGCCTCCTACTGGATTGATACCTTGGTTCTCAAAAACTGAGCGAAATACTTATGCTACTATTGCTGCATCACCCTCTCCTCTTCGAGGAAAACCAACGCAAGCTCAAGATGTAGCAAGAAGGATTTCTGGCGCCATTGCCGGGGAGGTCTTCGCTCAAGTCAAGATATACCAAGTACCCATCACAAACCCATCTCCCTCGCATTTACATTATTTGCCATTTACCTCTTGTTTTCCTCTCCCCCACTTCACCCTTGCCGTTTTATTCGTCCTCTCTTTCCCAATCTCCACCTCTCTTTTTTCTTGCCTTTTTCTGTTTGCTTGTGTGTTGGATTACTTGTTGCCATGGTGCGAGATAATACCAAATTGTGTGATTTCTCGAATACCAAATAATAATGATTTCCTTAGTACTCCGATTGCTCCTCTTAATGATGTTGAGTCTTGTGAAATCAATGCTGCTTTGCTGAATCTTGTTATGAAAGATCAATTTGCCGGCCTTCCTAGTGAAGATGCCGCTACTCATCTAAACAACTTTGTTGATTTGTGTGATATGCAAAAGAAGAAAGATACAGATAACAATATTTTCAAATTGAAGTTATTTTCATTTTCTCTTAGAGATCGTGTTAAAGTTTGGTTTTTGTCTTTGCCTAAAAATAGTATTGATTCTTGGAACAAGTGCAAATATGCTTTTATCTTTAAGTATTTTCCTCCTGCTAAGATCATCACTCTTAGGAACGATATTATGAATTTTAAACAACTTGATCATGAGCATGTTGCCCAATCTTGGGAAAGAATGAAATTGATGCTTCGCAATTGCGCTACTCATGGTTTGAATTTATGGATGATCATACAAAAAATGTATGCCGGTTTGAACTTTGCTTCTAGAAATCTCTTAGATTCGGCCGTGGGAGGCACGTTTATGGAAATAACATTGGGAGATGCTACAAAACTTCTTGATAATATTATGGCTAATTATTCTCAATGGCACACCGAAAGATCTTCTAGTAAAAAAGTGCATGCTATAGAAGAAATCAATGCTTTGAGTGGAAAGATGGACGAACTTATGAAATTGTTTGCTACTAAAAATACTCCTCTTGATCCCAATGATATGCCTTTGTCTTCTTTGATTGAGAATAATAATGAATCTAAGGATGTGAATTTTGTTGGTAGGAATAATTTTGGAAACAATGCTTATAGAGGAAATTTTAATGCTAGACCGTTCCCTAGTAATTCCTCTAATAATTATGGAAATTCCTACAATAATTCTAATGTTAATTTTAATAAGATGCCCTCTGATTTTTAGAATAGTGTGAAAGAATTTATGATTTCTCAAAAGAATTTTAATGCTTTGCTTGAAGAAAAATTGCTCAAAGTTGACGATTTGGCTAGGAATGTTGATAGACTTTCGCTTGATGTTGATTCTCTTAAAGTTAGATCTTCTTCTCTTAAGCATGATATCAATGAGTCTCTCAAAGTAATGAGAATTTCCATTGATGACTGTAAGGGAAGAACCGCTAGATTGCGTGCTAAGAAAGATAGCTTCATAAAAGCGTGTTCGTCTAGTTTCTATGAAAATAATGATGAAGATCTTAAAGTTATTGATGTGTCTCCTATTAGATCTATGTTTTGCAATATGAATTTTGTTGATTATGGGACTGATGATGAATCAACTTTGCCTAGAAGGCGTCCCAAGAATTCAGAGTCTTTAGATCTTGATGCTAAATTTGGTAAAAGTGAGATTGGAAAGGTCACACCTTCAAATAACATTGAACCTACTATCTTGGATTTCAAGGAATTTGATTATGATAATTTTTCTTTAAAAGGTTGTATTTCCTTGTTGCAATCCGTTATTAATTCTCCTCGTGCTTATAGTCAAAACAATGCTTTTACCAAACATATTGTTGATGCCTTGATGCAATCTTTTGATGAAAAACTTAATTTGGAAGTTTCTAGACCTAGAAAACTTAATGAGGAGTGGGAACCTACTATAAAGATTAGAATTAAAGATTATGAGTGTTTTTCTTTGTGTGATTTGGGTGCTAGTGTTTCCACAATTCCGAAAACTTTATGTCATATTCTAGATTTGCATGATCTTGATGATTGCTCGTTAAATTTGCACCTTGCGGATTCCACCATTAAAAAGACTATGGGAAGGATCAATGATGTTATTATTGTTGCAAATAGAAATTTGGTGCCCGTAGATTTTTATCGTTCTTGATATAGATTGCAATCTTTCTTGCCCTATTATTCTTGGTAGACCTTTCCTTAGAACGACTGGTGCGATTATTGATATGAAGGAAGGGAATATTAGATTCCAATTTTCATTAAAGAAAGGCACGGAGCACTTTCCAAGAAAGAAAGTCAAATTACCTTATGAATCTATCATGTGTGCTACTTATGAATCAAGTGCCAAAGATGACACTACTTAGATCTATCTTCGATTTTATGCCTAGCTAGGGGCGTTAAACGATAGCGCTAGTTGGGAGGCAACCCAATTTTTCTTTATGTTTTTTGTTTCTGCTCATGTTTAGTAATAAATCTTGCATCTACTTTCTGTTTAGATGTGTTTTTATCTTTTAATTAGTGTTTGTGCCAAGTAGAACCTATAGGATAAACTATGATGATAGTTGATTTGATTCTGCTGAAAAACAGAAAAACTTTGCGCTCACAACAAAAAATTCAATAAATCACAGAAACGTGCTTTTGCATTGATTCTTTTTGCTGATGCTCAATAGACAAATGGTCCAGTACGTCCTATTTTGGTAGGACTTTTAGAGTTTCAGAAGTTTGCATTAGTTACATATTGCTACAGATTGTTCTGTTTTTGATAGATTCTGTTTTTTTGTGTGTTGTTTGCTTATTTTGATGCATCTATGACTAGTAAAATAGTTTATAAACCATAGATAAGTTGGAATACAGTAGGTTTAACACCAAAATAAATAAAGAATGAGTTCATTACAGTACCTTATGTGGTGGTTTTGTTTTCTTTCACTAACGGAGCTTATAAGATTTCCTGTTGAGTTTTGTGTTGTGAAGTTTTCAAGTTTTGGGTAAAGCTTTTATGGACTATGGAATAAGGAGTGGCAAGAGCCTAAGCTTGGGGATGCCCAAGGCACCCCAAGATATTCAAGGATATACAAAAGCTTAAGCTTGGGGACGCCTCGGGAAGGCATCCCCTCTTTCGTCTTTGTTCATTGGTAACTTTACTTGGAGCTATATTTTTATTCGCCACATGATATGTGTTTTGCTTGGAGCGTCTTGTATTATGTTAGTCTTTGTTTTTAGTTTACCACAATCATCCTTGATTTACACACCTTTTGGGAGAAGCCTATTTGATTAGACTTTGCTAGAATACTCTATGTGCTTCACTTATATATTTTGAGCTTGATAGTTTTTGCTCTAGTGCTTCACTTATATCTTTTAGAGCACGGTGGTGCCTTGATTTTGAAGAAATTGCTAGTCTCTCATGCTTCACTTATATTATTTTCAGAGTCTTTTAGAACAGCATGGTATTTGCTATGGTTACAAAATTGGTCCTAGAATGATTAGCATCCAAATTGGGTATAATAAAAACTAGCATAGGAAGTGAATTGGATGCTATGATCAATTTGATACTTGATAATTGTTTTGAGATATGGAGGTAGTGATATTAAAGTCATGCTAGTTGGGTGATTATGAATTAAAAGAATGCTTGTGTTGAAGTTAGCAAATCCCGTAGCATGCACGTATGGTTAAAGTTGTGTAACAAATTTGAAACATGAAGTGTACCTGGCTTGTGCATCCTTATGAGTGGCGGTTGAGGAGGAGCGATGGTCTTTTCCTACCAATCTATCTCCCTAGGAGCATGGGCGTAGTACTTGATTTTTGATGACTTCTAAATTTTTTCAATAAGTATATGAGTCCTTTTGACTAATGTTGAGTCCATGTATTATACGCACTTTTACCTTTCCACCATTGCTCGCCTCTTCGGTACTGTGCATTGCCCTTTCTCACCTTGAGAGTTGGTGCAAACTTCGCCGGTGCATCCAAACCCCGTGATACGATACGCTCTATCACACATAAACCTCCTTATATCTTCCTCAAAACAGCCACCATACCTACCTATTATGGCATTTCCATAGCCATTCCGAGATATATTGCCATGCAACTTTCCACCATTCCGTTTATCATCATCATGACATACTTTACTTTTGTCATATTGCCATTGCATGATCATTTAGTTGACACCGTATTTGTGGCAAAGCCACCGTGCATTATTTTTCATACATGTCACTCTTGATTCATTGCACCATCTCGGTACACCGCCGGAGGCATTCATATAGAGTCATATCTTGTTCTAGTTTCGAGTTGTAATTCATATGTTGTAATCAATAGAAGTGT
This sequence comes from Triticum dicoccoides, assembly GCF_002162155.2. Taxonomy (NCBI): domain Eukaryota; kingdom Viridiplantae; phylum Streptophyta; class Magnoliopsida; order Poales; family Poaceae; genus Triticum; species Triticum dicoccoides. The sequence goes on from NC_041391.1 coordinate 628,269,366, forward strand.
GATGATCATCATTATTAGAACATTGCCCAAATAAAAAAAAAGAAGAAAGGCCAAAAAAAGAAAAGAAAAAAAGAAAGGCCCAAAGAAGAAAAAAAAGAAAAAAAGAAAATAAATGAAAGGGCAATGTTACTATCTCTTTTTCCACACTTGTGCTTCAAAGTAGCACCTTGTTCTTCATATAGCGAGTCTCATAAGTTGTCTTTTTCATACTAGTGGGAATTTTTCATTATAGAACTTGGCTTGTATATTCCTATGACGGGCTTCCTCAAATGCCTTAGGTCTTCGTGAGCAAGCAAGTTGGATGCACACCCACTAGTTTTCTTTTGTTGAGCATTCATTTATAGCTCTAGTGCATCTGTTGCACGGCAATCCCTACTCCTCATGTTGACATCAATTGATGGGCATCTCCATAGCCCGTTGATTATCGTTGTAAATGTGAGACTTTCTCCTTTTTTGTCTTCTCCACACAATCCCCATCAATATTCTATTCCACCCATAGTGTATGTCCATGGCTCACGCTCATGTATTGCGTGAAGGTTGAAAAAGTTTGAGATTATTTAAGTATGAAACAATTGCTTGGCTTGTCATCGGGGGTATAGAAGTTGGGAACATCTTTGTGTGACGAAAATGAAGCATAGCCTAACTATATGATTTTGTAGGGATGAACTTTCTTTTGCCATGTTATTTTGAGAAGACATGATTACTTTGATTAGTATGCTTGAAGTATTACTATTTCTTTTGTCAATATGAACTTTTATTTTGAATCATTTGGATATGAAAATTCATGCCACAATAAAGAAAATTACATTGAGAATTATGCTAGGTAGCATTCCACATCAAAAATTCTCTTTTTATCATTTACCTACTCGAGGACGAGCAGGAATTAAGCTTGGGGATGCTTGATACGTCTCCAACGTATCTATAATTTTTGATTGTTCCATGCTATTATATTACCCCTTTTGGATGTTTATGGGCTCTATTTTACACATTTATATCATTTTTGGGACTAACCTACTAACCGGAGGCCCAGCCCATATTGCTGTTTTTTTCCCTATTTCAGTATTTCGAAGAAAAGGAATATCAAACAGAGTCCAAACGGAATGAAACCTTCGGGAGCGTGATTTTTGGAATGAACGTGATCCAGAGCACTTGGAGTGCAAGTCAAAAAGCAGCCGAGGCGGCCACGAGATAGGAGCCCCCCCTATAGGGCATGCCCCCCTATCTCGTGGGCCCCTCGGGCGGCCACCGACGTACTTCTTCCTCCTATATAACCCTACATACCCCAAAAACATCCAGGGAGCACCCGAAACACAATTTCCACTGCCGTAACCTTCTGTATCCGTGAGATCCCATCTTGGAGCCTTCGTTGGTGTTCTGCCGGAGGGGGTATCCACCACGGAGGGCTTCTACATCAACACCATAGCCCTTCTGATGAGTTGTGAGTAGTTTACCACAGACCTACGGGTCCATAGTTATTAGCTAGATGGCTTCTTCTCTCTTTTTGGATCTCAATACAATGTTCTCCCCCTCTCTTGTGGAGATCTATTCGATGTAAACTCTTTTAGCGGTGTGTTTGTCGAGATCCGATGAATTGTGGGTTTATGATCAAGTTTATCTATGAATAATATTTGAATCTTCTCTGAATTCTTTTATGTATGATTGAGTTATCTTTGCAAGTCTCTTCGAATTATCAGTTTGGTTTGGCCTACTAGATTGATCTTTCTTGCCATGGGAGAAGTGCTTAGCTTTGGGTTCAATCTTGCGGTGTCCTTACGCAGTGACAGAAAGGGTTGCAAGGCACGTATTGTATTGTTTCCATCGAGGATAACAAGATGGGGTTTATATCATATTGCATGAGTTTATCCCTCTACATCATGTCATCTTGCTTAAGGCGTTACTCTGTTCATATGAACTTAATACTCTAGAAGCAGGCAGGAGTCGGTCGATGTGTGGAGTAATAGTAGTAGATACAGGCAGGAGTCGGTCTACTTGTTATGGATGTGATGCCTATATACATGATCATGCCTAGATAATCTCATAATTATTCGCTTTTCTATCAATTAGTCGACAGTAATTTGTTCACCCACCGTAATACTTATGCTATCTTGAGATAAGCCTCTAGTGAAACCTATGCCCCCCGGGTCTATCTCTTATCTTATTTGCTTCGAAGCTACTTTTATTTGCATCTTTACTTTTTGCATCTATATTATAAAATACCAAAAATATATTTATCTTATCTTACTATCTCTATTAGATCTCACTTTCGCAAGTGGCCGTGAAGGGATTGACAACCCCTTCATCGCGTTGGTTGCGAGTTCTCAGTTTGTTTGTGTAGGTGCGTGGGACTTTTGAGGAGCCTCATACTGGATTGATACCTTGGTTCTAAAAAACTGAGGGAAATACTTATGCTACTATTGCTGCATCACCCTCTCCTCTTCGAGGAAAACCAACGCAAGCTCAAGACGTATCATTAATTAGTAGATATCGATTTTAGGTTAGTGCATTTTAGGTTCGTGTAGAGGAAAAAGTAAAATAAGGAAAAGGAAGAAAAGAGGAAGAAGGAAGAAGAAAAAGGAGTGGAAAAAGAAAAATAAGAAGAGGAAGAAAGGAGAAGAAGAGGAGAAATAAATAAGAAGAGAAAAAAAGGAATAGAAGAGAAGAAGAAAAAATAGAGTAATTTCTATTTTTTTCTTCACCTCTATTCCTTTCTTCTTCTCCTCTTTTTTATCCTTTTTTTTCTTCAATCTTCTCCTCTCTCTATTCCTTTCTTCTTCTCCTCTTTTGTTTTCCTTCTTCCTCCTCTTCTTATTTTTTATCGGGTATGGCATTGTCGAGGGTTTGAGGGTCGAGGGTTCGAGGGTTCTATGGTCGAGGGTTCGAGGGTTCTAGGGTTCTGTAGGGTCGAGGGTTCTATGGTCGAGAGTTCGAGGATCGAAGGTCGAGGGTTCGAGGGTCGTCGAGGGGACGAGGGTCGTCGAGGGGTCAAGGATTCAAGAGTCGAGGATCACCGAGGGATCAAGAGGTTGCCTAGTGTCAAACTATTTAAGAAATCCATGGATTGATCATTAGCCAGTAGTAACCAGGGCATGATGGTACGAAGTTCTTCAAAGTTATTATGGAACAGAGTCCCGGATAGGACAATCTGCCTTTTGGTATAAATTTCAGCAAAGCCCTTCCAAATAGCGATATTCGGAAGGCTCTTGCTGTACTTTGTACCAAAAAGCGAATTATCCTATCTGGGATTCCGTTCCAGAATAACTTTGGAGAGCTTTGTACCATCATGCGTCTGTTACTTTCGCCTAATGATGAAGACATGGTTTTGTTGAATCCTTTGACACTAGACCCTAGAAGCACTACCGAGGCCAACGAAATTTACCAAGTTAAAAGAGTGTTGTCGTCGAGGCCACCCCGAACCTTTTAAGCATTTTCGAGGCCACCCCAAACCCTAGAGAAGCGTTGAGGCCATTAATTAATATAATTCCTTGTTGTGATTATCTATAGCTAGGTCTACGTTTGCCACTAATATATCCATCTGTCATGTTTGTATAATAATTGCCATGTTGTAATATTTGCAGAAACTATGGAGCACGGCCGAGACGAGGAAGCAGAACGGGTGTTGGGGGACATAATCGCGGCCGGAGGTGATGTCATGTCGTATGTCAACAAAACCGATGGTCTGGAAGGAGAGAGTGAAGTAGGCTACGGTTATCGAACAACGGAGGAGGAAGGACATGATTATGATGGCTCCGGTGACCGAATGCCAGTGGAAGAAGGAGACCGTGATGACGGCTCCGGTGACCAAACAGAGTCCGGCCAGGTATATATATTAATTAAGCTTGTGCTGACTAGCTAACTGATGCATTCATTGTTTTGGTATCTACACATATTAACTCTCGTCTTTCTTCTTTTTTCTAGCCCTACGGATCGAGCACAACTTCGGTGAAGAGACGAGGCCCAAAGAAAAAGTTGCGCTCGGATGAAAGTTTCATGATCACAGCAATCGCGCGCGATGGCCAACCGATTGAACCCCTCCGAACCAAGGACGCATTTACTGCTCAGTGCGTGGTTCTTTTTAGGGACATGATCCCGATCAGCATCGAGCTATGGAATCAGCCAAAGGATGAAGAGCTTCAAGTTTCTTTTGTTGAAGATAGACAGAAAGAGGATCTTTGAAAAGCGCTGAAGGTAAATTTCGCCGTACCGTAAGAGGAGGATCCAGAGAATCCAGTAATGGAGCCACTGATCAAGTCCTTTGCTCTCAAGAAGATGGCAGATCTATTCAGGAGGTGGAAGAATGAGTTGAAAGCAAAGTTTGTCAACAAAGAAAAGACACCAGAATTAATCATCCGATTTGAGAAGCTCAGAGATCAATGGGCCGCATTTGTGGCCAACAAGACATCGGAGAGGAGTAAGAAGATGTCAGCGACAAACCAGATAAATGCTGCGAAGAAGGAGCATCACCATCACACGGGGTCAGGTGGCTACTGATACGTCTCCAACATATCTATAATTTTTGATTGTTCCATGCTATCATATGACCCGTTTTGGATGTTTATGGGCTTTACTTTACACATTTATATCATTTTTGGGACTAACCTACTAACCGGAGGCCCAGCCCGTATTGATGTATTTTTTCCTATTTCAGTGTTTCGAAGAAAAGGAATATCAAACGGAGTCCAAATGGAATGAAACCTTCGGGAGCGATATTTTTGGAACAAACGTGATCCAGAGGACTTGGAGTGGAAGTCAAGAAACAACCGAGGCAGCCACGAGGGTGCCCGGCGCGCCCCCACCCTCGTGGGCCCCTCGGGCGTCCACCGACCTACTACTTCCTCATATATATACCCATGTACCCTGAAAACATCATAAGCGACCACGAAAAACTATTTCCACTGCCGTAACTTTCTGTATCCATGAGATCCCATCTTGGATCCTTTGCCGGCGCTCCGACGGAGGGGGAATCGACCACGGAGGGCTTCTACATCAACACCATAGCCTCTCCGATGAGTTGTGAGTAGTTTACCATAGACCTTCGGGTCCATAGTTATTAGCTAGATGGCTTCTTCTCTCTCTTTGAATCTCAATACAGTGTTCTCCTCGATCTTCTTGGAGATCTATTCGATGTAACTCTTTTTGCAGTGTGTTTGTCGAGATCCGATGAATTGTGGGTTTATGAGAAATATTTGAATCTCCTCTCCTTTATGTGCGATTAAGTTGTCTTTGCAAGTCTCTTCGAATTATCGGTTTGGTTTGGCCTACTAGATTGATCTTTCTTGCAATGGGACAAGTGCTTAGCTTTGGGTTCAATTTTGCGGTGTCCTTTCCCAGTGACAGCAGGGGCAGCAAGGCACGTATTGTATAGTTTCCATCAAGGATAAAAAGATGGGGTTTATATCATATTGCATGAGTTTATCCCTCTACATCATGTCATCTTTCTTAATGTGTTACTCTGTTCTTTATGAACTTAATACTCTAGATGCATGCTGGATAGTGGTCGATGTGTGGAGTAATAGTAGTAGATGCAGGCAGGAGTCGGTCTACTTGTCACGGACGTGATGCCTATATACATGATCATGCCTCGATAATCTCATAATTATTCGCTTTTCTATCAATTGCTCGACAGTAATTTGTTCACCCACCGTAATATTTATGCTATCTTGAGAGAAGCCACTAGTGAAATCTATGCCCCCCGGGTCTATCTCTTATCATATAAGCTTTCAATCTACTTTTATTTGCATCTTTACTTTTCCAATCTATATCATAAAATACCAAAAAAATATTTATCTTATCATATTATCTCTATCAGATCTCACTTTTGCAAGTGGCCGCGAAGGGATTGACAACCCCTTTACTGTGTTGGTTGCGAGTTCTTGTTTGTTTGTGTAGGTGCGTGGGACTTTTGAGAAGCCTCCTACTGGATTGATACCTTGGTTCTCAAAAACTGAGGGAAATACTTACGCTACTATTGCTGCATCACCCTTTCCTATTCAAGGAAAACCAACGCAAGCTCAAGACGTAGCAAGAAGGATTTCTGGCGCCGTTGCCGGGAAGGTCTTTGCTCAAGTCAAGACATACCAAGTACCCATCACAAACTCATCTCCCTCGCACTTACATTATTTGTCATTTGACTCTCGTTTTCCTCTCCCCCACTTCACCCTTGCCGTTTTATTCGCCCCCTCTTTCCCAATCTAATCTCTCTTTCGCTTATCTTTTTGTTTGCTTGTGTGCTTGTTTGCCCTTATGGCTTTTCCTAAGAACACCGACCTTCATCTTAGAAGGCTGGATGAGATTGAATCAAATGTTAAAAGTTTTATGACTTCACATTTTGAGCATAATAATTTCTTCAGAAAGGAGCTAAAAGAACAAAAAAGTTTTATGGGGTTTATGAACAAAGAGCTTGATGATATGTCTAAAGAATTTTATGGTTTGAACTCTCAAATTACTCGTCTTGAAAATTCTATAGCCCAAATTTCTAATAAGCAAGCTACCTTAGTCAATAAGATGGCTGCAAAACCAGAAAAGTTATATGGAAATAATGATGAAGATATTAAAGTTATGATATGTCCCCTATTAAATCTTTGTTTTGCAATATGAATCTTAATAATGATGGGACTTGAGATGAGTCAACTTTAGTTAAAAGGCGTCCCAATGATTCAGAGTTCTTAGATCTTGATGCTAAATTTGGTAATAGTGGGATTGGAGAGGTCAAGACTTTAAATAGCATTGAACCCACTATCTTGGATTTCAAGGAATTTAATTATGATAATTGTTCTTTAGCAGATTGTATTTCCTTGTTGCAATCCGTTGTGAATTCTCCTCATGCTTATAGTCAAAATAAAGCCTTTACCAAACATATTGTTGATGCCCTGATGCAATGTTATGATGAAAAACTTAATTTGGAAGTTTCCATACCTAGAAAACTTAATGATGAGTGGGAACCTACTATAAATATTAAAATTAAAGATCATGAGTGTTATGCTTTGTGTGATTCGGGTGCTAATGTTTCCATGATTCCAAAAACTTTATGTGATATTCTAGGTTTCATGACCTTGATGGTTGCTCTTTAAATTTACACCTTGCGGATTCCACCATTAAAAAGCCTATGGGAAGGATCAATGATGTTCTCATTGTTGCAAATAGGAATTTGGTGCCTGTGGATTTTATCGTTCTTGATATAGATTACAATCTTTCATGTCCTATTATTCTTGGTAGACCTTTCCTTAGAACGATTGGTGCGATTATTGATATGAAGGAAGGGAATATTAGAAGCCAATTTCCATTAAGGAAAGGCAAGGAGCACTTTCCAAGAAAGAAAATTAAATTACCTTATGAATCTATCATGCGAGCTATTTCTCAATTGAGTGCCAAAGATGGCACTACTTAGATCTATCCTCGCTTTTATGCCTAGCTAGGGGCGTTAAACGATAGCGCTAGTTGGGAGGCTACCCAATTTTATCTTCGTTTTTTGTTTTTGCTTCTGGTTAGTAATAAATTTATCATCTAACTTCTGTTTAGATATGTTTTTATGTTTTAGTTAGTGTTTGTGCCAAGTAGAACCTATAGGATAACCTATGGTAATAGTTAATTTGATTCTGCTGAAAAACAGAAACTTTGTGCGCATGAAAATAATTTTAGTAATTCACAGAAACGTTATTTTGCGTTGATTCCTTTTGTTGTAGATCAATAGACAAATTTCCCAGGACTTCCTATTTTGGTAGTAATTTTAGAGTTCCACAAGTATTCGAGAGTTACAGATTTCTCCAGACTGTTCTGTTTTTGAAAGATTCTGCTTTTCGTGTGTTGTTTGCTTATTTTGATGCATCTATGGATAGTATGTAAGGGTATGAACCATAGAGAACTTGGAATACAGTAGGTTTAAGACCAATATAAATAAAGAATGAGTTTATTACAGTACCTTATGTGGTGGTTTTCTTTCTTGCACTAACGGAGCTTATGAGATTTCCTGTTGAGTTTTGTGTTGTGAATTTTTCAAGTTTTGGGTAAAGATTTGCTGGATTATGGAATAAGGAGTGGCAAGAGCCTAAGCTTGGGGATGCCAATGGAACCCCATGATATTCAAGAATAGCCAAAAGCCTAAGCTTGGGGATGCCCCAGGGAAGGCATCCCCTCTTTCGTCTTCGTTCATCGGTAACTTTACTTGGAGCTATATTTTTATACGCCACATGATATGTGTTTTGCTTGGAGCGTCTTGTACGATATTAGTCTTTGCTTTTTAGTTTACCACAATCATCCTTGCTGTACACACCTTTTGGGAGAATCCCACTTCATTAGAATGTATTAGAATACTCTATGCGCTTCACTTATATCTTTTGAGCTAGATAATTTTTGCTCTAGTGCTTGACTTATATCTTTTAGAGCACATCGCTGGCTTAATTTTGAAGAAATTGTTAGTCTCTCATGCTTCACTTATATCATTTTGAGAGTCTCTTAGAGCAGCATGGTATTTTCTATGGTTATAAAATTGGTCCTAGAATGATGGGCATCCAAGTTGGGTATAATAAAAACTATCATAGAAAGTGAATTGGATGCTATGATCAATTTGATGCTTGATAATTGTTTTGAGATATTAGGATGGTGATATTAGAGTCATGCTAGTTGGGTCCTTATGAATTTAAATAATACTTGTGTTGAAGTTTGTGATTCCCGTAGCATGCACGTATGGTGAACCGCTTTGTGATGAAGTTGGAACACAATTGTATTTATTGATTGTCTTCCTTATGAGTGGCGGTCGGGGATGAGCGATGGACTTTTCCTACCAATCTATCCCCCCAGGAGCATGCGCGTAGTACTTTGTTTTTGATGACTTGTAGATTTTTTCAATAAGTATATGAGTTCTTCATGACTAATGTTGAGTCCATGGATCATACGCACTCTCACCCTTCCACCATTGCTAGCGTCTCTTGTGCCGCGCAACTTTCGCCAGTACCATACACCCACCATATACCTTCCTCAGAACAGCCACCATACCTACCTATTATGGCATTTCCATAGCCATTCCGAGATATATTGCCATGCAACTTTCCACCATTCCGTTCATATGACACGCATCATCATTGTCATATTGCTCTTTGCATGATCATGTAGTTGACATCGTATTTGTGGCAAGGCCACCTTCATAATTTTCATACATGTCATTCTTGATTCATTGCATATCCCGGTACACCGCCGGAGGCATTCATATAGAGTCCTATTTTGTTCTAAGTATTGAGTTGTAAATCAATAAAAGTGTGATGATCTTCATTATTAGAGCATTGTCCTAGTGAGGAAAGGATGATGGAGACTATGATTCCCCCACAAGTCGGGATGAGACTTCAGACTTTATAAAGAAAAGAGAAAAAAAGGTTAGGCCAAAAAAAGGAATGGCCCAAAAAGAAAAAAAAGAAAAAAAAGAAAAAAGAGAAAGAAAAAATAAAATGAGAGAAAAAGAGAGAAGGGACAATGCTACTATCCTTTTTACCACACTTGTGCTTCAAAGTAGCACCATGATCTTCATGATAGAGAGTCTCCTATGTTGTCACTTTCATTTACTAGTGGGAATTTTTCATTATAGAACTTGGCTTGTATATTCCAATGATGGGCTTCCTCAAAGTGCCCTAGGTCTTCATGAGCAAGCGAGTTGGATGCACACCCACTTAGTTTCTTTTGTTGAGCTTTCATACATTTATAGCTCTAGTGCATCCGTTGTATGGCAATCCCTACTATCTCACATTGATATCCTTTAATGGGCATCTCCATAGCCCGTTGATATTCCTAGTTGATGTGAGACTATCTTCTCCTCTTTTTCTTCTACACCACCACCATTCTATTCCACATATAGTGCTATGTCCATGGCTCACACTCATGTATTGCGTGAAAGTTCAAAAAGTTTGAGATTACTAAAATATGAAACAATTGCTTGGCTTGTCATCGAGGTTGTGCATGATTAAATACTTTGTGTGATGAAGATAAAGCAACAGCTAGACTATATGATTTTGTAGGGATAACTTTCTTTAGCTATGTTATTTTGAGAAGACATGATTGCTTAGTTAGTATGCTTGATGTATTACTATTTCTTATGTCAATATGAACTTTTATTTTGAATAATTTGGATCTGAACATTCATCATACAATAAAGAAAATTACATTGAGAATTATGCTAGGTAGCATTCCACATCAAAAATTCTGTTTTTATCATTTACCTACTCGAGGACGAGCAGGGATTAATCTTGGGGATGCTTGATACGTCTCCAACGTATCTATAATTTTTTATTGTTCCATGCTATTATATTACCTGTTTTGGATGTTTATGGGCTTTACTTTACACATTTATATCATTTTTGAGACTAACCTACTAACCGGAGGCCCAGCCCGTATTGCTGCTTTTTTTGCCTATTTCAGTGTTTCGAAGAAAAGGAATATCAAACGGAGTCCAAACAGGATGAAACCTTCGGGAGCGATCTTTTTGGAACAAATGTGATCCAGAGGACTTGGAGTGGAAGTCAAGAAACAACCGAGGCAGCCACGAGGGTGCCAGGCGCGCCCCTAGGGCTGGGCACGCCCGCCCACCCTCGTGGGCCCCTCAGGCGTCCACCGACCTACTTCTTCCTCCTATATATACCCATGCACCCCGAAAACATCATAAGCGACCACTAAAAACTATTTCCACCGCCGTAACCTTCTGTATCCGTGAGATTCCATCTTGGAGCCTTCGACGGCGCTCCACTGGAGGGGGAATCGACCACTGAGGGACTCTACATCATCTCCAAGGCCTCTTCGATGAGTTCTGAGTAGTTTACCCCAGATCTTTGGGTCCAAACTTCTCCTTGATCTTCTTGGAGATCTATTCGATGTACCTCCTTTTGCGGTGTGTTTTTCGAGATCCGTTGAATTGTGGGTTTATGATCAAGTTTATCTATGACAAATATTTGAATCTCCTATGAATTATTTTATGTGTGATTAAGTTATCTTTGCAAGTCTCTTCGAATTATCAGTTTGGTTTGGCCTACTAGATTGATCTTTCTTGCAATGGGAGAAGTGCTTAGCTTTGGGTTCAATCTTGCGGTGTCCTTTCCCAGTGACAGCAGGGGCAGCAAGGCAGGTATTGTATTGTTGTCACCGAGGATAAAAAGATGGGGTTTATATCATATTGCATGAGTTTATCCCTCTACATCATGTCATCTTTCTTAATGTGTTACTCTGTCCTTCATGAACTTAATACTCTAGATGCATGCTGGATAGCGGTCGATGTTGGAGTAATAGTAGTAGATGCAGGCAGGAGTCAGTCTACTTGTCATGGACATGATGCCTATATACATGATCATGCCTAGATAATCTCATAATTATTCGCTTTTCTATCAATTGCTCGACAGCAATTTGTTCACCCACTGTAATACTTATGCTATCTTGAGAGAAGCCACTAGTGAAACCTATGGCCCCCGGGTCTATCTCTTATCATATAAACTTTCAATCTACTTTTATTTGCATCTTTACTTTTCCAATCTATATTATAAAATACCAAAAATATATTTATCTTATCATATTATCTCTATCAGATCTCACTTTCGCAATTGGCCGTGAAGGGATTGACTACCCCTTTATTGCGTTGGTTGCGAGTTCTTGTTTGTTTGTGTAGGTGTGTGGGACTTTTGAGGAGCCTCCTACTGGATTGATACCTTGGTTCTCAAAAACTGAGGGAAATACTTACGCTACTATTACTGCATCACCCTTTCCTCTTCAAGGAAAACCAACGCAAGCTCAAGACGTAGCAAGAAGGATTTCTGGCGCCGTTGCCGGGGAGGTCTTTGCTCAAGTCAAGACATACCAAGTACCCATCACAAACTCATCTCCCTCGCACTTACATTGTTTGCCATTTGCCTCTCATTTTCCTCTCCCCCACTTCATCTTTGCCATTTTATTCGCCCTCTCTTTCCCAATCTCCCCTCTCTTTCGCTTGCCTTTTTGTTTGCTTGTGTGTTGGATTGCTTGTCGCGATGGCGCAAGATAATACCAAATTGTGTGACTTTTCCAATACCAATAATAATGATTTCCTTAGTACTCTGATTACTCCTCTTAATGATGTTGAGTCTTGTGAAATCAATGCTGCTTTGCTGAATCTTGTTATGATAGATCAATTCTCCGGCCTTCCTAGTGAAGATGCTGCTACCCATCTAAACAACTTTGTTGATTTGTGTGAGATGCAAAAAGAAGAAAGACACGGATAATGATATTTTTAAATTGAAGTTATTTCCGTTTCCACTTAGAGATCGTGCTAAAGTTTGGTTTTCGTCTTTGCCGAAGAATAGTATTGATTCATGGAATAAGTGCAAAGATGCTTTTATCTCTAAGTATTTTTCCTCCCGCTGAGATCATCTCTCTTAGGAACAATATTATGAATTTTAAACAACTTGATCATGAGCATGTTGCCCAATCTTGGGAAAGAATGAAATTGATGATTCACAATTGCCCTACTCATGGTTTGAATTTATGGATGATCATACAAAAATTTTATGCCGGGTTGAATTTTGCTTCTAGAAATCTTTTAGATTCGGCCGCGGGAGGCACGTTTATGGAAATCACCTTAGGAGAAACTACTAAACTCCTTGATAATATTATGGCTAATTATTCTCAATGGCACACCGAAAAATCTACTAGTAAAAAAGTGCATCCTATAGAAGAAATTAATGTTTTGAGTGGAAAGATGGATGAACTTATGAAATTGTTTGCTACTAAGAGTGCTCCTATTGATCCCAATGATATGCCTTTGTCTACTTTGATTTAGAATAATAATGAATCTATGGATGTGAATTTTTTTGGTAAGAATAATTTTGGTAACAATGCTAATAGAGGAAACTTTAGTCCTGGACCGTCCCTAGTAATTCCTCTAATAATTATGGAAATTCCTACAATAATTATTATGGTAATTTTAATAAGATGCCCTCTGATTTTTAGAATAGTGTTAAAGAATTTATGATATCTCAAAAGAATTTGAACGCCTTGCTTGAAGAAAAATTGCTTAAAGTTGATGATTTGGCTAGGAACGTTGATAGACTTTCGCTTGATGTTGATTCTTTGTACTCCTCCTAAGCATCATATCAATGAGTCTCTCAAATCTATGAGAATTTCCATTGATGAGTGCAAAGAAAGAACCGCTAGATTACGTGCTAAGAAAGATTGCTTTGTAAAGGCGTGTTCTTCTAGTTTCCATGAAAATAATAATGAAGATATAAAATTTATTGATGTGTCCCCTATTAAATCTTTGTTTTGCAATATGAATCTTAATAATGATGTGACTGGAGATGAGTCGTTAAAAGGCGTCCCAATGATTCGGAGTTCTTAGATCTTGATGCTAAATTTGGTAAAAGTGGGATTGGAGAGGTCAAGACTTTAAATAACAATGAACCCACTATCTTGGATTTCAAGGAATTTAATTATGATAATTGTTCTTTAGAAGATTGTATTTCCTTGTTGCAATCCATGTTGAATTCTCCTCATGCTTATAGTCAAAATAAAGCTTTTACCAAACATATTATAGATGCCTTGATGCAATCTTATGATGAAAAACTTAACTTGGAAGTTTCTATACCTAGAAAACTAAATGATGAGTGGGAACCTACTATAAAGATTAAAATTAAATATCATGAGTGTTATGGTTTATGTGATTTGGGTGCTAGTGTTTCCACGATTCCGAAAACTTTATGTGATATTCTAGGTTTCCATGATCTTGATGATTGCTCTCTAAATTTGCACCTTGCGGATTCCACCATTAAAAAGCCTATGGGAAGGATCAATGATGTTCTCATTGTTGCAAATAGGAACTATCTGCCTCTAGATTTTATCGTTCTTGACATAGATTGCAATCTTTTTTGTCCTATTATTCTTGGTAGACCTTTCCTTAGAATGATTGGTGCGATTATTGATATGAAGGAAGGGAATATTAGATTCCAATTTCCATTAAGGAAATGCATGGAGCACTTTCCAAGAAAGAAAGTTAAATTACCTTATGAATCTATCATGCGAGCTACTTATGAATTGAGTGCCAAAGATGACACTACCTAGATCTATCCTCGCTTTTATGCCTAGCTAGGGGCGTTAAACAATAGCGCTAGTTGGGAGACAACCCAATTTTATTTTTGTTTTATGTTTTGCTTCTGTTTAGTAATAAATTTTTCATCTACCTTCTGTTTAGATGTGTTTTCATGTTTTAATTAGTGTTTGTGCCAAGTAGAACCTATAAGATAACCTATGGTGATAGTTAATTTGATTCTGCTGAAAAACAGAAACTTTGCACGCACGGAATAATTTTAGTAATTCCCAGAAATATGCTTTTGCGTTGATTCTTTTTGCTGTATATCAATAGAAAAATTTCCCATGACTTCCTATTTTGGTAGGATATTTAGAGTTCCATAAGTATTCGAGACTTACAGATTGCTACAGACTGTTCTGTTTTTGACAGATTCTGATTTTCGTGTGTTGTTTTCTTATTTTGATGCATCTATGGCTAGTATGTAGGGGTATGAACCATAGAGAAGTTGGAATACAGTAGGTTTAACACCAATATAAATAAAGAATGAGTTCATTACAGTACCTTATGTGGTGGTTTTTCTTTCTTGCACTAACGGAGCTTATGAGATATCCTGTTGAGTTTTGTGTTGTGAAGTTTTCAAGTTTTGGTTAAAGATTTGATGGACTATGGAATAAGGAATGGCAAGAGCCTAAGCTTGGGGATGCCCATGGCACCCCAAGATATTCAAGGATAACCAAAATCCTAAGCTTGGGGATGCCCCGGAAGGCATCCCCTCTTTCGTCTTCGTCTATCGGTAACTTTACTTGGAGCTATATTTTTATTCGCCACATGATATGTGTTTTGCTTGAAGCGTCTTGTATGATATTAGTCTTTGATTTTTTTAGTTTACCATAATCATCCTTGCTGTACAGACCTTTTGGAGAAATCCACTTGATTGGAATTTATTAAAATACTCTATGTGCTTCACTTATATCTTTTGAGCTAGATAGTTTTGCTCTAGTGCTTCACTTATATCTTTTAGAGCACGGCGGTAGCTTACTTTTGTAGAAATTGTTAATCTCTCAAGCTTCACTTATATTATTTTGAGAGTCTCTTAGAACAGCATGGTATTTGCTATGGTTATAAAATTGGTCCTAGAATCACTACTAGAAAAATGGCTATAGCTAATATGGACATTAATGAGGCACCAAGTATGTGGTGCGCCACTGCTGTATAGCAGTGGCGCACTACATATAGGTACGCCATTAAACTCCAAATACTAATGGTGCAACACATCCACGGTGCGCCACTACTAACATTTTTTTTAAAACTAGTAATGGCGCACCAGGGGATAATGCGCGGCGCACCATGCCCTCGGTGCGCCACTAGTAATATATTTTTTTTCAAAACAAGTAACGGCGCACCAGGGGATAGTGCGCCATTACTAGTTTTAACTAGTAATGGCGCACCACACCCTCGGTGCGCCACTACTAACAAATTCTTTTTATTTATTTTTTCAAAACTAGTATTGGCGCACCTGGGGATTGTGCGCCATTACTAGTTTAACTAGTAATGGCGCACCACACCCACGGTGCGCCATTACTAACTTTGACCAAAAATTCCACCGAATGCACCCCCAGGACCGCCTTTTCATTTAAAAAAAATAAAAGAAGATGATGGAAATGTCAAAAATAAAGGAAAATAAGTTTCCCATGTGATATGTGGTCTACTTGTTGGGAAATTTTACAAATATGAATTTCGACTTTATTTGCAAAATCTCTCTGGAATTTGTAAAATGGACATAACTTTTGCATACGAACTCGGATTAAAAAGTTTTTATATGAAAAATCATCTACTCGAAAAGTTACATTCGAATTCAACATGGGGAACCCCGTTGAAGATTTTTAGAATCACCAAAAACCTAATAGAAAAAAAAGATACGGGGCTTTTAAGATCTAGAGGGGGAAAATGGAAAAAACTTCAAACTTAGTAGTGGCTCACCATTTGCTAGGTGCGCCACTAGTAACAGAAAAAAAAAATATTAGTTTAGAAATTGTTTTTGGAAAAAATGTTCAAAATATGATACGTAATATGAATGGAAGTTTGAAATATTTTTTCAAAATTTCATCACACTCATGAACATGAACAAAGTCCTAGACATCAACAAGGTTTAATAGGATTGATATGCTAGATATATCAACAAGTGCCTGTTAAGTGAGGTGGTGCTGGGGTTGGATAGAACTCTGAAGTTAAGCATGCTTGGGATGGAGTACTGTCAGGATGGGTGACCTTTTGGGAAGTTTGACCACGGAGTGCGATTTGACTTGAGATTATGCATTTTGACCCAAGATTAAGCCATAGTGACTCGAGATTAAGAAAACACGAAATAAAATTGATTTTTTTTTAAGAAAAAGACGAAAAAAAATTGAAAACAATCTTGAAAAAAAATTCTGAAAAAAATTTGAAAAAAATTGTTAGTAATGGCGCACTTCTATGTGGTGCGCCAGTACTAAGTCAGATAGTAATGGCGCACCTCTAGGCATAGTAATGGCGCACTATAGGTGCGCCATTACTATTTGTGATAGTAATGGCGCACCAAAATGTGTGCCATTACTAAAAATTACTAATGGCATGATAATAGTGGCGCACCTATAGTGCGCCATTAATGGCAAAAATAGGTGCGCCACTAACAGGCCTTTTTCTAGTAGTGAATGATGGGCATCCAAGTTGGATATAATAAAAACTATCATAGGAAGTGAATTGGATGCTATGATCAATTTGATACTTGTAATTGTTTTGAGATATGGAGGTAGTGATATTAGAGTCATGCTATTTGGGTGATTATGAATTTTAAAAATGCTTGTGTTGAAGTTGGCAAGTCCCGTAGCATGCACGTATGATAAAAGTTGTGTAACAAATTTTAAACATGAGGTGTTATTAGATTGTGCATCCTTATGAGTGGCAGTCGGGGACAAGCGATGGTCTTTTCCTACCTATCTATCCCCCTAAGAGCATGCGCGTAGTGCTTGGTTTTTGATGACTTGTAGATTTTTGCAATAAGTATATGAGTTCTTTTTGACTAATGTTGAGTCCATGGATTATACACACTCTCACCTTTCCATCATTGCTAGCCTCTTCTGTACCGTGCATTGCCCTTTCTCACATTGAGAGTTGGTGCAAACTTCGCCGGTGCATCCAAACCCCGTGATATGATACGCTCTATCGCACATAAACCTCCTTATTTCTTCCTCAAAACAGCCACCATACCTACCTATTATAGCATTTCTATAGCCATTCCAAGATATATTGCCATGCAACTTTCCACCGTTCCATTCATCATCATGACACGCATCATTATTGTCATATTGCCTTGCATGATCATGTAGTTGACATCGTATTTGTGGCAAAGCCACCATGCATAATTTTTCATACATGTCACTCTTGATTCATTGCCCATCCTGGTACACCGCCGGAGGCATTCATATAGAGTCATATCTTGTTCTAGTATTGAGTTGTAATTCATGAGTTGTTAATAAATAGAAGTGTGACGATCATCATTATTAGAGCATTGTCCCCAAATAAAAAAAAGGGGAAACGCCAAATAAAAAAAGAAAGTCCAAATAAAAAAAGAAAGGCCAAATAAAAAAAGGAAGGCCCAAAAAAACAAAATAAAAAAGGGGGCAATGTTACTATCTTTTTTCCACATTTGTGCTTCAAAGTAGGACCATGTTCTTCATATAGAAAGTCTCATATGTTATCACTTTCATATACTAGTGGGGATTTTTCATTATAGAACTTGGCTTGTATATTCCTACGACGGATGCACACCCACTAGTTTCTTTTGTTGAGCTTTCATACATTTATAGCTCTAGTGCATCCGTTGCATGGCAATCCCTACTCCTCTTGTTGACATCAATTGATGGGCATCTCCATAGCCCGTTGATTATCCTCGTCAATGTGAGACTTTCTCCTTTTTTGTCTTCTCGACACAATCTCCATCATCACATTCTATTCCACCCATAGTGCTATATCCATGGCTCACGCTCGTGTATTGCGTGAAAGTTGAAAAAGTTTGAGGTTATTTAAGTACGAAACAATTGCTTGGCTTGTCATCGGGGGTGTGCAAAATGGGAACATTTTTGTGTGACAAAAATGAAGCTTGACCTAAGTATATGATTTTGTAGGGATGAACTTTCTTTAGCCATGTTATTTTGAGAAGACATGATTTCTTTGATTAGTATGCTTGAAGTATTACTATTTCTTATGTCAATACGAACTTTTATTTTGAATCATTTGGATCTGAGCATTCATGCCACAATAAAGAAAATTACATTGACAATTATGCTAGGTAGCATTCCACATCAAAACTTCTGTTTTTATAATTTACCTACTCGAGGACGAGCAGGAATTAAGCTTGGGGATGCTTGATATGTCTCCAATGTATCTATATTTTTTGATTAATCCATGCTATTATATTACCCGTTTTGGATGTTTATGGGCTTTACTTTACACTTTTATATCATTTTTGGGACTACCCTACTAACCGGAGGCCCAGCCCGAATTGCTGTTTTTTTGCCTATTTCAGTGTTTCGAAGAAAAGGAATATCAAACGGAGTCCAAACGGAACGAAACCTTCGAGAGCGATCTTTTTGGAACAAACGTGATCCAAAGGACTTGGAGTGGAAGTCAAGAAACAAGGGAGGCATCCACGAGGGTGCCTGGCGCGCCCCCTATAGGTGGGCGCGCCCCCCACCCTTGTGGGCTTCTCGAGCGTCCACTGACCTACTTCTTCCTCCTATATATACCCATGTACCCTGAAAACATCAGAAGCAACCACGAAAAGCTTTTTCAACCGCCGTAACCTTCTGTATTCGCGAGATCCCATCTTGGAGCCTTTGCCGGCGCTCCGCCGAAGGGGGAATCGACCATGGAGGGCCTCTACATCATCTCCAAGGCCTCTCCGATGAGTTGTGAGTAGTTTACCACAGACCTTCGGGTCCATAGTTATTAGCTAGATGGCTTCTTCTCTCTCTTTGAATCTCAATACAAAGTTCTCCTTGATCTTCTTGGAGATCTATTCGATGTAACTCTTTTTGCGGTGTGTTTGTCGAGATTTGATGAATTGTGGGTTTATGATCAAGTTTATCTATGAGAAATATTTGAATCTCCTCTGAATTCTTTTATGTGTGATTAAGTTATCTTTGCAAGTATCTTCGAATTATCAGTTTTGTTTGGACTACTAGATTGATCTTTCTTGCAGTGGGAGAAGTGCTTAGCTTTGGGTTCAATCTTGCGGTGTCCTTTCCCAGTGACAGCAAGGGCAGCAAGGCACGTATTGTATAGTTTCCATCAAGGATAAAAAGATGGGGTTTATATCATATTGCATGAGTTTATCCCTCTACATCATGTCATCTTTCTTAATGCTTTACTCTGTTCTTTATGAACTTAATACTCTAGATGCATGTTGGATAGCGATCGATGTGTGGAGTAATAGTGGTAGATGCAGGCAGGAATTGGTCTACTTGTCACGGATGTGATGCCTATATACATGATCATGCCTAGATAATCTCATAATTATTAGCTTTTCTATCAATTGCTCGACAGTAATTTGTTCACCCACCGTAATACTTATGCTATCTTGAGAGAAGCCACTAGTGAAACCTATGGCCCCGGGTCTATTTCTTATCATATAAGCTTTCAATCTACTTTTATTTGCATCTTTACTTTTCCAATCTATATTATAAAATACCAAAAATATATTTATCATATCATACTATCTCTATCAGATCTCACTTTCGCAAGTGGCCGTGAAGGGATTGACAACCCCTTTATTGCGTTGGTTGCAAATGCCAAGAGAGCAGGAGGAAAGTGGAGCAGAGCGAACTGCAGGAGCTGCCCACAAGGGTACCTAAGCTAGAGGAACGAGATGCAGTTCGAAGCAAGCGACCTGCCGAAGCTACCCCCGAAGCTACCCCGCCATCTCAGTGGAGAAGCAGCGTGGTTTCCACCGAGATGCTTCAGCTGAAGCCTGTTTTCACGACTCCTGCTAGCTAGCCCGTGGATGCTATCACAGAATCTCAACATTGCCACCTTATGACGCAATGGAAGAACTACAAAGTCAAGGCGACTGTCTTCTCTGTTCGACCTCCGAAACCCGACGCAACTTTTCTCTGCCGTCCAATTCCAGATGGATATGCTAGGGTGATGGTGGACGAAATAAAGAGGGATTTGAGGAGCTCGTGCTTGACCACCCTACCGGTGAAGGGAAGACTTGGCTGGGTTCTGCTTTGAAGACTCCATGCCTATGGTGGAAGGAGCTCACCAACCTTCCGAACTGAACGCCTCCACCTCCTCCTCCTCCTCCGGCGAGTCAGGGAACTCCGCCTCCTCCTCTGCCTGCTCCTCCAGCGAGTGATCACGGCACTCCGCCTCCTTCTCCGGCGCGTGGTGGCACTCCGCCTCCTTCTCCGCCTATGCTGGCACGCCCGACCAGCCAGCCTCCTCCTTCTCCACCTCATCAGTAAGGGCGAAAGAGACCCACTGCTGCTCCGGCTGCCCCGGCGTGTCGTAGTCCTTCTCCTTCGCCTTGTAAGCAACGAAAGAAGATAGCCGCAGCCGCTCGGCCTGCTCTGGCGTCTAGCAGTACAGCCAGAGGCGGGAGGCAATATAGATTCGGTCAATATCTCAAGACTCCAGAGGATTTACCATACGAGATGACCGAACATGAAAACAAGGAGATCTGTCAAGCCCAAGAGAAGGGCTACATAAAAATGCAAAGAGCTAAGAGACATCCACCTCCGGAGGAGAAGATAGATCCGGTGAAAGCGAAGTGCACTTTGGATGCCCTACAGCGACCACCACTATCTCCGCCGCAAACCAACTATGAGCACATTACTGAAAAAAATATAAGGAAGCGAAGCAGTCAGGAAGTACTTGCAGTGACAAAAGGTTACAAGAATGAAGAAGTGGGAAAAAAATCCCCAGCTCGGCAAACAAGCGAACCAATCATGCCCCCCACTCGGTGTCTAGCGATATCGTTGCTAATCATCTGGGGATCTTGCCCGGTACCAATCCTGCAGATTACATGCACGACGATGATGCACATTTTGATATAATGGAGGTGAACGAATTCAAATACAAGTACGGGAAGCCTCTCGTCAAAGATGGAACTACTCTAACAATGATGATGCGAAGATTCCATGATTAGTACATGGAAACCTGCAGAAAGCAGTCAGCTGGGAAGAAAATCGATACTTTGACGCTGAAAGTTAAAGAGGATTAGCACGACCTCGTTGGAATTGAGGAGTTGTCTGTTCCATTTGAGGAGTTCTTCCAGGCTTTCAATCTAAAGGCCCTCGATAAATTAACAGTCACTTGCTACTGTCTGTAAGTACTACTTCTTTCATTAAGTCTCTATTTATAGCTCAGCTCTTTCATTGTATGTATATATAATTATCCTCACTATATTATGCATATTGAAGATCGTCAAATGCAGAAAAGCTGAAATGTATGATATTGGGTTCATTAACAGAAATCTCGTGGATGAATTTATGGTTACATTTCATGCCAAAGAAACCGAGGATAACTTGCTATGATCATTGGTAATAAATCAAAACAAAGATACAATACTCTTTCCTTACAACTTCAAGTGAGTGTTACTGTCTTATGCATATTCGGTTTCCCTTAATTATTACTCGAGGTTATAGTAATTGATGTAATTGATGAGTTATGCATGCATGCGCAGGTTCCACTATATTCTCCTAGAGATTAAGCTTGAGCAGGGACTAGTGAACGTCTTAGACTCGAGACGAAAAGATCCTGAGGACTATGCAGACATGTCTAAAATGCTTGAGAAGTAAGTTGAATCGATCATTATCGCACCATATCGTCAACTTTGTTCATTTCATGATATCAAGTAATTGTTTTCTTTGTCTCGCAGGGTTTGGAAAGTATTCACCGCAGAAGTTTTGGGACTGTCGTGGGATCTGCGATGGAAATTACCGAAAGGAAGTACTACTAGCTAGCTAGTTCCGCGCATCTCCCGTTGATTCTAGCTACTTTCATCAATGCCATTTATAATGCTTCATTCTCAGTTTGATTGACCTATATTTCTCGTAAAGTGCTTGCGGCAGGAAGCCGGGAATAATTACTGTGGATACTACGTCTGCGAGTTTATCTACAACGCATCAGCCAAGAATAGGCGGGGCTAGTCTAAAAGACAATATGAGGTGCGTAAGCAAAAATATTCACAAGTTTATTTTATTACCATCATTTCTGTTGAGTTTCATTCATATATATGTATTGACCCTCTTATTCAAATTAGATGTGGGAGATGCGGAATGAACTCCTACCACAAGATCGCATGCGAGCAATTCAAGAGGAATTGGCTGGATTATTTCTTGACCACGTCATCAATAAGCCGGAGAATACCATGCATGTGGAAGTTGAGTTCATATGTTAGGGTATTGTAAGAGATCTTACACATTATATATATATATATATGTGTAGCCAGTACCGTCGGTAAGATATATGAAAACTTGTTGTTCAACCAATCTCTCGGAGAAGGAGAGGTCAATCACTTCTCTCTGTATATGTTCATGACGATCTTCTATACTTAATGTTAACAGTTTCATTCATTTGCTTACTAACTAGCTAGCGTGTCGAGTCCTCTCTGTATGTATAGTATGTAGTGTTGACCAAGCACGGAGATAAGAGAGGACACGTCTCTCTATTAGCTAGCTAAGACAAAAAACCCAAAACCCCCAACCCCCCCCCCTCAGAAAAAAAACAAAAAACCCAGGCCCTGAACTGCTGACGCGTGAAAGGCTTTTGGTCCCGGTTGGTGGCACCAACCGGGACAAAAGGTCCTCCTGCCTGGGGAAGCGACATCGGCCACGTGGAGCACCATCTGTTCCTGTTCCTGGGCGAACCGGGACTAAAGGTATAGGGCTTTAGTAACGACCCTTTAGTCCCGGTTCAGGAACCGGGACAAATGGCCCTCACGAACCGGGACGAATGGCCCTTTTTCTACTAGTGGTTCAAGTTCATCCCAAGCCGAGGGATTATCTGTTTGTGGCAGGATAAGGAGAAGAACTCACATAATGGAAACATAGGCAAAAGTAAGAACGGCTACAGGGGCCGGTCGCAATCCAGAGACAAAAAGTATTGCAGATATTGCATGAGAGACGGGCATGACATCTCAGAATGTTTCAAGTTGCAGAGCAAGGAAAAGAGGAAAGGTAACAAACAAGGTGAAAATTCTGCTAATGTTGCTCATGATGATAGTTCCGATGATGCTCTTGTTGTTATTGATGGATGTGTTGAGACAAATGATGAGTGGGTACTTGACACTGCATGTACTTCCCATATGTGCCCGCATAGAGATTGCTTTACTACTTTTGATTTACTACTGCTGCTGGTTCCGTTTTGGGTTCACCATGCAAGATTGAAGGCATAGGTTCCGTTCGAATCAAGATGTTTGATGGTACAATCAGAACTTTGACATATGTTCGGTATATTCCGAAGATGAAGAGAAATCTTATTTCTATGTGTGCCCTTGATGCAAAGGGGTACAAATTTTCAGGTGGAGATAGTGTTTTGAAGGTCACCAAAGGCTCCCTTGTTGTGATGAAAGTTGACTTAAGTTTGACCAACGGTCTTTATTACCTTCGAGGTTCTACCGTTTCAGGTAACGCTACTCCAGTTATTTCAAATAATTCTGATTGTGATGATGCTAACCTTTGGCATATGCGTCTTGGACATATGAGTGAACTTGGTTTAGCAGAGTTAAACAAGAGAGGTCTTCTTGATGGATATGAACCTAGTAAATTGAAATTTTGTGAGCATTGTATCTTCGGCAAGCACAAGAGGGTGAAGTTCAACACTTCGACTCATACAACTGAAGGTATTCTTGATCATGTCCATTCTGATTTATGGGGCCCATCTCGCAAGAAGTCATTAGGTGGTGCAAGTTACATGTTGACTATTATTGATGATTTTTCGAGAAAAGTTTGGCCTTATTTCTTGAAGCATAAATATGAAGCTTTCTCAACATTTAAGGAGTGGAGGATTATGATTGAAAGGCAAACTGAAAATAAGGTAAAAAATACTTCGCACTAATAATGGTATGGAATTCTGTTCTAAGCAATTTAAGAATTATTGCAAGTCTGAAGGCATTTTCAGACATTACACCGTTCCTTATAATCCTCAACAAAACGGTGTTGCTGAGCGTATGAACAGGACCATTATTTCCAGAGCCCGTTGTATGTTGTCCAATGCAGGTTTGCATAGGCGTTTTTGGGTTGAGGCCGCTTCCACTGCTTGTTATCTCATTAATTGTTCACCATCTATTGCTCTTAATAAGAAAAATCCAAGTGAGGTATGGTCTGATTCACCTGTTAATTATTCACAGTTGAGAGTTTTTGGTTGCACTGCTTATGCTCATGTTGATAATGGAAAGTTGGAGCCTAGGGCTGTTAAGTGCATCTCTCTTGGTTATAAGTCTCACGTTAAAGGGTATAAATTGTGGAATCATGAAACCCAGAAGGTTGTTATTAGCCGAAATGTTATCTTTAATGAAACTGCTATGTTACATGATGTTCCATCTACTAATGTTCCTATTGAGATTGAACATCAACCTACTGTTCCGCAGCCTACTATTCAGGAGGAAAATGTTATTCAAACAGGTGATACATCTGGTAATGAAATTGTTGATGCACATGATGAACCCGTCGTTAATGATGATCATGTCACTCCCACTCCAAATCAGCCTATTGTTCCACCCGGTTGGAATCTTGCACGTGACAGAGTTAGGCGGGGTATTAATAAACCTGATAGGTTAATTGAAGAGTGCAATATTGTTTCCTTTTCTTTATCTGTTGGAGAAGAAATTGAAGGTAATTTTGAGCCTTCTTCATATTCCGAGGCTATTATTTCTGGTGATAGTTAAGTGGATGACCGCTATGCATGATGAGATGGATTCACTTGAAAAGAATGGCACTTGGGATTTAGTAAGATTACCTAGAGAGAAGAAACCTATTCGTTGCAAGTGGGTTTTCAAGAGGAAAGAAGGTGTTTCTCCTAATGATGAGACAAGATATAAAACCTATTCACTTGAAAGGAAGTCTTTTCTCCTATTGTGAAGCATAGCTCTATTCGCACTTTACTCAGTATTGTTGCCATACATGATTTTGAGCTTGAACAATTGGATGTTAAAACTGCATTTTTACATGGAGAATTGGAAGAGGACATTTATATGGAACAACCTGAAGGTTTTGTTATTCCTGGAAAAGAAAAGCTTGTCTGTAAGTTAAAGAAATCTCTTTATGGATTGAAGCAATCCCCGAGATAGTGGTACAAGAGATTTGACATCTTTATGCTCTCTCAAGGTTTCAAAAGGTCTAATTATGATAGTTGTGTTTATTTGAAAAATGTCAATGGTTCAACTATTTATTTGCTCCTTTATGTTGATGATATGGTAAATGCTACAAAGAGTATGTCAGAGATTAATGAACTAAAGAAGCAATTGAGTAATGAATTTGAGATGAAGGATTTGGGTGCAACAAAGAAAATACTTGGCATGGAAATATCCAGAGATAGACCATCTGAAAAAGTATATCTAAGTCAGAAGGGATATATTGATAAAGTTCTTCGTTGTTTTAATATGCATAATGCCAAGCCGGTCAGTACTCCGTTAGCAGCACATTTCAAATTGTCATCAGCTCTATGTCCGAAGTCAGATTCCGATATTGAGTAGATATCTAGATTTCCCTATTCAAGTGCAGTTGGTTCACTTATGTATGCCATGGTTTGTTCTTATCCGGATTTATCTTATGCATTGAGTGTTGTCAGTAGATACATGGCTAATCCTGGAAAAAAGCATTGGAAAGCAGTTCTGTGGATTTACAGATGCGTGCAAGGTACTTCTAATGCTTATTTATAGTTTGGGAAAACTGGAGATGGACTTGTTGGTTTTGTTGATTCTGATTTTGCTGGTGATTTGGATAAGAGAAGATCACTCACAGGTTATGTTTTCACCATTGGTGATTGTGCTGTGAGTTGCAGAGCAACTTTGCAGTCTATTGTGGCTTGCTCCATTACTGATGCTAAGTATATGGCTATTTTTGAGGCATGCAAAGAAGCTATATGGTTGAAAGGTTTGTACACTGAGCTCTGTGAAGATTCATCTTGCCCTACCATATTTAGTGACAGTCAAAGTGCTATATATCTTACCAAGAATCCAATGCACCATGAGAGAACAAAGCACATTGATGTCAGATATCACCTATATTCGAGATGTTGGTGGTGAAGGTGATTTGAAGGTATGCAAAATAAGTACTCATGATAATCCTGTTGATATGATGACAGAGCCAGTTCCGACCAATAAGTTTGAGCTTTGCTCAGGCTTAGTTGGTATTTCTCATTAGTCCTATGGACTTTGACTCACAAGGTGTTTATGCTGATTTGGATGGAGTTATTTAATTTCTGCGACTACTTGAGGGAATTTGGATCAAGGTGGAGATTGTTAAATTATGATCTAAATTCTAGTACCGTATTGGACTAGATGTAGTATATATGGTGTGGGCCTTTGTGTGGTACCGACGCGTACGAGTACAACTCGGTTACTTGTCCTACAAGGACTCTTATGTATTGCCCTCAGATATACCCCATGTAGTCGCACCTAAGACGATATGTCGTCTCGTTCTTGTAATACTCATCCTCGTAGTGACTGCGCCTTCGTGCGTCCGTGGCTTTCTCCCGCAAGGGTTTTCACGTAAAAATCCGTGTCTCTCATGTCTCGTTTATTCTTGATATTATCTAACATGTCAAACGTCACCATGCAAACGCTCCTAAGTTCACGTACCAGCATGCCATAATCCACAAAATATAAATGCCCGGAATTTAGTGCCCGGACAAGAATCTGTGAGTCGGACTCGAAAATACATTACCCATGATTTTTTTATAAGCAATAAAGCTAACCGGATACATGGCACGTCCAAAAGAAAATAAAATACATCTCAAATACTCTTGTCCGGTCAGTTATCACGCGGTGGCGATGGGCGCGGCGTCTGCCTTCATGGCCTTGAACCGTGGCTCCTTGGCTTCGAACTTGTGGCGCACGTACAGGTTCATGTAGTCCTCGAACACGAACCTCGGGTACACGGCGGTGCCCTCCTCGCCCTCGTTCCTCTCACCAGCGTCGGCAGCGCCCACGAGCGCCGGGTCCGGGAATATGATGGCGTCGGCGCCGGGGTTGTAGAATGACGCGATGGACATGCGGTTGCCGTCGGTGTGGGTGAGCACGCGGTGCATCACTCTCTTGTACCGCCCGTTGGTGATCACCTCCGGCTGGTCGCCGATGTTGACAACTATGGCGTGGCGCATGGGCGGCACGTCGACCCATGCTCCATCCTTCAGGAGCTGGAGCCCGCTCACCTGGTCGTCCTGGAACAGCAGGATGACGCCGCCGGCGTCGGTGTGCGCGCGGAGGCCGTCTACCAGGTCCGGCCGCGGGCACGGCGGGTAGCTGCTGACCTTGGTGCTGAACGTGGGGCCCCTGGACCCGGCAAAGGCCCTCTTTAGGTAGCCCTGCTCCAGGCCCAGGTTCTCGCATAGCAGGTCCAGCACCTTCTCTGCCAGCTTCTCGATCTCCGCCGCGAATTCCTTCATCACTTGCCTGCAACGACGACACGATTGCCTCAAAAAGAAAAGAAAAAAAAATGCGACGACGACACGAAAAAGGCAGCTTTTTTTATGAGACAAACACAAGCACTTGCTAAAAAAAGTGATTCCAGTCGTGTTGGCTACTACAGTTCTTAATTAGGATTCTGATGTGCCCAAGCAATCTTATCTGCTGGAATTTTTTAAGCTGCATGCCGCGTCAGGAATGACTTTGTGTACAAGGCGAAATGTTCGGTCAATAATCACTACCGGACTCGCGGTCTATGCCTACGGCCGAGGGCCGTCGGCATAGGCCCCCAAGCCGTCGGCATAGGTCTATGCCTATGGCTGCCGTCGGCATAGACCCGTCGACGTAGATGCCGTCAGCGTAGTCTTGTCAGACCGGCGGCATAGTAAAGCCGTCGGCATAGGGGCCTATGCTGACGGCCTAGCGTCAGCCGTCGGCATAGTATAGCCGTCGGCAGTCTTTTTCGTCTGACGGCAACAGACCGCGCCATCAAAAACGCGGACGAATCATGCAATGCCACGTGGCAGGGCTATGCCTACGGCAAAGCCGTTGGCATAGATTCATCTATGCCGACGGCTTTGCCGTAGGCATAGCCCTGCCACGTGTCGTCTTCTGGTTACTCCTGGCAGCAGAGGTATGCCTACGGCAAAGCCGTCGGCATAGATCCGCCACGTGGCGAGCCCTGGTGACTCCTGGGCTTATATATGCCGACGGCTTTGCCGTAGGCATAATTTTTTTTTATTATTATTTTCCCTGTTTTCTCTTTTCCAATTCATTTGACAGCATTTCAAAACAGAACAATATGAAATTATGCAGAAATATGACAGTTCATCATCTAAACATACTCAAGTTCACCATCATCATCTAAACATACTCAAGTTCATCACATCATCTAAAGATCATCACCGACTCAAGTTCATGAACATAAAAGTAGTGCAAGACATGAAACATCATAAAAGTAGGAATATGAAAGGCATGGCACGATGGCCACATGCACGGAATCATTAAGCAAGACCACCTCCGCCAAAACCACCACCTCCGCCAAAACCACCACCTCCGCCAAAACCAACACCACCTCCGCCAAAATTGCCATCGCGACCACCACCACTCTGCCAGATCGGAGTGACTGGGGTCGACGGAGCAGGAGTCGAGCCACCGGTCCCCTACATGTTTCAGAAAAGATTCTAACAGTAAATATGATATGATAGTGTTGAATGAACGAGAACTAGTTTGTCAGTAGTTAGGCAAATGTACTAACCGGACCATCACTGCCTAGTGCCACCCATTCATCGAACGTGGGCACGTGTGGGGGTTCTCCCGCAGGTGGTGGTGGGGGTCCCATTTGTGGTGGACCCGTGCCGTTACTCCAAGCCGCCAACATAGCCTGAATGTTAGTTAAACAAGCAAACTAGAAGATCAGAAGGAATGAAAGTGCAAAATTTTAGCTTGGTTTTAAGAGGGGAGAACTAACCGTCATCATCTGACGGTTGTAATCATCATTTGCCTTCACTCGTTTCAAGTACTCCCACACCTCGAGATTCCTATGCTCGACAAACTCCTTATATGCCTACATAATTTAGATTGTTTCTAAGTGAGCAATGCTAAAAATAAACTGAGAATGCTAGATAGAAAAAGATAAAGAGGAAGTACTTACAGCATGCTGGCGGGCTAAAGGAGTTTGTGAACGCCCCGTACTCTCTAACTGGCTCGGGTTGCTAGCCCGAAGCTGTGTGTACGAGATCGAAGGAGTGATCAAGCCGTCGAAACACGGATACCGGCCATTCTTCTTCCCCTGGATGGCCACCACCGCCGTGTCGTCGATCTGAGACTGGGCGACCTCGGCAACAGGAACATCCGGATGCAACTCCTGATAGTGATGAATGTAAGACCCCAGGTGCTCCTCGGTCTTGCCGTAGTGCTGGCTCTCGCCCTCCTTGCGACGACTCCGCTCGCGGGCCAGCTTCCACGACTCCATGTCTAAGAGCGGCCTCTTCAACTTGTCCTCCTACAACATCAAATAGAAGTTAGCCATACATAAGAACATGATGGTAAAGAAGAACAAAAATGCATCATGCACATAGATATACCTTCATGGCCTTGAAGCTCCAGTGGTTCCTGTTTCCTTGGCCGTGTGTCCCGTCGGCTCCACGGTTAGCCCGGCCCTTGATGCTCTTGGCAGCAAACTCTGCATCGGCGCCGAGCCACCTATCCACCAAACTCGCCCATCTGTCATGCCTTCCATAGCACCAACGAGGAACAACCTATGCAAATTTTGGAAGCATGACATGTGAGCACGAAACATAGAGTTGACTGCTTGAAACAATGAAAAGTTAGTAATAGTTACCATCATGAACTGCTCCCTGTTCAAGGTAAGTCGTTGCTTCTGCGCTTGACTTTTGGTCATATTTTGGTGCAGGTAGTAGTGGTAGTACTGCGAGACGGCAACCCAGTGCACCTCGTACTGCAACTGACGAGCTTTCTTCTTCGCAGCCGCAAGCAAGACCACATCGGCTCTGGCCTTGTGCTCGTCAAGAACTCTATAGAGTTGCTGCATAAACCAGAAGCAAACAAGGCATGAGTTGAGTGATCAAATGATAAACTATGAACAAAACTGAAGACAAGTGATTCAGAAGAGAACTTACCCAAAATTTGGTGATCACGGCCTTAGCGGCTGTCCCGTACTCCGCGTTGTTGCAAGCCTCGTAGTGGGCCCAGCTCGTGGCCAAAACCCGCAGCTGCGGTCCCTGTCTGGCCGCGGGCAGAATAGGCCAGGCCAAAAGTGCTTCAACAGGACAGTGATAAGGCCGTTCGGTTTACGGCCATTTCCGCGAAGGATCCAGTTTCTGCAAAAGAATCAAATGATTGCCATGTGTACAATAAGAAAATGTTGTCATGTGTTGAAAATATGATTGAGAGGCACTTACTCTATCCCCACAGGTTCAATGATCCACTTGTGCTCCTCGATAGAAGGTGGTGTAGGTAGTCCGGCATTACCACGCAGCCACCCCTGCGGAGCACCCGGTGGCAAGTCACCCCACAACTCGGGATCAACCTCCCCTCCACCCTCCTCGGCCTCCTCCTCACCCTCCTCCTCGGCCTCCTCCTCCTCACCCTCCTCCTCGGCCTCCTCCTCCTCACCCTCCTCCTCGGCCTCCTCCTCCTCGCCATCAGGAACATACTCCTCCTCCTCAGACTCAGAAGGTGCCTCTGTATGGGAGGGCATCGAAGAAGACCCTCCTATTTCGGACACGGCCCGGAGTTTTTTGCCCCGGCTGCCTCTCCCCCCACCTCCTCCTCCTCTAGGGGCTCTCCCCCCACCGCCTCCTCCTCTAGGGTCTCCTCCCCCGACCCCTCCACCTCCCTGTGAGGTGCCATCCTCGTGTAGTCGAGAGGGAACCTTGTGGGCTCGTCCACTCCGAGTAAGTCCTCCTTTGAGTTTACTGAGGAAACTAGCACCACTGGACTTGCCCATGATTAGCAAACCTGCATTGAGAAGA
Organism: Triticum dicoccoides; assembly: GCF_002162155.2. Lineage (NCBI taxonomy): Eukaryota > Viridiplantae > Streptophyta > Magnoliopsida > Poales > Poaceae > Triticum > Triticum dicoccoides. The sequence continues at coordinate 628,300,552 of NC_041391.1, forward strand.
GAATAAACAATTAGTAAGGATATCAATTAAACAAGCATACAGGAAAAACATTAATACCAGAAGTGCACATTAAGCATACTATTGTAATGATCATTAAAAGAACTTACATTTTCTAGAACCCATATGAATCATCACTATTGTAATCTATTTGTGGAGCGGTCTCATCATCACTATCACGTATATCTTCTTCGTTGTCTGACAGAGGTGGAGGCTCTTCCTCATCGTCAGCGTCTTCATTTAACTTTTCAAGCATAATTATGTCTCTTTGATTCACAACTGCCTCACCATCAATCCTTGCGTCATCGTCGTTTGGGTCCAGGTCAACATAACCCAAGTCATCATCCTCGTTGTTTCGGACCACGTCATCATGTTCCTCTTGATAGAACACTCCCTCGTATGTCATGGGGTTTATGTTGTAGTAATCATCATCGTTCGGGTCCGGTAGCTTACCATGCGGCGACACCTTGAACACAACTTCCCAACCCTTTAGGTACTCTTTCTGGCATGGGTAAGGCAGATAATATACTTGTGTGGCCTGGGTAGCAGCGATAAAGAGATCAGCTCCGGCATAGACAGTTGATGGTTTAACTTCAACTAAACCAATAGAAGGCGTATGTCTCAGGCCCTTTTTGGGGTCGAACCATCGGCATTTGAACACAGTGAGACTTAGGTGTTCGCGGCCAAGTTTGAATGTAAGCTCGTATATTTTTCCTACCCTTCCGTAGTAATCTATTTTATTATCTCCTTCAGTGAAGACTCCGGTATTTATGGTTTTGGGATCAGGCCGACTGTTCTGGTGCTCCTCTGTATGGAAGCGATACCCATTCACATCATACTTTTCGCATGTCATGACGACAGGGTCAAAACCCATGGAAACCCATCTCAATTCTTCATCCATTGATTCGGTCGGATCATTTCCCTACAAGTTCAATTGAAATTATAGGGTGCATGAGTTTAATTGAAATTATAGGGTGCATGAGTTTAATTGAAAGTGTGAAAAATTACTTTCTCCATGAACCATGCAACGAAATTTTTCCTTCCATCAGCACCCTTTCGGAGAAGAGCAAGTGCCTCCGCTTCAGTAGGAGGCAGCATTCCTGTCCATTCTTCCTCAACGAATCGACTACAATAAGAAAAGCGGTATAAGAACTAGGCAAAGTGAACATAACGAATTGACTAAAAGAATGGTGCAAAGGTATTACCTCATCCACTCATCCTCAACTTCCTTCATGTTGTGCAAGATATAGAACATGACATCCTCCCACTCATCTCGTGGCATGACATAAGATGTCGAGCATCCAGCCCTGCCACCTTGCCTGGTGAATAGAGGCAACTTGGGTTTATACTTGGGTTCTTCTGTATTGTATCGAGACACCTTATTGTGCAACGTGGGAACATGGTCCGGATAGAAGGCTGTCCTGAGGTCTGCCACCTCCTCTAGGATAACTGCCTCAGCTATGGAAGCTTCAATCTTAGCTTTGTTTCCACATTTCTATCTCAGATGCTTGTTCTATCTCTCAGGGCCGTACTGCCAACGATACTACACAGGGCCCCCCAACAATACCTCGTTCGCAAGGTGCAAAATGAGATGTGTCATCGGAGTAAAGAAGCCTGGCGGGAAGATCTTCTCTAGCTTGCATATCAACTCCGGCGCCTTCTTATGCATTTCTTTTATCTTCTCAGGACATACTTCTTTAGCACAAAGCGTTCTGAAGAAATGGCTTAACTCCGCAAGCACACGCTAGACACGCTCGGGAACATAGCCCCGAACCATCACCGGCATAATCCGCTCAATCCATACATGATAGTCATGACTCTTGAGCCCGGTCACTCTGCCCGTTAAAAGATTGACCCCCTTACTTATATTCGACGCATAACCATCAGTGAACTTCACGACGTGTTTCAGCCACTTGAATGCCTCCATCTTATGATCCTTTTTAAGTACGAAGTCAGCATCTGGCTTGAACCAAGATTTTCGACTGCCTGTGGGAGGTTGCATGTGAAGACGTGGTCTATCACAAATATTCTGTTGATCGACTCTAGTATTAACATTATCCTTTGTCTTATCAGGAATGTTGAGGATCGTGTTAAAAAGGGACTCTGCGACATTCTTTTCGGTGTGCATCACGTCGATGTTGTATGGAAGTTTGAGGTCCTTAAAATAGGGAAGCTGCGTGAAGGGGGTAATGTGAGTCCAGTTGTGCGTCTCACCATATCCTTCAAAATATTTTTTCCCTTTACCTTTGCCTTTGCCTTTGCCTTTCCCTTCATAGGCAGGCTTAAGAGCTTTGAGCTGAGCAAGCACATCCTCACCAGAAAACGTTGGAATCTCATTTACTTCATGGACAACTTTTCCTTTTGTGAAGTTCTTCTTGTCTTCCCTATCAGGATGGTCTGGAGGGAGGAATTGTCGATGCTGGTCAAAGGCAACATACTTGCCACCCTTCTTCATCCAAATGAAAATCAAGGCCTGCATGCACACTGGGCAAGGCATCTTTCCACTTGTACACCATCCGCAGAACAGGGCATAGCCGGGAAAGTCATGCATGCAATACTGTCGCCAAACTTTCATCAAGAAATTTTTCTGCAGATGCCGGTCGTATGTCAACCTCGGGAAGTACCAAGAATGGTGCAAATCATCCACCAACGGCTGCATAAACACACTCAAATTCTTCCCTGGATATTCAGGCCCCGGAATTATAAGCGACAGGAACATGGTCTTGCGTTGCATTATGGCGCCGGGAGGGAGATTGAGCGGAATAACAAATATGGGCCAGCAGCTGTATGGATTAGACGACATACCATATGGATTGAACCCATCACCTGTTATAGCAATTCTGACATTCCCAGCCTCGGCTGCTTCCTCCGGGTACTTTATATCGAATGACTTCCATGCTTCACCTTCTGATGTATGTACAATTTTTTTTGGATTGTACCTTTTCCCTTCCTTGTGCCACTTCATCATTTTGGCAGACTCCTCGGTGATGAAAAGGCGCTGCAGTCTTTTTATAAAATCAAGATACCGAAGAACCTTCACAGGGATTTTTAGCTGCCGCTTCTGACCATGCTTATCGACCACCTCAATATACCGAGAGGAACCGCACTTCCTACAGTAGTTGTCATCCGCATACTCATGTCTAAACAAAAGGCAATTCTTTGGACAAACATGTATTTTCTCATAGTCCATGGAGAGCGCCTTCATGATTTTCTCCGTACCGTACATGGTTTTCGGCAGTTCATGGCCCTCGGGCAGGCTGTTAGCCCATACTCCCAGAAATGCTTCGAAGCAACCTCAGCTACAGCCGTACTCAGCCTTCACTGCCATCAGTTGCGAGATGGCATCCAGCACAGACAGCTTGGCACCCTCATAGAGAGGTTTCTTTGACGAGGCCAAGATTTCCAGGAAGGCCTTTGCGGTTTCCTCCGGCTCCTCCGGTTCATTCGCTGAATGTGACGGAGGTGTCGGCTGTGCAGCAAAGACATCATCTAGAATGTCTCTAACCCCATCGTCCTCATAACCAGCGATGCGTTGTCGTATCACATCCTCTCTACCACGGTCCCGCTGGGCAAAGTTCATCGGCATATTAAAGTTGGGCATAAATCCATGCGTGCGAAGGTGCTTAGTCATCTCACTCTTATCTCTGCGGATATGTCTCTTACATCTGGCACACGGGCATTCTGGCACCATCCTCATTGGACTACGGAATATCTCTTTCAAAAACACATCAGTTTTCTCGACCCACTCTGTTGTTACTTGATTCCGACGGAAAAACCCACTATACATCCACTGATTATCTGCCATCTCTGCTTTATTGGAAGCCACATAACAAAATTAAGGATTCATTTTAATTACTAACATCGATATTTTATTTTTTACAAGGTTGACGAGTAATCCACCTACATCTCTAATAGGTAAAGATGGGTCCTAATCCCACCCGAAAATGTGTAGATTGAGTACGGTCCATGCTCTACCCCATTCCGAGACAAAATTTCGGCAGCACCTCCCCGCTGTTCTCCAAATACACGTCTCGGCAAAATGCCGAGAGAATGTGCATCCGGAGAACAACAGGGAGGCGCCGCCGAAATCCTGTCTCGGAACGGGGTAGAGCATGAACAACGTACCCAATCTACACATCCTCGGGCTGTCCGTGGAAAGCGCTGGACAATCCGAAAGAGCTGCGGTGATAAATATGCAATTGAATGCATATTTATCGATGCAACCCTTTCGGACGGGAGACCTAGGTTACGCGACTTGATGTGAAAATTCAATCTAGTGACATGGAAAAAAAAAGTGGACGAGGTCATGGAATTGTTGCTCACCCTCCGATGTAGTCGATCAAAGGAGAGGGACGATCGTGGACCAACACCTCCAACGTCGATGATCACTCCACGAAGATGGAACACCACAGATCCTGTTAATTACACCGAGTGAAAAAAAATTAGGTCATCATATCACATTAACCATTTGGCACAACATTATGAATCGACATGAAACAACATGTCAAATTGCAAAAAAAATCTTTATTAAGTATTTTAGAAACCATGTGCCTTGATTTGCTTCTTATATATGAATCAACATTACCAAAACACTATCTTGACCAATATCCATCCATCTATCACAAACTTGCCCAACATCTAATTCATCTATATTCACAAACTTAGTAAAAACTATCTAGTATGTATCTAAATACCTAATAAAACTACACAAAACTATCTAATATGTATCCATCCATCTATCTATTCATCTAGCATCCATCTATCTATTCATCTAGCATCCATCCATCTATCTAGCATCTATCTATTCATCCAGCCACCATGAACACAAGCAATGGCAACAACGATTTGTGGGAGGGGGTGCTCACTGGGGCTGGGAGGGG